>NC_063209.1:16342245-16419745 GCF_017589495.1 Alosa alosa | reverse complement strand
TGTGTATGTTCGGGGCCACTGTTATGATTCTGAGAGAGTTAAGTGGATATCGCTTGTTATCAAACTTTTAATTTTGATATTTTATGTTATTTTAGTGGTGTTAAGAATTCTCAGTCAGGCATGCCAACCTATACAGACATGTAACTACATGAAACGGTTGCCCTGACTATTGTCGTGAAGTGCACCCATTTGATAACGCAGTATGTTGGCAATGAGAGAGGGCTTTATGTCTTGTATTGAATGTGATTTTTTTCACTACTACGATGTCAAAGAAAAGCAACATGTGTATACCTGCGGGTGCATGTGTGCCCTGCAGGTCTTTAACGCGGCAGGGACAGGCAGGGAAGTGATGCCGTATGATCTGGACATACACAGACACCTGCTCCTAGGGATCTGTCCCGGCTTTTGGAAATAAGTTATTCTTTTGTTAACAAAATAGACCGGTCAGCATGTGATCAAAAATTAACAGGACGGGCTTGGCAAGGATATATTCACGTGACAAGGCGTGGGGAAGCACTAGAGTAGGGCAATATCAAGTGGCACTTAACGAAAGTATAGATTTTTGCCCCGTAGTAACCTTAGCTGTGGTATGATTTCAGCACGTTGGACAGAGGCACTGGAGTAGCTGCGCCTGGCGGACTAACACGGATTGGGACACCCATCGCCTTTTCCGTTTTGCAGTTCTTTTGCCAGCTAGGAAATTGTTCCACTCTTTCTTTTTCATTTTTTTTCTCTCATTTAAACGCTTGCTGTGGGAGCCCTGAGGTCAAAAACAAAAGGGGAGAAAGACCCGGGCGCCTAGAAGCCTCCTTTACTTTGCGCTCGGAGTTTTGTCGCCACTTAGAGCATGTGAAAGTTGAAATCTTAGAGCTGCCGTAGGGTGCGCGTGCTTTGCAAGCTCCACTTGGTGTGCAGCGTTAACTTTGGGAAATGCAAGCGTTGGTCTTGGAGATCTAACCACTGATAGTGGTTGTCAGCTTTTAAAAAGGTAAGAACTGTTTCTGTTTTTTATATATATCCAATGCCCCTAGAAAGGTTGTCAGTGTAGTCTCGCCTCATTTGTCATGCCAGATGTAGTTAGTGCATCTCAAATTGAAGTTTGATTACGATTATGAAAACATGTTGTCACGCTTTCGTGAATTCCCTGGCGTTGGATTCTGCTGGTGTCAGTTATCCATGAAGGCATCGGACTTATAAAATAAAACTGTAAACTTTGGATAATCTATCATTATAAGATATGCAGGTAACCATTATTATCATGATTTTACTGTTTTTTGACATCATGTCGTATGCAAAACGTTTACAAAGTTACCTTTGAAAATCATCCAAGATTGTGAATGACATGTGTATCATTTTTAAAAAATCGTTTGCTCGTTTATGTGGTGGTAGTTGAATACAACTGTAAAATTGTGTGAGAAAAGTTAATTATATACGCTATATGCTTGTGAGTTGGCAATTGAAAATAATGTTTTTAAATGCATGTCTATCTGGGCATTCTCCTGATTTGACGAAGGCTGCTTGCGGAATCCCGGGTCTTTGTACATGGAACTTGTATGCGCAATATCCACGCTTCGCTCCGGTGGCAGAATAATGGTGCATGTCTTAAATAAAATATAAGTATCAGCTCATTTTGGTAGTACACCATGTTTCTATCTATCTATCTATCTATCTATCTATCTATCTATCTATCTATCTGTCTATCTATCTATCTATCTAATCTCTTTCAATTCATCATGCCTATTTTGTAAGTCTGCCTCTACTATTGTTAAATCGTCGGGGTAATGTGTTTGGTAAATTGATTTGTAAGTGGTGCGGGCATCCGTATCGCTGTAATCGCTTCTGTAACAGCTCCCCCAGCCTCCGTAAGAGCAGATATATATGGTTTGTGTCTTTACTACAGACCGTTCGCTCGCTCTCCTCCGTTTCATTCATCCCGAGCCGCACTACGCCGCGAGCATCACCTGCTCCCCCCTTTTCATCCGCGCGCGGCTCAGTCAACACGGCAACAGTAGGAGACCACTTCCACTCGCCACAGATAACATTTCCCTTTAAACAAATTGTGAATTGCATGACCAAAATAGCCGGTAGAGGACAACGGGATGGCAAAGAAACGGTGTAGATAGAGCCTGCGGAACCAGTGTTAGGATAGGCGTGGTTAGATATTGCCAAATGTTATGGCCGGGTTAGATGGAGCTACAGATAAGATTGCTAGATAAACCCAGACTGAATGCTCTGCATTGGGCTCTGTGGAGGGGGAAAGGAGAATACCTTGCAAGATCTGGCAAAAACTAAAGACGTCAGCTTTTTGCTAAGTCTGCGAAGAATCGTTTCTGACTTTTGCGCCGACTAAGTTCTAGAAATTCGTCTCGGTTGCCGAGGAGGAAATGGAGGATGCAGCCTGTGTCCATTTTTTCTTTGTATCCGCTCCTGCTCCAAGAATTTGATTTCAGAGCGAAGCAATTGCATGGCAAACAGCCTCAAGAAAACCCCGAGATATCAACGCCCACAGGCGTTTCAAACTGCTCTGACCCACCAGGCGGAATACATTCAATGCATCAATTATCTGACTGTTTGTTTGTTTTCTTTCTTTACCATCTAATGACTGCACCTATTTCTTCGTGTTCTCTAGACTCACATGCTTAGTGGTCTAGCCTATTGATAACCAGCAATGAGCGTTTGTAAAAGTGTTTTTTGCCAGACAAAAAGACACAAGGTGATGAAACCGATTCTTTGTGCTGCAGCTCACCTCTTGATAAGGGCAAATTTCAACAGTTGTTATAACAATGACAGCAGAAATAACGGCAGAATATTATTATTACTGAAACTAAGTATGGGATTGTTCATGTTTTATTAATATTGCAGTGATTTGATTATAATTGTTGCCATTACTGAAATAGTTTATACTGTGACGCACCAAACGAAAAGTCCTTTATTTGAATGAAATCGTTATCCGGGCGCTGTTGTGCAGCGATTCATAACCGATTAGATCTGCGACAAATTAAAATGTATTCAGTGGCGCTTACTGGCGTGCCTAAACAGTCCCTGGTATTGTTCAGTTAGCCGTATGGACTATTCTATTTACAATTTCTAAATATTTTGGGCTTTTTGTCTTCTTGGAAAAGCATAGTTTTTTTCCAGGGACAGGGCGAGACGTGGGTTTATGGTGTGGGTGTGGGCGCGAGGGGGAGGGGAGCGGAGGCGGGAGGGGGGGGGTGTGGGGGTGGCACGACACACTTTGTATGTATGAAGGGTTTTTTATAGAACTTTCTGCAATGTACGTCATCGGATCAGTCCATAAATGGGGTTGTGTTGTCTTACCGAGAATCTCCCTCTTCGGCCCCCCTCTCCGCACTCTGAGCGCTGCAGAGCTGGGGTGGGCGTCAATAACAAATCTGAAGATGGTAGGTTTCATTAGAAAATGACACGAAACATTATCATGGTATCCTGTTTTTATAGTTTAAAGGCTAATTTGGTTCCTGAGAAGTGATGAGCGAACGATGGTGGTGGGAAATGCTTTGTCGGTTAAAAAAATGCTTCGTTCACCAAGACAACTTAATTAACTTTTAAGAGATATACCGAGTTATTAACCGGAAGAATTTCCTAATTCAGTTGCGTGCGTTGTGAATTAAGTCATATTAAACCAAATCCCCGTGGGAAATTACGAACCCGTAAAGTGGCTTAGGCTATAATGCAATAAGAGTCAAAGATTCTGTAGGATTATGAGACATATAATAAGGCAGCAGTGATAGCAAAATAATAATACAAATAATAACAATATTATTAAAATGATTATAATACTAATACAAATAATAATAAAAATAATGACACCAATAATATTATTACCTACAGGTAGGCGATACAAAACGAAAGTATAATGTCCATTTTAATATATCATACCTGATCACTTCAATATCCCGATTTAATGTAGGCCTATGTAAATGCTTTAAAATTGTATTTTAAAAAATAAAAAAAAACCTCTTCATAAATATATGATGGCGAGAGGTTGGTCACGCGGCAAACAGACAGCCTGCTTAAGGTTTCATCGCACGTGTAAAACGGCACACGGAACAATTGGACCCTTGTCTAAGACACCGCTCCGGATTTGACCGGGTGACTGTGGTGTTCACGCCGGTAGCCTACTGTAAAGGAGCGGTCAGGTGTGGGGAGAAGGGACGGGATGGCAGAGGTGGCGGACGATGTCCAACAAATGACACTCTTCTCGGCTGATGGACATTGCAAGTTCTGTGTGTGCGTGCGTGCGTGCGTGAGGAGCTGAGTGAGTGGGCGCGCTCTCGCGCGCCAGCCAGCGGGTTCCCGCACAGGGGGGCAACAGCGGTGCGGCTGTGTGGATTTATCACCGCGCTGTAGTGTTGACTTTTTTTGTTGTTGCGCAGCTATGAATATGCAAATGCATTGTGTTAATGTTTCCCTGCATATTTATAAGTGTGACTGCTCGTTTGTTGTTATAATGTAATGGGCTTTGTAATTATGTATGGATTTCAGTGTGTGACTGTGCATGTCTGTGTGTAAATTTGTGTGAGAATCTGATTGTGAGCATCTTCTGAATTCCTCCCTGACCTCCAGTATTTGGGCTGGGTCACGCTGAGGTGTGTGTGTGTGTGTGTGTGTGTGTGTGTGTTACTGGGGGTGGTGGGGGGTTCGCTCCGCTTGTTTTTCCACCCACCTGTGTGTTTTGCGCAGCGATATAAAGCCAAGCGGCTCTCTCGCAGAGCCTGCGTGTCCACCTGCCCTCCCTATCAATCGGAGGAGCTCACAGCTCGAGCGAGCAAGCACTAAGATTTAGTTTTGGTGCTTGGCAACAGACGCGCCACCAAGAGCCACCCTCAAACTAAACTGGATTTGCATTCAACTTCCTGGTATGTAAGGGATCATGGCTGAACCTATCTATCTATCTATCTATCTATCTATCTATCTATCTATCTATCTATCTAGTTCTTGTATGGTTGCTGGTCCATGTTCTTTAGGATGTGTGGAGCACCCTGGATGTGTGTGTGTTTGTGTGTGGCTGTGTGTGGAGGTTCGGATGCACTTGTTCCCATGTTCATAATATTCTCTCAAACTGGAGTTGACAAACTTACCATTGTTTCTATTCAGCAGCTCATGCAGCTAGTCTAATGGCGATGTTTGGTCCGTTACTAGGGAAACCATCAGCTGTTTTGCTCTTCGTCTTGCACAGTTGTGATGTTGGAGAATGATGGCTCTGTGATTTTCTGCGACTATCGCACCAACAATCCTGAACTACGGCCGATATGCAAAAAACATGTAAAGCTGTCTCTAGATGCGAGCTCTTCTATTCCCAGCCGAGGCCATGTCATGATCAACCATGCTTTGATTGTGTAACAAGTCGCATCAAGATCTTCGCAGAACTTTTATGAGTGCAGTGAAACATCTTGCTTTGCTCATGCCAGAAGCCGCCTCAGGGCCACATAATTACATTGCATTAGATTTTTGTGTGTATGTGTGTGTGTGTGTGTGTGTGTGTGTGCTTGTGTGTGTGTGTGTGTGTGTGTGTGTGTGTGTGTGTGTGTGTGTGTGTGTGTATGCACATCAGCTTTATAGACAGAGACGACAGAGGACGTAGATAGAACCACAGTGCCATAGGATAGATAGAAGATGCCGAAGATCGTGTTGGAGCAGCTTACAAAGGCAACACAAGGCGGACAAGACAAGACCAGCCTACAAATAATGCATACGTGCCCACTCCACGTAAGGCTCACGGGAACCTGCCCTGAGCCCTTGAGGGGCTGGATTACCTGTGCTAGCGAGGAGCACAAAGACCTTATGCAGGGCTAGGAGCGAAGGTCCAGGGGATACATTACCCCAACAGGAGGTACACACCACTAAGGATAGATTACCGCTGGCTGTGCTCTATACGTTGGTGGTGGTGGTGGTGGTGGGTTGTACTGTATGGTGTATGTGTATGTGTGCATGTTGTTCATATGTGAGCAGAGTGTGTGTGTATTTGTCTGTATGTGTGTGTGTGTGTTTGCGTGCATGTGTGCGGGTATGTATGTAGGTGTGTGTGTGTGTTTGTGTGGGTGGGTGTGTGTGTGTGTGTGTGTGTGTGTGTGTGTGTGTGTGTGTGTGTGTGTGTGTGTGTGTGTGTGTGATGTCAGCCTTTGACGCAATCAGGTAAACCTGTTGCAGTTGCTCTCACTCTTGTCTGACTCAAAATGGAAGAGGTCTGCAATCCATACCGATTTGCCAGAGTGTCGAGGCTTTAGTCATAGTCATCACTCTCTCTCTCCCATGCTTCTTTCTCTCTCTCTCTCTCTCTCTCTCTCTCTACATTCTGTTTTTCTTCCTTTCTTCTATTCTTTTTTTATTTATTTTTCAATCTTTGTTCTTTTACTTTTCTCTCATTCTACCATTCTAATCTCTTCCCCTCTCCTCTCTTCTTCTTTCTACCTCTTTCTCTCTCTCTCCTCCTTTCTCTCTCTCCCTCGCTCCCTCTCTCTCTCTCTCCCTCCCTCTCTCCCTTCTCTCTCTGTGAATGAGGCAGAAGGATTCAGTGAGGAGTCAGGAGCTGGCATGATCGCATCATTGGCAGGAGTTCTCTGGACTCCTCTGAGTCACATATATCAAAACACACAACAACTGGAAACGTGCCGACTCACACTGGGCTTATCCCCACACACACACACACACACACACACACACACACACACACACACACACACACACACACACACACAATCAATGAATGGGAGTTACTGTCATACATACAGGCTAAATGTGACTGACAATTAAGGATCTTTAGTGGGGGCAATTGTTCTACAGCCCAGCATCAGACTGACTGACCGATACTTTTCTGTCTGATCCTGTTTTGTGTGATTACCAGTGGGGTGGGACTAGTGCAGGCACACACTGAGGCCCATAGCAAAGTGCTGTTATCATGGCCAGACACAAAGGATGATGGGAACTCAGAGACGCTGCAAAAACTCACTATGACTGAGTAGAGTTTTCTGGATTCCATCCGATTTCCCCATGTGCTTCCCTCATGCCGAGCAGGGGGCTTCGCCCGTGGGGTGGCACCAAAGGCAGGGGTGGCACCCATCCCATCACTCCCCAGGGAGGGGAGAGAGAGGCCTGGGCACGCGGGCTGGGCTGGTCTGGTCCTGCGGTACGTGTCTTTGAGAAAGCCGAGGTGACGTCATTAGCGACCCGACCTATTGGATAGAGAAACGGCCATCGCTTCTGACGCCGCTCTGACTCTCTCAACATTCAACATTCCGGAACACTCTGGAACTCTGGGAACTGTATTCTGAGAAAAAAAAGTGACATAATGGTAGAGCAACCAAAAAAATTTTTTCCAAGGAACAACATGGTGGCACTGAAGGATACCAGATTCATTCCAATGCTTTAATGAAGACAGAGATTCTCAAAATTACTTATAATAGCATAATACACTGATAAGACTGTAGCAACTGTATAAGATATATATATATATAAGAAGTCATGACAGAAATCCCATGTTAGAGGGAAAATTAACAATCAACAGGTGCAGATTCCATTTGAAGTTCAGATGCACATTTAACCTCTTTTTAAAAAAAAAAAAACATTTTGCATATTTTTCGTTACACAACCTATAAGAGATAAACACTTTATTTATCTACACTGTTTAATCAATGTGTTTTTGTGTATGAAAGTGAAGTATCCTACTTATGTATCATCATACATATTACATTTGACTCACTCTCTCTCACACACACACACACACACATACATAATACATACACCTTACATACACCTACACACTCTAAGATATTCATGGTTGGGTATATGGGTATGGTAAAGTTGAGATTTGCTATGAGCGGAGTCTGTGTGCAAATTACAGCCCAAAGGAGATCAAATCCGGGGCCTTCCGGTGCTTTCTCTCAGTCTGCCTTTAACAGCATGAATTATTGACTTATTGTATACTTTTTTTAATCTGCACTGTACTGTCTGGGGTCTGTGTACACCCTGACAAACCCTTGTTTGCTTACCTTTTCCTTTTTTTGATCCCCTAATGAGATGCTGAGTGATTTATTTATGAATTACCTGCGTGAAGCGACCTCAGCGTGCTGTGTGTGTGTGTGTGTGTGTGTGTGTGTGTGTGTGTGTGTGTGTGTGGGGAGAGAGAGAGAGAGAGAGAGAGAGAGAGAGAGAGAGAAAAAAGAGAGGTGCATTTTTTTTTTCTTGGCGTCATGTCGCTCAGCAATTGCTGATGCAACTGTTTGTCATCCAGAGTTTGGCCTAACCTCCTGTGATCCACTGGGATGGGCTATATTCATCTTGGCTAGTCCCTGGGAGTTTAACGTGTGTGTGTGTGTGTGTGTGTGTGTGTGTGAGTGAGTGAGTGAGAGAGAGAGTTGAATAGCTTGTGTGTGTGTGTGTGTGTGTGTGTGTGTGTGTGTGTGTGTGTGTGTGTGTGTGTGTACGTACGTGTACACACACGCATGCTTATGACAGAGCAGGTGTGTATCTCCTCTGTCCTGCTGTGCCGCGCCTTGCGGGGCCCCCCTCCACCTCATTAGCCAGGTTGAGAGTGATCATCCTCATCCCGCGGTTTCCTCCACGCATCTGGCCTTGGCCTGCGTCCAGCTCCTATGGCATCGCAAGGGTAATGAGCATTTTCTCACCCCTCCCATCCCCACAACGCACTAGGCTAAATCAGCCTCTTTGGTGCCAGAAACTTCAAGTATGGCACCACAGCCTGCTGCCCTTGCGCCTGTGAGTGTGTAATCGTCTTCAGGAAATGGAGAGCAGTGGGGAACTACTCCCCATGTGAGTTCTCTGCGTGATCTTTAAAAATCGCAAGAGCTGGATTGGACTGCAGAAACCCACTGGGCCAGCTAATGCGAAACAGAGTGACACTCAATGTCTTTCTTTCTCTCTCTCTCTCTCTCTCTATACATCTCTCTCTCGCTCTTCGCTCTCTCTCTCTATACATCTCTCTCTCTCTCTCTCTATACATCTCTCTCTCTCTCTCTCTCTCTCTATACATCTCTCTCTCTCTCGCTCTTCACTCTCTCTCTCTCTCTCTCTCTATACATCTCTCTCTCTCTCGCTCTTCGCTCTCTCTCTCTCTCTTGTTGCTGACCAGAGTTGGTGACCAGAGATTCCGTTAACATTGTTCAAGTGGACACCTCGGCTACATTGATCTACATCGTCCACCTGTTGACTCATGTGGGAAACACATTCTCCACCAGGCTCTCCCTCTCTCTGTCTTACACACACACACACACACACACACACACACACACACACACACAAACACACCCTTTCCTATAGATAGAGAGGGTGGTGCAGAACAACCAACATCTGGTGCATTATATCAGAGTTGCTGTGTGTGTGTGTGTGTGTGTGTGTGTGTGTGTGTGTGTGTGTGTGTGTGTGTGTCTGAGGGAGGGGGGATCTGTCAGAGTGCTGACAAAGGGCTAAGATATGGCAGCTTGTGGAGATCTGTTACTGCCTAGACTGTTGATGTGGCGAGAAGGACGCCAGGTGGGAGAGGAGGGAGACGCTTACCTTTGAAGCGCACCTTTTCTACGCTCACAATGATGAAATATCCAATTCATATGGTGATCTACTATCTGTCAGCTAAAGGGGACTAGGGAACTCTAGACAGCTCCATTCAGCAATGACAAAAAGACTGATACTGGCCCTACTTATAGCCACAAGAAAACGCTCATATGCCTTGATCCATACATACAGGTGAGAATATGTTTACTTAACACCACTGTCAGGTATATGTTATTTTCCTTTTATGTATTTGTAATCAATAGTCTGTCACAGATGGATTTAGAATAACCTGCTTGAAACGAGTATTATCTATCATAAGCATACACGTTGTTGCTTTTGACAGGTAAATTCCAATGGTTCAAAAAGCAGCTGTGTAGATTACAGAATTGGACAAAAGCTGCCCTACGTTAAAACAAAGTGTAAAAACTACACGTCGAAAGGAATGTAAATGCATGGCTCCGATTCGATGAAAATGATAACTGACTTTAGAATTGAGTTCAGTTTGTTTATGGAACCTTATTGTCCGTCCTGTGGCCAACCGACTCAACTGTCCAAAGTAATACTCCTATAAAGCCTCTATACTGAATGGGCAGTAGCCTACAACCGCAAATGGGATGAGTGTGTTGTTTGTAGTTTCTGTGTCTTTATAGTATTTGCTACCATGAAGAATTCACCAGACATGCAGTTGAGAACATAGGTGACCAAAGCTGCAAAGTGATACGGTACTGGTAAACTTGATAGCATGGATTATTCTGCACCGACAGATCTCCCAAGCCCGGTCCGCCAAACCGGAATACCCAAGAAGAGAATTTTTGCAGCAAATGCAAAAATAGCCTTCCGTTTGGACATCATCACCTGGTACGACTGCATCCAGGATGAGTAAAACGCTGTATTTCTTTAGCATTCTATAAGCATTACGCGCGGTGATGTTGAATGGTTGACGAAGGGAGGGGGTGGGTACGCGGAGACTTTCCGATGTTACTTCAGACTCATGCACTCGGTTGGTGAGCATCAGCCGGTAGTGGAGTCACATGTTGCAACGTCACGCCGGAGTTAGTTAGCCTACTGTAGTTGCGCGCTATGAAGTCGTCATTTCAAGCTCAAGAGGTCTCCGGTCGCGCAACGTCTTGTGTGCTAGCATGCACCCCTTCCGCCTAAACCCATCTGCAAAGGATACGCTCAGTCATGGGAGTCCGTTACCTCAACCATGCAATTTCCACCATCAATAATTTAATCTATTTGCTCCAAAGCTGAAGACACAACGTGAAGCAGCCGGAGAAAACGGAAGGGAAATACAACGAAATAACCATAACAATTACGCAGCGCGTTCTCCAAAACATCCCAGATGACTCGATCCTGTTGATTGGTCTCTTTTACGACTGGACAGTAAGAGGTAGGCTGTGTTGACTGTTTTTCTCTGACTTTCGTAGTGTTTTTTTTTTCAAATCTTGGGAAAGCAGACGGCGGAGTTCAACTAGAAGTAATCAAGTGGTGGCCCCGGGAAAGGCACCGACTCGGGCGCAGTTTGAAAGAGCGGAGTGAAACCTTATCTTCGCGTTCATTAATAAGAAACGCCGTTATTATGTTGATTGAATTTCTAATGTGCAACAGGAAAGGGGTCAGTGGAGGCAGAGTGTTCGATGCTTCTGTCCTTTTTACTTATATCCAAATGAGCTCTTAGCGTCAAAGGCATCTTGTATTAGATAATATACTGAATATCACTGAAATTCATATCATGCGACTTTTCTAACAATAATTTACAGAGGGATGTTGCCTTAACTATCAGTTCGTGTATCCCAAATCACATAGGTATCGGTATTTCTAGCCTGCAACCTTAACCCATCTTTGCGTTAATAAAATATGCGGTGTCAGAACTGTAAAGGCATTAGTGGAATTTCGTGGAGATATGTGATGAATGTCCTAATTCTTTTTGCTCGTACTAGGAACTATAATCAGTCGTTAAAGTGATTGTTTCTCACACACTGGAAGCAAAATGCTTAGGTTAAACAATTTTAGT
Organism: Alosa alosa; assembly: GCF_017589495.1. NCBI lineage: Eukaryota > Metazoa > Chordata > Actinopteri > Clupeiformes > Clupeidae > Alosa > Alosa alosa. Next base: position 16,408,203 of record NC_063209.1, on the reverse strand, counting down.
TTGGTGTGCTCATTAAGACCTCATTGGAAACTTGAGACCTTACGCATAGGTTTACCTACTGGTGTTGAGTCTAGGTCTCCTATAAACGGGACAAGATGACAGCGCAAAGATAAATAGGATACAAACTCCCATTCTGAGTGGTGATGTAAACTCGTGATAAACTCAATATGCGTCGTCAGACGTGTATATTGTATGATGAATAAGGAATATGCAATGGATGCGTGGCTAAATATAGACTTGTTCGTATGTTTCCGTTCCGTATCACCCCAACTATCTAGACCGCCGTAACGATCTAGAAAAGTTCCCCTAGACGGAATCTGAGAAGACACTTCGGATTCCAGAGCAGGGCAGAAAGTGAACCAAATCTTGGGTGATGGTTTTGAAGTTAAACAAAAAGACTTGCCTAATGTGTAGTCTAATTTAGAATTGAAGATAAACACATTCAATTGATCATGCACATCATAGTGAACTTATAATAAAATGTACACTCTTTAGCAGTAGATAATCTATTATGTCTGTCTGTATATCCGATTCTCACTGGCTATCTGTCTGAACGTATGTCGATGGTTGTCAGTTTGCCTTGCCCCACCAGCAGCTTGTGTTCTTCTATGTGCATGTGTGCGCGCCTGCGAGCGCGCGCGTGTGTGTGTGTGGTTGACATACTACAGCTTGTTTGGCCCTTTAGCTGGGTTTGAGTGTCTTTGCGATTTACACAGTCAAATGCGCCATCTACTGCATGGTCCTGGCAAAGTCCGTCTGCGTGTTTTTCGATTGGCTTGTTCTTCAAAGTGGAGCCGAAGATGTTTCATGGTCCTCTACTCAATGTTTCCGGTTTGATATGAAGGACATAGTTGATCTCACATTATTAACATCTACATTGATTTTGATATCTCAATTTATTTTATCTTTTTTATGGCGGGCGTGTAATATTCCATTGAACATTGCTAGGGCGCGATGGAAACCCACCGGAGAGGAGGGGAAACGATGCGGAAAACAGCACTCAACAGAGGAAAAAACACATACTGGAAGATGTGTCCCGGTCTTGTGAATGCCTGTCCTTTCTCCTATTACGCTAAGACCGGTGCGCTATGAATAAATAATAACAAACGCGAATGTTTAATTTGCGAAGTTGCCCCCCTCCACAGGCTTGCATCCCGATTAGACCGAGGGCGCTTTCAGTTATGCTTACTGATGCTTGATGCTTTGGTGTTGCTTTGCCACGGTCTTTTCCCCCGTGCGAACTGTTTGAAATGTACCTCTTGGCAATCAGATGGTCTGTCATTAAACAGCGAGAATTATGACAGTGGAGCCGTTCGCCTGTGTGCCAGAGAGTACTGCGCAGGTGTTTTTGGGATGGGACGGTGAGAATGAGTGACTCAGTCCGAAGGCATGCGAACACAGACTTGCAAGGAATAAATTGGAACTAATAGGGCCACCGGGACGCACTTTGCTCGAGATTGTCCCATCAGTACACTATGCAAGCAGCTGTACCAGATTGATTGTCGAGATACTGTCTGTCACCATGGAAAGGTCCAAAATACACCTTGCAACACTTAGTGTGACGTCGCAGTCAGGAGGTACTCTTAACTCTCCAAAATTGTTGCCATGCCTCGAAAGGCTTCTTCAATGTAGTCTACCTCACACTGGTCGGTGTGGTTGCCCCGGGAGACCTGTGTATGCCATGTGTGTGGAGGTCTGAAGTTGCCAAGTGTGACCATGGAAAAAGTAAATGTTGTAATTGATAAGCTTGTATGTAGTTCAGAACTGCATACATAAATACTACCTGAGCTTGGAAGGAATGGAAAATGGCACTGTGCCTCAGATATAAGTTTTGCTGCATTTATGTCAAAGGGAGCAGGCGACTTTACACTTGAATTTGGTATATTTATTGTATAGTTGGGAATGGACACTGAGAGATGGTTGGTAACTATTCTCTACTGGTATTCCTGTAGACATAGAGAACTTGAAGATAAACATGGTTCTATCTCAGGACTCTTTTGTCAGGTATGAGTGGAGTTTGTGTTAATAGCTGAGAGACATGAGCAAACAGAGACACACGAGACGAGCCATGCAAAGGTGAGCCAGCCGCCCGCCCTGCCTTACCTGCCTGGCGGAACACAAATGAACAGGTGCACACTGCTGCTTTTCACATATCAAAGACCATAGAGCCATGCCAAACAACAGATCAATCAAACGAGCCAAACTTTTGGCAAAGCACTCTGTGTACTTAGATTAATTATCCAACAGCACTAATATTTTAGGGATAATCTTTCCTCCCCTGTACACTGTGTTTTTTTTCTGTGTTGCTGACAGTGATACAACAGACACCTTCAGGGCAATGTTGCAGTGTGTGTGGTTAGCAGGAAAAGGCAAGAAGGGGTTGCAAACAGAAACTGCTTTATGAAGTGAAATGCACCCTTTTTCAGGCTTAGTTGAGTTATCTGCGGTGCAAATGACAAGCAGGATCTTGTGTGTGTCTTTGATGTACCAGAAGTGTTGAAAACTGGGATTGCTGCACTCTAAGGCTTTTTGTGTGTGTGTGTGTGTGTGTGCGTGTGTGTGTGTGTGTGTGTGTGTTAGTAAGTGTGTGCAGTTTGATGTGAGAGAAAAGAAAGAGGGGTCTCAGCACTGAGCCTTGGGGGACATCAGCATGGATAGGATTTGTTCCCAGACAGTTTGACACTTAAAACCGCCTTTCGAATCAGACTGTGAGCTCTTTGCCAGGCATAAACCAAAGGACTATTTGGCAAGGGTGTCTCAAGCTAGATGGAATGTTGTAATCAGTATTGATCATAGCCTTCCCTGAGTTCAAGAAAGACACATTCTTTTCAGATAGATAGATTTTCAATAATTGACCCTTGAGAGTTGACGTTGCATTGTCCCAACTTGTGACACATTAAACATATTTATTTTGCAGAGGTAGAAATCAAGAAACCGGCACGTTCAGGAAAAAAAATCATCTCTGTGGAGATGTGGTGTATGAAGCAGGCTGGGTTATTCTGATGGAGCCCCAGAGTGACAGTGGGACTTGCGTGGGCTAGATTGCGTTTTAAACGGCGGGTGAGTGAGAGCATGAGCCATATTGATTGTCTTGATGGGAACAGGAAACAGGCTAGAACGAGTTAGAACTAAAAAAAAAAAATTTAAAAAAAAAACTGGTTTGTTGCCCCCTGCTGAGAGTAGGAGACTCATTCAGGAGGAGAGATGGTGCGATTGGCGCAAGATGAGTAGACCTGCCCCCGAACATACACACTCTCTCTCTCTCTCTCTCTCTCTCTCTCTCTCTCTCTCTCCTCTTCACTCTTCTCTTCTCTCCATCCCTCCCTCTCCACCTCCCCCTGCCATTCAGCCCCCCAAGGGAGACGGCCAGAGACGTCATCAGGGTTGTTATGCTGCGAAATGACGCGGCTTTCAGGCCGCCCCTCCCCTCCCCTCCCACCCTTTCTCCTCTCCCTCCCTCTCCCTCATCTCTCATCTCTCCCCATGCAAGAAAACACATTTTATTTCATCACGACAGTACAGTATGAAATAAGAGATGGTTTATCAGCAGCACCTTGTATTTAAACACAGACAAACCGTCCTGACGCAGCTATGTGGTTTGCAGTCAAATATAGGGGATTTAAAATAGTTTTGGATTAAAGATATATTGTGTTTACTATCTTTCCTGTCCTAAGACCTTTTCTCCTTGCGTGCTTTCCTTTTGTGTTGTTGTCAATGAGGTGCTCCCTCTTCCTCTTCCTCTTCCTTTGGAGCTCCCCTTATCATCACCAGATATGATAACTCTCCAGCCTGCTCCGTCCTAAACACCATGCATGCACCCTGCTTCAGCATCCGTGTCATTGGGACATTGAGAGACAAAGCATTCTCAACTCATTGGAAGACAAAGCTTTTTTGCTGCTGATGAGGGGAGCCTTATAGCACAGATGACCACTGGTGTGGGCAGACCTGTTTTCTCAGACCCCAAACTGTCCGACGTCACTCTTTAATAATAAAAAAAAGCAGTGCGCAGAAGTGCTGGCAACTCTTAAAACCCAGACTTGGTGAAAAGAGATACGACAGATGTTTGCTAATTGGGTTGTCTGTGAAACTGGGACAGCCACTGGGCTACATTTGTGCTCACAGAGCAGCCAGTTTGAGGACATTTTGGAGACCTGAGTGTTTTAAAAAGGTGGTGGTGGGGGGGGTGAAGGCGTCCCAATTACACCTCACAGCTCAGGGAAGCCGCTCTCTCACGCTCCCTCCATCTTTGGATGCTCCACTCCACTCCCCAGAACCCAAGTTATTCAGAGACTTTGTTGAGCAGGGTATTTTTGTAAACGATTAGTGCAGGCAGTTGCTGATGTGGTAAAAACCCGATCTCCTTTTTCCACTGCCTAATGCACCGGGCACAGACAAGCAGGCAGGCGCACGTGAGGGAGGGAGGGAGGGTGAATGGACGGAGGGACGGGCAGTTTTCATGCTTGTATGACCCGCGTTTGCACGAGGCTCCTCCATCTCATTAGGATTGATTGAGGCATCAGAGCTGTGAGCCAGTTGGTCTGAGTGTGTGTGTGTGTGTGTGTGTGCGTGTGTGTATGTGTGTGTGTATGTGTGTGTGTGTGTGTGTGTGTGTGTGTGTGTGTGTGTGTGTGTGTGTGAGTGTGTGTGAAAGAGATAAAGACAGAGTGAGAAGGAACATGTGTGTTTTTTGAAGGTTGTTTTTACAGAGGGTAAAGAAAAAATGCCCCTGCTGCGTATTCCAAAACATGTGTGAAACATATAGTACACACACACACACACACACACACACACAAACACAAACACAAACACACACACGCTTTGTGAAGAGCAACGCGTTACAGATCCCAGGGACGCGGCACTCATTAAGCACAAGGATGTGAGATTCTGAATCGAGAGTGTGGGACTCCCAGGCTGCCTATTTATAGCCCCCGTATCTCCATGGCGCTGGCTGTGGGGCTGGCAAATCACAGGCGCGGCCCCAGACACCAATTAAGAATGAAACAAATGCCTTTTAGGCGAGGCGTGGCCCCTGTGCCTGGCACTCGAGCCCACCGCGCCAGCCTCCTCCACCGCCGCTGCCCAGGGACCCAGCGCACCTCGGCGCCCGATGGGTTCCGCTCCGCTCCGCTCCGCTCCGCTCCGCTCCACTCCGCGCAGCCACGCGCGTTGCCGCGCCGCGCCACTCCTCTCTCCGGCCACCAGCAGCAGGCAGAGGGGAGAGCCAGGGGACGCCTCGCTGCACACGGGGGCTATTTTTAACACACACACACACACACACACACACACACACACACACACACACACACACACACACGCATTCACACTCCCGTTTCCCTGGAAGAGGAAAGGGGCAGAGCTGGTTGTTAGATTTTCTTTCTGAGTGGCGGTGTGTGTGTGTACGTTCCTCGTCTTCTCTTGTTGTTGTTGTATGTGTGTGTGTTTGTTGTGACACATTCCCTACGGAATGCGCTGGGTGTTGTTGTTTGACGTTGTGGGTTGTTGACTACGGCACATGGTGTGGCACAGCACAGCTCGGTACGGTACGGTGCGGCGGGAAGAACTCTGGGATGCCCACGGCCGCGCTCGATTGCCGTGACTCTTAGGGGGGGCTTCGCCGAGGTAAGGACGTGTTTCTCCTGGAGACAGAGCAGCGATTCCCTCTCTCTCTGTGTATGTGTGTGTGTGTGTGTGTGTGTGTGTGTGTGTGTTTTGTTTAATAGGGCAGCCCAGTCATTTTCATCGGACGTAGGCTGCCAAATTCACGTCTGCGTCAGTTCGTTGCCAAAAGGGCTTAGAATGCAACAGAATGGAACCGCATCTCTTTTTGCTCCTTTCTTTCTCTCCTTCCTTTTCTCTCACCCTTCTGTCCATCTATCAGTCTTCCCATTCCTTCTCTCTCTTTCTCTTTCTCTCTCTTTGCATCAGTCTTTTTTGCACCCTGTATTTAGCAGGACATGGCACTGGAATATTTCCATGTAGTAAGTAGTTCATCGGCATGTCCCCATCCTGCCTCTGGACCCTGTGGCTGTAGCTGAGGCTGTGGTGTCCTACCCGCTGTACCCTGGGGTGAGACAGAGGATGAGGGAACCTGAATGATGAGCACGCATCACACTGTTTGCCATTCATAAAATGATCGCAAACTGTGAGCTTGTATAGCAGTATTCATAACCAAGGGCTCCATGCACTAAAATGATCGCTTGAGAGTGTGAAAATATCACTGATGATCACTGTAATTTTGTCAGATTATATTGCTTGTTAATTACAAGTGCATTGTACAAATGCATAGTGGCGTGATTTTAAGAAGTCTTCTTTCCTTAAGTGTTTCTTCTCATGTCTCTGAACCCATTTCTTAAATGCCGGGCTCAGTTAATGTGCCATGGATGCAGCTGGCATATGTGAAAAAATACAACAAGTACAGATTTATTGCAGGTGACATTTCCACCATAAACGGTCAATTTATCTGTCTCCACTTATGCCCCGTATATTTTCTCTGTAATCTCCCGTCAAGGAGTAATTGAAAGACAAGACATCCGTCTCTCTCCGGTTCAACATCTAAGATAACAAATGTCATCATCCTCCAAATCACTGTGTGTTTTCAGTGATGTCATATCCTGTGCTTGATTGCCCGTCCTGGTGACACAAGCCAGATCATACAGTCTTCTGGGCGGGGGGGGGGGGGGGCTCAGAAACATTGTGTTCTCTCCTTTCAAGTCCGTTCTGCTCCTTTGGTTCTTCTCTCCTCTCTTCTCCTCTCCTCTCCACATCCTCCTCTCCTCTCTTTCTTCCTCCTCTCTCTTCTCCTCTCAAGCCACATACAGATAAGTGTGTTTCATAGCAGTACTCTCATTGTTTTTGTCTGACTTCTACTAACCAGTAAACAAGGTGCTCCCGTTGTGTGTGATGTCTTATGTACGCGTAGTGCAATGTTAGTCATTAGAGCAGAACCGCCTCTCTGTGCATTGAGATGGATGCTGGTAATATTGGGCTGAAGTACGCAGAGACGTATATATTACGTGGCGTGAGCTGTAGGTAACCTGAATGGCGTCCATCACTAAATTGGCTCTGATTTGGCCCTGATTTGACGCTCATTTGGACCTGACTTGGCCCTCATCTGGACCTGATGGGGGCTGGGTGCCGAGTGTGGGTACAGCAGGCACAAGGACTGCACGACTGACTGGGTGGCGGTTGGGAGGGTGGCATGGCTGCGTTGCTACGGGTGACACAGGGGGTGGGTGGTTTCAGCCGGAGCTGGAACCCAGGGGGCTGGTAGGGGGCTTGGTGGAGCGCTTTAATGATACTCTACAGTTCCTGCGTATAGCAGCAGCATCTCACACCATGTTGATGAGTTGAGCTATTAATGCACTCCCCAAAGGCTGTCACACGGATATCTGAAAAAAAGTAACACAAATAACAGAGAGGTGGGGATCACACACACACACACACACACATGTACTGGCAATACACTGAGGACAACTGCGAGAGGTGTGCAGTTGCAGGTGACACTGGGTGAAATATGCTCTCAGTTGAGTCTTGCATCAGTGTGTGTGTGTGTGTGTTAGGAGTGTCAGTGTGTGTGTGTCAGGAGGACAGTCCAAGTGTGTGTTGGGGAGGGACGGGCAGGTCCATTAATCAGGGCTTAATGTAAAACTCTCAGACATTACTCCTCCGCCGACAACAGGAAATGCGTCTCCTTTCTGTTTTTTTCCTTTCTGTGCATCGTATAAAGGAGATAGAGGGAAGCGAAATGGATAATTACTGGCTAAGGACGTCCAGTGAAGTCCAGTGAAGTCTTTCAAACATTCAAACCTAAAACCATAAAAAAGTGCAACCCCATGCTATAGAAAACCTGTATTTATAAGAATGACTTGCATATAATAACTGATATAACAAAAATGATTGAATTGATTAAAAGTGATTATAAAAATTAAGTTTTATTTTTGATAACAATTACAAAATTAACATGTTTTTCTCTCTCTCTCTCTCTCATCTTTTCATCTCTCCTCATTTCTTTCTTCTATCATCCCTCTCTCTCTCTCTCTCTCTGTCTCTCTCTTCCAGTTCCAACAGGTTAGAAGAGTGATGACCATCCTGTTCCTTACTATGGTTATTTCATACTTCAGTTGCTTAAGAGCCGCGCCCCTGAGAGAAGGCCCAGGTGTGCGGGGGCACCGAGTGGAGGGCTACCTGGGCGTCGCGGCGACCGCCGGCCGAGGAGGCCACGGGACTCCACAGAGTGGGGGCGGACTGCCCTCACTCTCAGACACTTTCGAGCAGGTGATCGAGGAGCTGCTGGAGGGGGGGAAAGGCGGCAGCGATCCGCAGGGGGGCAGCGAGGGGTCCCAGGGAGGGGGGGGTCCCGGCTCCGCGGGCTCGGCGGCGGCGGCAGTGGCAGCGGTGGCGGCGGAGGCCAAAGACGTCGACCTGTACGCCTCGCGCGTCATGCTAAGCAACCAAGTGCCTTTGGAGCCGCCGCTGCTCTTCCTGCTGGAGGAATACAAAAACTACCTGGACGCCGCGAACATGTCTATGCGCGTCCGGAGGCACTCGGACCCCGCCCGGCGCGGAGAGCTGAGCGTCTGTGACAGTATTAGCCAGTGGGTGACCGCCGTGGACAAAAAGACGGCCATAGACATGTCTGGACAGACCGTCACCGTCATGGAGAAGGTCCCCGTGCCCAATGGTCAACTGAAGCAATATTTTTACGAGACCAAATGCAATCCGCAAGGATACACAAAGGACGGCTGTCGGGGAATAGACAAGCGGCACTATAACTCACAATGCCGGACAACCCAGTCATACGTGCGTGCACTCACCATGGATAGCAAAAGGAAGATCGGTTGGCGGTTTATACGGATAGACACGTCCTGTGTTTGCACACTGACCATTAAGAGAGGAAGATAGTGTATACAATGTATAGATTTTATTGAGAGTTCTAAAAAAGAGAGAAAAATATCTATTTGTATATATACATAACAGGGTAAATTATTCCGTCAGATGAAAATTTTATGGACTGCATGTAAAAAAGATGAAGTTTATACAGTAAAGTGATACTACAGTCTATTTATTGAACATATTCATGACCTTGTAAACAATTAAAAAAAGATCTGATCAGTCATTCGCGCCCAGTTTAAATTACTATATCACATTCCTCGAGACATTGTGTTCTTTTTTATGTTGCCAAGAATTCGGTCCAGTCAGAAGATACAGGAGGGGGAAGACTCCCATATTTAAAAAAAAAAAACGAGAAAAAACTTGCATGCTGCTTCTATTGTGAATTGAGAAACTGTCCACTTTGGGAAACAAGGAAATGATTACTGACCAAAACATTCCGTTTACATTTTCAGCAGTTCAAGGGTTGTCCTCCTCTAAGTACACTACTTTATCTGTTTACTATTCAAATCTTCTCAAGGTAATGTTGAAATTACATACTATGTCAAGGTGCTGTTGTCAAAGCTTTGCTGTTTTATTTTTTTATCCCCACAAGATGAAAGGAAAAAAAAGATATAAAAAAAGATATAAAATTTATTCATTGACATATGTTCTGGATTAATATAATTCATTTTGTATGTTGTGAAGTTGTTTGCAATATTAAATTGAAATATTTGAAGAAATAAAAATGACTATAGGCAACTGAAAAACAAAACCAATGTTGATACAGTTTGAGCACTCCCACCACTGTGTGAGCACAGCACAGCTTCGAAAGAAAAGAACCCTAAAAGAAAGAACCCAGGTTTTGCTCAGGTCTGAAACCAGCTCTTCCGACTCATGGATGACAGCACTTTATGACGCGTCACGCAACTCACAAACACTCAGCAGCATTTCTTTTTACAAACGTGCTGCATGAACAGCTCTCCTTACATTTAAAAACAAAATGATTGACAGTTTTAAAGAAGAATGATCCTATACCCCAATTTCTGAGAGGAGTCACTTGTAAAGGTAGGTGGTGATTGAAGGAATGTCTTCAGTAATGTGATGTCTCTGATGTAGTTCTGGAGCTGAGCACATATAGTTAACAACAACTACAAGACTCCTTCATATGCAAACAAAGCTGATAAGGCAGCTGGAAGAACTGGTGTGCCATACATGAATGGGTGAATGGTTGCTCCCAGTGAGTACTCTTACTCTGATAGCACTTTATATATAGTATACTTCACTGGGTACCCATGTCTCCCATATGAAAAGGGTAGAACGCCTACCTGAATGATGCAGGGGATGCTGAAAGCCAGTACAGGGAATTAGCCATGTGGTTGTGCTAGGGTCCATTTCGGAAGCCCAGACTGAACAAGGTTTTAGGCAAGAAGAGAAGGGGTACCAGCCTTATACCCTCAGATGAGGGTATAAGGGATAGGGATAAACACAGCAGGCGGTCGAGACTGAGGAAGTGCTCGAGTCTCCCTAATGGACATAGAGTTATGTTATAGGTAAGTCCTTCAACACAGGAACATGACTGCATATCACATAAACAAGACCAAGGGGAATTGAAACAAAATTAATCAACTCTCTCAGATGGGGTACTGTGGTCCTGATGGCTCAGGCAGATAGAATACAGCTAAGACATTAAGCCCTTCCTTGGGTGTCCAAAACACATTTTCATGTGCATCATGAAAAACACGTTGCACTCAAAACTTCATGAACCCCAGTGTTCAGTAAGACAACATAGGCCTAACACATAACAATACAAAACAAGGCACATTGGCATGAGTTACTTTTATCTCAAAAGACAAAAAAATAAACATTTGTTTATATTTCTTGACCTTTAAAGACCTTTTTCAGAATAAAAACTTAAAAAAATAAAAGCAATTTTCCGCAAATCCTTCTCATTTTGCCAACAAGTGCTTCCTGTCAGTAAATACATAAGTGCATAGTGAAAACAAGACCTCAGGTGATGAATTAGCCCTAATCTTTCCCAGACCTTCACATTCAAAATAGTTTAACTCATAATAACTGAAATAACTCCAGACTCAACAGCGCTAGAACGCTGAGACATGCCTGTCCAAACAAACAACATGCCTGCACTGGTTGAGCACTCATAACCTGTTTGAATTTCATAAATAATCCTGCAGTTGAGACCATCAATCTTTATCATATGAGCTAAATAATATACCAGGTTACCACAAATCTGGCTGTGAAATGCAGAATGTGCTAAGATCGGGTCTGTTTAAAAGTAATCTTTCTGTTGAAATGCTCATTAATCTGACCAATAATTCAGACCCTGACCCATACTTGCCCTGCAGATTATACTGCTGACCAATCACTTTCATTGGTGAGTTAACATCAATAACATAGCAGTGAAATCATTCCCATATGTTCTGTGTTTATTTTAAAAATGCTGGCCATAAATGACAGGCTTCCCTTTCCTGTAGTTAAATAATTCCCCTTCCGGAGCAAACTGTTTTTTGAAATTGTAAACAACACTGTCTTATTGATATACAGCAGGGGTCACTGACCTTACCTCGCGAGCTACTTTGACAAAAATAACATGGCCGAGAGCTACTAATGCTTTATACAGTATTAGTAGTATGCATGCAACCACAGAGCTCATTTCCACCCAGAACAGCTGGATAAGCTTTGTATTTGTTTCCTTTCACCTCCTTTACTTTCTCAGACTGTGAATTTGTTTGGAAACTTCAACAGGTTTACGAAGTTCATGTGTTATCATTTTTATGAATATTTCCTTGAACCCTCTGGGGGACTACCCAGAAACAGGTGGGGAGCCACTGGTAGTTCGCAAGCAGTTGGAGACCCCTGGCCCACAGTATATTATAAATTTACACTCAAAAATGTTTACCATGATGGTTACCTCTGATACAACAGGCACCTGTTTGGATACAGCAAACTGAATTAAAAAGCAGTATTAGGTAATAGGCCTACTATACTACATTAACATCACTTCCTCGTCCTTTACCATGTTACTACTGTAATGATATAATTAATGGGTCATTTATAAATGCTGGGTGTAAAGTGCAATTTGTCAGTTAAGTTGATGTAGGTGAACTGATGAGTCTTTAAACAAGTCTTTAAACATTTCTTGAAAGTCCCCAAAGTACCAGAACACAGCAACAGAATGCAGAATACGGAATGCAGAATACTGGCACAGAATGCAGAATACTAGGTAACTTATTCCTCCAATGAGGAACCACCGAGGAAAAGAGTCTTGATTGTGACCTCTTGTTAATGGATGGTCGACACAGCAGACACTCATCAGAGGACTGCAGTGGGCGAGACGGGACGTAGAGCTAGTCCATGGAATTCAAATAGCAGAGTGCAGACCCAGTAAGTATCCTATAGGCCAGAGTGAGAGATTTGAATTTAATTCTGGCTGCTATAGGAAGCCAATGAAGAGGAGTTAGTGTCTCCTTTGGCTGATTAAAGACCAGACATGCTGCTGCATTTTGAATCATTTATAATGGTCTCACGACAGAAGCGGGTAGGCCAGCTAACAATGAATTATAATAGTCCAATTAAAGAACCATGGCCTGCACAATAAGTTGTGTGGCCTATTGGGTCATAAGAATCTAGGATAAACCAACATGACTTTGTGACTGAGGCTACATGTTCAGAAGTCATCAATGGTGATACCCATTACGTGCCGATTTAGTTAGAACACAACCATAAAACCTCAATCTAATATTAATAAGGCTATGAAGAGACAGTGTACGCTATAGTCCTACTCCTGACCATGAAACATTTCCATTGATTTCTGTAATAAAATATGTCTTTTTTAATTCATAGTTGATAATCTAAATAATGGTAAAACCCCAAACACTGCTCAGATATACAACCCCAAATCAGAAAAAGTTGGGACATTGTGTAAAATGCAAATAAAAAAGGAATGCAATTGATGATGATAATGTGCAAATCACATAAACTCATATTTAGCTGCAAAAAGGACGAAGACAACATATAAAATGTTGAAAATGACATTAATGACAATTTCATGGAAAATGTTCATTTTGAATTTGATACCAACACGTTTCAAAAAAAGTTGGGACGGGGCCAAGAAAATGCTGGAAAAGTTATGTAATGAGAAAACAAAAGGAGGAATATTTTACAACTACGTAATTATATGGTAACTAGCAACATGATTGGGTATGAAAAAGAACATCCCAGAAAGGGTCTCTTAGAAGTAAAGATGTAGAGGGACTCCTCACTCTGTGTAAACCTGTGTGGATAAATGATGAAACAATATAATTGTAATGCTTCTTAACATTAAATAGTGAAGTATTTGGGAAGTTCATCATCTACAGTACATATTAAAATATTCAGAGAATCCAGAAAAATCTTTGCAAACAAGGGACAAAGTTGAAAAACAATATTGGATGGCCGTGGTCTGATTCATGGACTCCTCTGGTCTAAAGAGGGATGTCCAACTATCCAACTTGTAGTGCTCATTTCAAAACCCAGCATCTACATGTATGACTGAATGGGCAGCCGTGGCCTACTATGGCTTCAGGCTTGTAACCGAAGGGTTGCCGGGAAAGTGGTTGAGCACTGCTCTCCTATGCCCGCACAACCACGGCTGAAGTGCCCTTGAGCAAGGCACGTAACCCCTCACTGCTTCCCGAGCGCCGCTGTAGCAGGCTCACTGCTCCAGGTTAGTGTGTGCTTCACCTCACTGTGTGTTCACTGTGTGCTGTGTGTGTTTCACTAATTCACGGATTGGGATAAATGCAGAGACCAAATTTCCCTCACGGGATCAAAAGAGTATATATACTTGTACTTATATGAATTCCTACTGTATATGAATGTAGCCTAGCCTACTGTATGAATTCAACTGAATGGGGCAACATTTCATTCTCAAAACTCTAGCAACTGGTCTCCTCAGTTCCTAAACATTTACAGAATGTTGTTAAATGAAGAGGTGAAGCAGCACAGTGATAAAGATGGTCCTGTCTCAACTTTTAAACATGTAATGTTGCTGGCATCAAATTCAAAATGAACATATTTCCATGAAATAATCAAAATGTTTAATTTTCAACATTTTATTTGTTGTCTATGTCCTTTTTGCAGCTATAAATAGGTTTATGAGATTTGTATATTATCACATTCTGTTTTTATTTGCATTTCACATAACGTCCCAACTTTTTCTGATTTGGGGTTGTAAAAACGGCACTAAAGTGCCAGCATCTCTGCCAGAAGAGGGTAGTGTACTGGGCGTACACGGGCGTACACGCCCCATCCACAGTAACACACAAGTAGCCTACACTTGCCCTGCCACAACCTTGATTCTAGTTCAACTAGCCTGCGCATAACATGCGCAAAATAAATTAGTGAGATAGTTGAGAAAAATGTATAAAACAGCCACAACAATTTACATAATACACTTATTAAGTTGCCATTAAATAGGCTAGACACCTAAATAATCATGCTGCGCAATTCTCTGAATTGTATGGCAGATGAGTATGCCCTTCCTGTGCGCATACTTATTGTTTCTCAGTAGACCCCATAATCCCCGCTTTATCACTTGCTAGAGTGCTTAACAGCACAAAGATAGAACGGACCATTGATTGAACGTTTCCGAAGGAGAAACGGAATAATCCGGGCTGAAATGGCCTCGCTAGGAGAACCTGTCCGGCTGGAAAGAGGTAAAGAGAAAACCATATCCGTAGAATTGTACTGTACATTGTGAACGAGTCAACCAACCTTTCGTAATTTTGTTTGCGATACCGAGTCGTTTGGGCTGCGCTGACTGGCTGCCTAGCCAGTTAACGTTAGCCATTTTAGCATAACGTTAGCTGTCAGTAGCTAGCAAGCTATCTTCTCGCTACCGTTAGCTCAGAAAAACCCAAATGCAATGTATGGGACTTGTCTCGGAACCTGTCATGATGGTCCTTTAAACTAGTCTATACACATTCACCAACATTAGTAAGGGAAGAATAGACTTTAATGTTAGATGTGTAATAATGTTAATAGGCTTGCTGTCTAACGTTAGCTCTCACAAGAAGTAATGTTTGCGGTAACTTGGTGACATTAACCAGCTACCACGAAAACAGCGACTGGTTAGCTAACGTTACGAAGATTTACAAACTAACTCTATTGTAGCCTACCTAAGTATCGAGTCTTTAAAGTCCTTATCATAATTCTTTTAAAATGTAGTTCCTTCAGCAAGGTATCCATGTAATGTTCTTTTGCCAGCTGCTTGATCCTCATAATCAGTGTTCTGTCTCGCTCTCTGAATGGTTAGCATTGCCATTATTGCCATTGTTTATCTCTAACGTTAGCTGACGTCAACGAGCCAGGGACCTCTGCTGTGATTGTTTATTGTTTACAGACCACGGCTAGCTAACTACTTTTTTTAGTAGTAGCCCCTGAGTTGATATTTTTCGGTACCAAAACGTTCATGATGAACTCATGACATAAAAACTCATCTTCGCCTAGACTATTTGCTTGTAAGTAACGTTAGCTAGCCCGTAAATGCAAGGCAGTAGATGCAAGCCAACATAGATGGCTTATGGTGCGGTTATGTAATGTGTTGCAGAAGTGTGTTGGAAAGAGTATACATCCCGCCAATATAAGTTTGTGGAGACAGCTCTTTGATTTTTAAATCATTAAGATACGAGTTGGTTTTGGGTAATTTGTTCTAACTGTGATAAACATGATCAGGAAAATGTAACAGCACCACATAAAAACACCCAGGTAGTAAAGACCTGTGATATTGATCACACTATTTCATATTTCTCTATGATTGTGGGGAGGCATTCTCTAAAGCTGTGTCAGACCTTTGAGGGAATTGCTCTCCTGTCCTCAGATATTAACCGAGCCATTGAACTACTGGACAAGCTTCAGAGAACCGGAGAGGTTCCCCCGCAGAAACTCCAGGCACTCCAGAGGGTTCTACAGAGCGAGTTCTGCAATGCCGTCCGTGAGGTATGACGTCCCCATTGCACGTAATAAAAACAGGGTACTAACCAGAAACTTGTGGGCAGGGGCGTCACTAGGCCCCCTTTACTGGGGCATGTGCCCCAGTATTGAACTCTTGCCTCTATGGTAGCATTATTATTATTATTATTATTATTATTATCATCAGTAGATTGGTCTGTGCCCCAGTAGAGTTTTGGGTCTAGTGACATTCCTGCTTGGGTTGAAGAAACAGCATCAAGTAAAATCTTTCACAGCTTTGTTTGACAGCTGAATATGTGATTGAGACTACAATCTTTTGTGCCTATGTCTATGATCAAATGTATACATCCCTATGACTGCATAAAATCACTCTTCTTAACAGAGTAGTCATAGCTGTGCAACCTGGAACAGATATCATCAAAGCCCTTGTCTCACTAGAGGGTGGGGATCATCTCAAAGATGACACCTTTGCACTCTACTGATGTTTGTAAAGGTGCAGGCATTTATCCTGTTGTATGCTTGTTGACATTTGAGCTCAATAGCCACTCAAAAGACACCCCTCCCCTCTGTATACCTGAAGATCCATAGTCTTTTTTTTTCATCATGCACACTTAATGGACAGTTGGAGAATGAGGGTGAATGTTGAATTCTATGAAAAAAGTATAATGCATTTTAATCAGGCTGTATCTGTGCTGTCTGGTGTGTTTTTAGTTGAGCTGTCAGAAGAGCTAACAATTTGAGCTAACAAGATGTAGAAATGTGGTCACATGTCAATGATGTCGTACAGAATTTTCCTGTGGAAAAACGTCTTGGATCAGTTGGTGCTCAAGTCACTGTAATTTGCCCTGTGTAGTGTACAATAGTAACATTTCCACTAACTCTGCTGCTTCACCAGAGAAAAACAATTAGAGGTTCTTTTGATGTATTCAGTGAAAAGATGGGGAGGATATCTCTCTATTTTGTAGGGTTATTTGTGGAATTCAGGGCTAGATGCTGGGGGCATGAAGTTGTTAGGCTTTTAACTGAATGGAGGAGAAGTTGGCGTAAAAGCCTGGATTTGCCTGCAGAGCTGCATGTGCAGACTCTTTAAGTGTCTCTTTAAGTGTTAAGTGGCTAATGGCAGGCTAAGGCACGGCTGGGAAATAAGCTCTCCCTCCCTCGCTCCTGTGTGGGTCTGCAGTCTGTTTCTGTCTGTCATCTGAAAATGCTAAAAATGACGTGATCCCGCAACGGTGCTGGCAGCAGCCTCCCCTTTCCCGCTGGTTGATCATCTGTCACTGTTGTCTTCAGAGAGAGAGAGAGAGAGAGAGAAAATGCAAAGACAGACAGACAGACAGAGACACAGAGAGAGACAGAAATAGGAAAACTGATTTAATCTGAAAACCAGTGTTGTTGGTGGTGTATAAGTAAGTATATATACTCTTTTGATCCCGTGAGGGAAATTTGGTCTCTGCATTTAACCCAATCCGTGAATTAGTGAAACACAAACAGCACACAGTGAACACACAGTGAGGTGAAACACACACTAATCCCGGCGCAGTGAGCTGCCTGCTACGACGGCGGCGCTCGGGGAGCAGTGAGGGGTTAGGTGCCTTGCTCAAGGGCACTTCAGCTGTGGCCCACTGGTCGGGGCTCGAACCGGCAACCCTCCGGTTACAAGTCCAGAGTGCTAACCAGTGAGCCACGGCTGCCCCAAACTGGTGGTGGTTTGTTCTTTGGTTTAGGCTAGTTCTCTCATAATACGGTCACTTTGTCTAATTGCAAAACAAATCCTGCACTGTGGAACGACTCTGCCAGATAAAGCTAAATTGTCTTTGTTTGGTGCCATTGTTTGGGTTAGCCTATTTAAGCAGCTCCTGGAAGCACATCACATTTTGCTTGAAGTCTCTAGCCTGGCCTCACCAAACTTTAACCAAGGGAAAGCCCCCCCACACACAGACCACAGACACTCTCACACACAGGTCTACCCTCTCACACACACACACACACACGCGCGCGCACACACACACATGCACGCACACTTATCAGCCCATGATGGGAGTAATTGCACTGACAGACTGGCAGACGAGGGGAAATGGTGATGTGTGTTTAGTGGTCTCTGAGCTACAACTGTGGCTAGACTCTGACACTGAAGTGCAGCGATGCACCGTCATACAGTGTCAGTAGCTGCCAAGAAACCCAAATATTAGCCGCTGTTGCTGCTGTCCTACTGCCTTATGCTTGTGGTCCATCAAGGGACCGCCAGCGAGGTCAGGTCAGCTGACAAGCCAGTGGTGAAGCAGCTCAGCAGAAAGCACTCAGTTTGACAGAGAAATTTGAAGTGTTTTTCAGCCTCAGAGAAACCATATGACTCAAATTTTACTTTACCCAAGTTTGTTTTTAAGGCAGTGTTTCACCTACTGGTGTCTAGGGTTTTGATTCGATTAGTTGTTGACTATTGAATTAATTGGCAACTATTTAGATGAACGATTCTGCTTGTGTAAGCTTTACTTACTTGCTCTACTGTATGACCGTGAACTAAATATCTTTGGTGTGTGCACAAATTGAAGACATTATCATGGGCTTTGGAAAACAATGATCACATTTTTTTCACCATTTTCTGGCATTTTATCAATCAAACAACTAATCGATTAATCAAGAAAATAATCGTCAGATTAATTGACTATGAAAATAATCCTAAATTGCAGCTAGAGGTCTGAACTCCCGTGGGATCCGCGGGTCATGAAAGAGTACACACAAAAGAGTGCGATGCGGGACATGTTTTTGAAAGCTCTATTCGGGAGCGGGTGGGACTTGAAATCGAAAGCATGACAGAGGAAGAGGACACCACTAGGCTACTTCAGATGTTAGTGCCTTTCTAAAGAACGGATGCCAGCTAGCATAGCTGTGCTACAGTAGCCTATTCAGAATCAAGAAACTTAAAATCAGACATCTGGCAGTCTTTTTCAGTTGTGTGTGTCAAGTGGTCCTTTTGTGAGACAGAAGGCAAAACTGAATATCCCTCCTGCATATCTTCTGCAGGATTTAGCGGGCGAGAGGGGGACCTAATGTTACAGATGCGGGTGGGAGGGGGACAAAAAATGACACATTATTGCGGGAGCGGGACAGAATGTTGCAGGAGTGGGCGGGCGGGCGTGGGACTGAAAAATAAGTCCCTCGCAGCAGACCTCTAGCTGCAGCCCTTTTGGTGTCGGTGATGCTGTGCTGCACTCCACTTATGGCCTCCTAAGGATGGTCTGATTGGGTTTAGTGGACCATTGAGACTCCATGAGATGTATAAAACCTGCTGGTTAGGCACCCGGTTCATGTCCATTTAAACCATATGCGTCTGGCCTTTAGGATTCGTTAGGGCAGTCCCAAGTAGTAGCTTTTCACTGTTGTCATGGCTTTGGATAAAATCATCTGTTAAATTAATGAACAAATGAATGACTATCAATAAATGATGAAGTAAAATGCAAAAGTAGATGTTTTGCTGCGAGTTGTTATGTCTAATGCAGGAGTAACCATTCATGCCCCCCCCCATCTCTTTCTTTCTTTGTCTCTTACCATCTTTCTGTTTCTCTTTCTTTCTTTCTTTCTTTCTTTCTTTCTTTCTTTCTTTCTCTCTCTCTCTCTCTCTCTCTACACAGGTGTATGAGCATGTGTATGAGACAGTGGACATCAACAGCAGCCCAGAGGTGCGAGCCAGCGCTACTGCCAAGGTGGGTTCTGCTCGGACATCCGCACGGTGTTGTTGGATCAGAGAGGAGGGACTGTTCAATAAAAACAAGTAGAATGGAAATTTCTATTCATAACATTGCCATGCTTTCTATTAAATGAGTGGAGGAAGCAGCACTATGGAGAGAACTGTTCTAGCTGTCAAATTACCCAAAAGGTTAGATTGCTAGTCTTTGGCCAAAACAGCTGCATAACGTCATAAGATGCATTCATAGGCTATGCTTATTAGTGTCCATAGTGAGGAGCTACGTCAAGGTTCTGATGAAGCAGGAGTCTCTGAGCACTCACACACACACACACACACACACACACACACACAAACACAGACAAATCTAGGAAGCTAGAAAGAAGGAAGGAGGTGAGAATCTTATATTCCCCATTTATGTGAGCTATTGGTCACTGCTGCTCTGGCATCCATGCGTCAGGTTGGTTCCCTGTCTGTGTTGAGTGGGAGAGGTCAGATGGAGGTGAGAGCCAGCATGACACACACACACACACACACACTACCCCTCACCCATATATATATATATATATATATATATATATATATATATATATATATAATATATATATATATATATATATATATATATATATATATATGGGGTTATAATAGTACAACATAGAACCTTAATGTGTGGCGGCCGGATTTGATTTTGTGGCGCCCCGCCACAGATTAGTCAATGTATGGGAAACACTGGGGTCTGTGTTAACTGTTTTGCAAAATGGTGTGAGAAATGTGCGAACCCAATGAACATTTGCAAGAGATGACTATCGCTATGCAAAGAAGGTGTTAATAAAGACCCAGTGGATCCCAGTTTCTATAAGCAGGTCAAAGTAATTGAGAAAAACTGTAAAAGTGTTCTGGATGACATCCAAAGACAGAGACAAAGTGACCAGTATACCTTTTGGGGGAAGCATTTGTTCTGTGCGGGTGTCATCTGCATTCCATAGATCAAGAACTAGAAGGCTACTGGAGGAAGTTTAGTGGTTGCAGAGTGGAGATGTTTTTCATGGGTGTCAGAGAATACTTTCTCTACACTGCCTCTTAGTAAAAAAACTATTGCATAAAACAGTTTTAAGTTGATATGGCCATGGTATAGTCTTAATTTTTCCATTTGGATGTCTTGAAAAGGTCTTAAGTCTTTAAATGTGCACTTGAAAAATGTGCAGATACCCTGTTATATGGTACATTGTTTATTACTCAGTATTTGTAAATATTGCAAAATATTTATTTGTTCCATTTTGAGGAGGGTTTTGTGGCTTGGTGTTGTGTTTTTATAGGTGTGTTAGTGTGTATACCATTGACTCATATCCCTTTTTGTGGCACAGTTAAAGACGGCTGGAGTTGAACCGGAGTGCTTTTCCTGTCAGGTTCAAAACACTGACAGTAAAAATACATGAATAACAGAAGCGTTAAAATGAGTAAAAAGAAATAAAGAAATGGGCACAATTAAATTAAGGAAAAAACATAAGAAAAGGGCTGTTCATGTAAATCTCTCTATAAATATGTCTCTCTGTCTCTGTCTGTCTCTCTCTCTCTCTGTCTGTCTGTCTCTCTGATTCTGTCTGTCTGTCTGTCTGTCTGTCTGTCTGTCTGTCTCTCTCTCTCTCTCTCTCTCTCTCTCTCTCTCTCTCTCTCTCTCTCTCTCTCTGTCTGTCTGTCTGTCTCGGCGCGGGCACAGGCGACGGTAGCGGCGTTTGCGGCCAGCGAGGGCCACTCTCACCCGCGCGTAGTGGAGCTGCCCAAGACTGAGGAAGGCCTGGGCTTCAACATCATGGGAGGCAAGGAGCAGAACTCCCCAATCTACATCTCCCGCATCATCCCCGGCGGCATCGCCGACCGCCACGGCGGGCTCAAGAGAGGGGACCAGCTGCTCTCAGTCAACGGAGTGGTACGTGTGGCCATGCCTGTGTGTGTGTGTGTGTGTGGTAGCATGTATGGGCACACAACCACATACAGTACAATGTATGTACAGTACATGTCTCAGACATGCAAACTCCTCACCTTTCGGCAAAATTCGCCGTTTTGAATCCAAAATGACTGACTTACGTGGTTTGTGCAGAACCGATGAGAAAATATTTGGGGGGTCAACGTGAGCTGAGTTTACTATTGTGCAGACGCAAACACATCTTGGTGTTGCCAGAGCGCCATTAAAAATGTCAGCAACGAATGTTAGGCTATGTGCGTTTACTAAACATAAGTGGAAGCTTGTTGCTGCAGAGGCAACGCGGAACAGAACGCCTTCAGCAGGTATAGCCTCCTTTTTGTGAGCGCAGATAGGCCTAGATGCGTCTGAAATGTCAGCTGGAATGTGAGCACGGCGAGGAAAGGTGCTAGAAATGTCACAGGTGGGCTAGTTGAAACTTTCAACTTCTGTTAGCAAAAGACGTTGAGATTAGTGTAGCAACGTAGCATTGGCGGTTTTGTTTTACTTTGTTATACCTTTGCTATACTGATCTTTGCTATACTGATCTTGCTCAGAGACAAAATCAGTGTTGATTGACGTGTCTTTAAGAAACGTCCAGTGACCTGATCTGAAGTAGCCTGTGCCTATAGGGTAGGCTACAGTTTAACATGTAGTGTGAACACTATTCACACAACACAACTTTATTGGTTAGTTAAACAAACTAACTAGCACAATGCCACAATCTGTAAGTAACCTAGGCTGCAGGATAACACTTGTTATGAAACAGTGTGCCCTCCACAACACACACACCCCCCTCTCCCCCAACATTATAAATCAGTTGCACCATATTGCTATGTAGCATAGTAATGTTATACACCATTTGAAAGCTTGGACACTTGGGAATCCATATATGACAACCCTTTTCATGTACAATCTGTATAGTGCTTTACATTATCAGATTAATCTTACTATGTCTCAATTAAATTGTATCAAATTGCCCTCCTCCCCCTCCGGTGCTTCCCTACCTTCTAGCTGCAGCAAATTGGGTATTGAAATAGTGACAGGAATCCATATTTTATCCATTGTTTTATCCCATATTTGTTGTGCAGATGTATAATCCATCTTATCCACACCCATTGAACCAACAAAGAAAATGCAAAGACATTTCTGTAATTATTCCATAGTGTAGTCATTCCATCAGAACCTCTGACAAACAATCCAAATAGTCCAGAAACCACACAGTAAGGCTTTTATTGTCAGTATGCATTTTGGGTAACCAAAAGTCCTATGGGGAGTTTCCATTGGGCATTTTACAAAACGCATGAGCATACCGTAGCAAATAATGGTCTAAATGACTAATTTTTCATTTTATTTTGATCTACTTTTGCACACGGCTTCACAAGAGCTGGTCTAGACACAAAAATGCCCATTCCATAGGAAGTTAAGACATTTCAAATCGATTTTACAAATTAGTCTAGTCTACCCTATTTTATATAATGTTAGTCTGAAATAGTGTGTGTCTCAAGCAAGTTTCACCTGGATTGGTTCAACAAATATTCAAACTTATCATCTTTATTCTAATACTATGCCTACTATGTCTTCATGTCCAATAGGCCTGAAATCTTCAGAAATGTCTGAACTTCAGGCACAGAGAAAAAAGAAAGAAAACTCATGTAGATTGCTTAGGAGGAGAGGAGGGCCATGCTGAAGCATGCTGCCAAACAGTGCAACGGACCCCTCACACTTAAGGAGAAATAGGAGAAGAAGACACTTTTTTTATATTCACTTATTTTTTATCATACATATGATATTTTTGGCCACAACAAATTTTTTAGTGATTTTATAGTTTGTTTTCTTTGTAAATCTCTGGTTTTGGGCCATTTCATACTCCGTGGAAGCTATGCACTATTGTCACTTTGCGTGCCCTTCTCACCTTTTTCACCCCTGACCAGTTTGCATGCCTGATGTCTATAAGAAGAGTTTGGTTCCAAAACGCTATATCCTCCATTTCAACAAATTTCCATAAATCATTTTTTTACATTTTGTTTTACAGGTAATTTCAGTGCAACTGTAATTTGGTTATTGTTATTTGATTAACCTTTACTCAGTCAAAGCAGCGAAACTGCAATTGGATTGATATTACCTGAAATACACAATTAAATAACATGATTTATTAATGTTTTTTTTTAAATGGAGACATGGCGTTTTCTTATGATGTACTTGAGTGTTTGAACACCCCGACATGTGTGCAGAGATGGGCATTCATGAGTATTTGTGGCTTAATCTGCACCTTGCCTGCCATGTGAACAGAATGTGTGCATCCCGGCAGAAAGTGCTAGAACTGCTCTGTAAGCTTTAAGAGCAGTTTAGTGAACGCTTGGCAGGAGGGGGCAGGCTGGGCCATTTTCAAAAAAAAAAGGAAATGTGTTTCAGGAAATGTAGATTTATTTTTATCTTCTTACATATGCTGTTTCTATTTTTGTATTAACCTCTTGGTTGCTCACTTTTTTTCTTTTTTTTTAAATTCTCTGTTCTGTTCTTCCACCCTCTCTCTCTCTCTGCCCCCCCCCTCCCTTCACACTTTAAATGCCTCTTGCTCTCACTCTCTTCCTTCATCTGTTTGTTTTTATCTTCTTCTCATATTCTTTAATATCGCTCTCTCTTTTTCCCACTCTTTTCTTTTTCACTTTTACCTTCCCTCTTTCTTCTCCTCTCTCCCTCTGTTCACTTCTCCCCCTCTTTCCCCTCTCTCCCCCTCGCTCTCCCTCTCTCCCCCTATCTACCTCTATCTATCTATCTATCTCTATCTCTCTCTCTCTCTCCCCCATCTCTCTCTCCATCTCTCTCTCTCCCCCATCTCTCTCTCTCCCCCATCACTCTCTCTCTCTCTCTCTCGCTGTCTTTAGAGTGTGGAGGGTGAGCACCACGAGAAGGCGGTGGAGCTGCTGAAGGCAGCTCAGGGCACGGTGAAGCTGGTGGTCAGGTACACCCCCAAAGTCCTGGAGGAGATGGAGTCACGCTTCGAGAAGATGCGCTCCGCCAAGCGCCGCCAACAGAACAACTACCCCCAGTAGCATGCCCTTACTCAGTGAATCTCTCTTTCTCTCTCTCTCTCTCAAACTCTGTCCCTCTAGTTCCTGTCTTTTTCTCTATCCCTCCTTCTGCCATCTGTCCTGTTCTTTCCTGTCTTCCGCAGAGCTCACACTTTTTCTTTTTCTCTTTTTCTCTCTCTCTCTCTCTCTCCAGCCAGGGATTGTAGCCGTGTGTATGGCGCACCTCACATCTTTCTTCCTTAAATTTTGTAAAAATCCACAACACCTGAATTTTTAACTTTCACACACATGTACACATACATAGTCGATGTAGACCTGCAATGTTTGCTCATGTAATCACACTCTCTTCAACACAGAAAAACACACACACGTACACATGCATCAATTTGAAGATTGTACTATTTTTTACAAGATGTAATCTAAAAGAAAGTGGGGGGAAATTTGTTATTGAACTTGTATTTGAGGGATAAAAAAACAACATATATCCGGGTCAGCCACATATTATTATCTGGCAACACACTTTAAATCACTGGACAATGCAGATATATGACTAAACAGATCGTCATCCAGACACTAATCCAATCCTTTGCAAAGGATTATGTGTTCAATTTTGCTGTTACTTTTCTAAACGTTTTCTGAAAAAATCTTTAATTTTGAAAGAATTTAATTTGGGGGGGGGGAGTATTCTGCAATATTGGTTTTGGATTTGTGGATGTATGCCGGCTGGCAATGTGATTGTGGTCCAATACAACCCAATACAGTTCAGGTTTCCAATTCCTCTTTGCAAAATTACCTTGGTCTCACTGTAATCAAATCCACCTGTCTGAATTTTAAATGTGATTGTAATACCAGATATGTCCAGAAGAGGGCACCAAAATGACTTTTGCCTCAGGGCTCACTTTGCCAATATGTCAGTACACTAAGCCAGTTGCTGTAATCTCCCACTTGTGCAAATGTTGAAAATTGGCCTTTGGAAGGAAATAGAATGATTTATTTTATGAATGTGCTAGATTTGCTTCATGTCTGTGTGTCATCTTCCTAATTGGTGCTGTTTAGGAATGCTTAGGCATTTCCCCCACGCATTTATTTTGGCGCAACCAAAAGAATGAAATTGATTGTTTTGTTTTTAGTATAGTTTTAGATTACACTACAAAGCCTCTTAGCCACTAACTTTTTGAGCTTCTTGTATACGTTTTAGGTTGTTACTGAATATACCTGTAATATGCATCAAATGCACCTAACAGGGCATGTTCTGGGTACTGTTTTAGCACACTCTCTTCACTTCATAAATGCTGTTTTTTTTATTTCTTCTTCTCCTCTTGGTGGAGCGCCATACTTTTGAAGACTTAGCAGGCAACAGAGCATGATGATGTGATTGACAGAGTTGAGTTATTGGTGACCACAGTGACCAGACATGTTCTCAGGCATCACTGCTCTTTCCCGTGGTCTGTTAGTGGTGGGGACGAATTCTGTAAGCGTTCACAACCCTACCGTGGCTCCCAAATCTTTAATGGAGTCTCATGATTGGAAGATGGGAGTTGCCAAGAATTTTAAATGAAAACTGTTTTTTCTTTTATCTGTCTCTTTTCCTTCTCAAACGGAACCTATAGTAATGGTAGTCAAAGATTAAGGTGTTGATCCTCGCGGGCACTTTTTGACCAATGTTGCTGGGCGGTGTTCTTTCAAACTGCAATGGGCAACTTCACCATCACAGTCACCCTATCAGACCACTAGGAACCAGTCATGTGACTGCTTTTCAACATTGCTCAGGAAGAGCCGCATGGTGTCATCGCCTTGAGTGTGAATCATGAGTTTCTGCTGCAGTGAAGCAGAGGTTGTGATGCAGACAGACACGCGAGTGTAGACGACGCCAGTCTGCTTCTTGTGGTCTGAAAGGACGCGTTGTGTCATTCTATTTATGCCTACACTCAGTGTATTTGTGTGTTTATTTTTTTTTTTTGTTTGTTTCTGTTTGTTGTGTTCCGTTTTTGTAATGTTTTTGCAAACGTTCACAGACGCATTAAGCAGTGTACACAGTGTGGCGAGTACGCTGGTGTTTGAAACGGTGTTATCGTTGCTGTTGTTTTTTTTTTTTTTATTGGTGTTTGATTTAGTTGTCAGTCTCATGGGGCATTGGAAGGATCTTAACCAGCACAACTCTGCCTGAGTCTCCTGCTGAAGGTGACCCAGGCGAAGAGCAGGGTGAACCTGGCCTGCCCACAGGCTGGGGCCCTACACAATGGACTTAAGCCACTGCCTTTTATAGAGCTATTTTTTTTTTCTTCAGACTATTTATAAAAGAACTAAGTAGATGTTGTCAGTTCAACACTTAAGTGTCGTAGTTCATGGCAGAGGATCTGGATGCAGGTACTGAAGGCAACATTAGTTTTCTTCTGTATGTATGTGTGTGTGTGTTTGTTTTGATTTTTGATTGATCCTGATTGGTTATTGGTACACGGCTTATCCCCGTTGGACAGGGAAGGAGTAGGAGACACGGAACAGGCAGATGTTAACCGGTTCTAGAGGTAGAACCACTATTGGCCAGATATGGTGTGACGGGTGGAAGTCAGAACCTTTGTGGACCCTGGTTTAGGTCGGCCCGCGTTTAGGTGCTAACCCATAGCTCCGATGGTGCACCAACCTCATGATGCTTAGAGGCTAACAGAAACTTTAGAAGAGGACCACAAGTAGAAATTAGGTGGCCACTAATGGCAATAGATTATGTGAATGATTATGGAGATCCACATTTATTAAGGGGGGAGGCAACTAAAGACATGAACATAGCACAGTAGTAGGATCTGAAATAATGGGGAAATATACTGAATGCATTCCTGGAGCAGTGGATGAAGCATGTGTTTTAATGGTGGCACGGTCTCGGTAACATCTCTTTAACGTCTCGCTGACGTCTCCTGAGAACCTGTGCTTTTGCTCCTGTTGGATACTCGAGGGGAAGTCACATGACGCTCAGACCACCTAATCAGTGCGTTGTTAGCTGTTGCCCAGGAGACAGAATGTTCCTTGGCACAGCCAAAGGTGATGGCAAGCACGTTGGTGATGCAGAACTGGGCGTACACACTATCAAGTTCACCAGCAGGGAAGAGAGAGAGAGAGAGGGAGCAGCTCCCTGAGCTAAATGAGGACTTTTCTTTCCTGTGCGGTTTTGTATTGATCGTGTTCTGTGCATGTTCACCTGATTCTGTTTTTTTTTTTGTTTGTTTTTTGTCCTCATGTTGTGATCATCCTGACGGCATCACCTAGCACAGCTGTAGACCAAACAAACATTTAAAATACTAATTCAGAAGTAATCCAGTCACCTCAGATAAGAAGCGTTGATGTGAACAAATTAACACTTCCCTGCATTTAGTTTGCGCGTGTAGTTCTAGAACAGACACCCCCTTCTTGACTCCTTTTCTCTTTTTCACTGCAGTTAGAGAGAGATGGAGGGAGAAAGGTGAGGCAGGGGATTTATTTTTACCCCGTGAAGCATGTTCTCAGAGAGTCACACTCGCACAGAAGGCCTCTCTATCTCTGTCCCTCATCACTTATTTAGCACATTTTCTAATCTTAGAGGTTCATGAATCATTCACAGGCTTTCCTTACGTAGGTAGTGCGGGGGTGGTTGGTGGTTGGTGGGGGTAAAGACTTTTAAAGGAAACTCTGAGTTTATAGCGAATAAATGTAACACAAATTCATGTAGAGCAGAGGGAGGAGGAAGGTTCCGGAGTATTCTGCCGCACTCCGTAGTTCCTCCCTCTCATTTTAGATGATTGTAGAGTCCCACCCGGAAACCGGACCGGTTCCGATAAGCAATAAGACTGGACTTTTTGACCCTTTGATGATCCGCAAACCAGGTGTCTGTTTCTCCGTCTCCCTGTTACCCATAATTCACGGCTTCATTGTCTGCCGAGGGGGGGGTTGACTATTTTTGTAACCGCTTTGTTTCTTCCTTGTGATATTGTTTCCCTTTTTGATAAGTGAATTTTTTCATGGCGATTTTTTCCAGAAGTGGTTTTTATCCCATAATATGACTGTGTGTGTGTGTGTGGCATTCCCCAGGCCTCACTTTTCGAGTACCAAGACCAAACTTCACACACTGTTCTGAAAGCTGTTTCATAATGTGTTGAGTTTTTAGCCCAATTTGTTTGGACAGTTACAGAAAACAAAAATAAAAAAAAAGAGATGTTTCCTTTTCTTTTCTTTTTTTTTCTTCTTTTCTGTTGCATTTCTTTTCTTTCCTGTTGTGTTATGTAATGTTAATGTTGCCGTGGATGTATAGAGATACTGGAACAAATGATGAGATTTGAAACTGCACAAAATAAATTATACCGTGAATTAATACAAGGTCTTGCCTACTTAACGTTATTCACTTCCTCAGCTTGCAAGGTCCAAATGTGAAGTTGGGTAACGTGTGTTTGTCATATACCTGTAAACAGGAGGGGGCGCTCTGTGATAGACAGAGGCTGTAGGTTCCTTATGAGGAGGTGCTATGGGGTCTCCAGTGACTGTCTCCGCAGACATGAAAGGAACTGCAGTCACAATTAGCATTCATCCTCAGAGATCCCGTAGTGGTGAACATAAACATCACTATCATGATGCTTTAGCTACACACACATACTCATTAAATAAGTTAAAGCAAAGTCTCACACACAGGTCAGCTCACAAACACAACGTTTCTCTTCACCCTGTTGCCACCCCAACTGGCCCTAATGAAACATCAGACCAGTTGAAGTCCTTTTCACGCGTCACCACCCTTCCTGTGTGTGTGTCTACGCTGTCACTGGGAGATGTGTGTTAAGATGAACTGAAGACATGTCAGAAGAGGCCAAGGGTGCTGCTCAGGTTTGTCTTTATAACGATGGCTGGCTCAGCACCCTTAGGTGGTGAAAAATAACCCGTTATTGGGCACCGGATGAAAAATAACACTTCTGATTGGCTGCTGGGTAAAAAATAACCCTGCTGATTGGATGATGGGTGAAAGATAACATTGATGATTGGCTAATGGGCGAAAAATAACCCTGCTGATTGGCTGGTGGGCAAAAAATAACCCCTGCTGATTGGCTGGTGGGCAAAAAATAACCCTGCTGATTGGATGATGGATGAGCGAGGTCCACTCTGACCACCCTCTCTGTCCTGTATCAAGGCTTTCTATTCTCGACATTGCGACCACAAAATTTCCTCTTGACATGAAACACAGCCTTGTGGGCTGCACTCAGTGAAGACAAAAGCACTTTGTTGTAATTGTTTGTTTAATGTACAGTATCATAGAACTATTCTGATGAGCCAGATAGAACAGCAAAAGTGTTACAGTCTGAAGTTGACGACAGTTGGATTGAGTGAGTGCCCCAACAAACTACCAGCTGGATCATAGGAAAATGGCCCGACTAAATGGCCGAATATTCAGTGTCAGTATTCAATTCTCTTCAGTTGTTGACAGCCACTATCCTTAACAGTTGTCCATGCGTTTGTTGAATATAGAACTATTCTGATGAGCTAGATCAGTGGTTCTCAAAGTGGGGGGCGGGTTCCACTAGTGGTGGGGAATAGAGACATGACAGGTGGGGCGCGATGAACAAGAGGATTTTATTTTTTTTTGTTAATCTTTAATAATGCCTTTTTTTTTGACAAGATCATAGATTCAAAACAAAATAGCCACACGCAAACATAGGAGTCATAAACAGACATATGAATTAAAATGGTATCTGATGATGTCAAAAATACAGATAAAACCAGTGATCTTGATGTTTGATGCCTGATGTCATTTCATTTTGTCCAGCTCAGTAGTTTAAATCCAGCGTGATGCCTCATTTTCTCAGATTTACCGAGTATAACATTTCCACAGTGTACAGAGATTGGCCCGTAGTGATTGATGCCTGGTATGTAAAGATTTATGAAGCAGCACTCTGCAGCGTGACTGTCTCATTCACTTAATGTACTCAAATGCGTCAATCACTTTCAAATCCCATTAAATGCTCAAACGTAATTTATGACACTGCCCCAGCATATTTCACATCAGGCCTCCTGGCAGGGAGAGTGGCTAAATCCAGTTACCATGTTTTAACATGCTGATTTTTACCAGCACCAATTTTCTTAATCTTTAAATGAGAATCACAGATAGTGTTTAATTTCTGACTCATACCTTACCTTTACTAATCAAGTTCTAAAAATAATAGTGGTTTATGTTTAATGTATCTTAAAATGTGTTAAATTTGATGGCTATGCTGCAGTGTCGCCATGCATTCAGAGAGTAGCAGCGAGGTGCCATTGCCCTGGGCGTGGATATTGCATGGGGCAATTACCCTACATGCCTCCCCTACCCCCAAGTCCCAAACCTTTTTAGTCCGGAATGACCCACTAATGGCATGGCCTAATTTTGACACCCCCTACCATGCCAGACAAGAGTTGGCCGCAAGCAGACGTTCCACAGTGCTGCATCCCGCCCCACCCCCTCCCAGGTCGTCCCGATGTAGCCATGCCTGGAACATTCCGGAAAATTCCCTGCGTGGCGATCCATCCGCAGAGAGCATCGCACCCTTCAGCGCGGCTCAAAATGGGCTTAGTTGCATTAATATCACCAGAGGAATTGGGTAACTGGCGTTCAGGTGGCCTGCCTTGGTAAGCCTGATGAGAGCCATTCCGGCTCTAGATGGGCTGAGCTGAGTGGTGTTATTGGCCCCGAGAGGGCACTGCTGCTGGAGCGTTATGGGGGCCAATCCACCTGGTTTACAAGCGGCCATTATGGCTCCAAATGGGCAGATATTTAATGAGACTGCCCTGGCTTGTCACATGCACTTGGCCAGTCGGGCAGAACAAAAACAGCACTGTGTGTCTATGTGTGTCTGTCTGTGTGTGAGTGTGAGTGTGAGTGTGTCCTTGAATGTGATATGTGTGCATGTGCCGGAGGGTATGACAGGCAGGCATCTAGCACTCTGAGGATCGTGGAAACATATGGTCAGTGTAGGTAGGCAGGGACAAGGACAGCCACTGAGAAAAAGGAAAGCAGACAAAGCTGAAACTCAAGGCATGATAGCATCCACAGAAAAAAGTTTATTTAGCATAAATGGCAACAATAAATATAGCATAGGTGAAATGGAGGAGAAATGTTATTTTAGATCCCCCTCTACCCCACCCACCCCCTTGTATTTAAAGGACAACCAAGGACACATTCTCTATGCACAGATCCTTCAGCAAAGAAAAAGAAAAAGACACAAAAAAGGACGAAAGGCTGAAAGGAAGAACACCAACAAATGCAATGGTACAGGATGTTTAATGCACAAATGTTGAGGATGGTGACTATAGGATTAACGATAGGCTACACACACACACAACATGGAGATCAAACACAAAGAGCGGTAAAACACAGGGGGATGTCTGACAGCCAATGAAATCCTTCAGTTGTGTCGCTTGACAAGCACCATCTCAGAATGTAGAAGATGCCCCCCAGAGGTGCAGGAGAAAGGGCAGATGGGGACAGTTGGGGCAATAGGGACATCTTCAGCTGCACACAGCCTTTCTGTCCAAAATGAGGAGAGGGCTCCCGAGGTGTCTCACTTCTTGGGTTCGTCCTTGGGTAAGGCTGTAATGCAATAGATGTAATCAGAACTCATCTTGTGCATAGAAATTAGTTTAAACATTCGTATTTTAATTTATCATATTTAAAAAAAAAATGTTATATATATTTAATTATATATTTATGTTGTATCATTCATATGAATTGTAATTATAAATGCAAACTAAATTATAAAAATGCTCCAAAATATATATATAACTTCAAGTAGAGGAAGTCAATTCAATATATATATATGTATGTATATATATATACTAAACTTATTGACTGAAATATTAAACTATAAAAATAAAAAAATAAAGTAAGTTAATCTTAAAAATAATTTTGAGGAACAGTTATTAGTGATCCATTAAGATGGAGGTTGTCACAGAGTGAGGTAATTATGGAGATCCATTACGATGGAGGTTGTCACAGAGTGAGGTAATTATGAAGATAGTGTAAACATAATCACAGCCCATCCAGTCCCTGCTCACAGTGGCTGATACTGTGGCGATTGAGTTTGATGACATCGGGAGAGCCAACGGGAAAGCAGTGGTGCTTGTAGTGACCGCGGGTGGTAACACACTTTTGGGGTTGTCAGAAGAGGGGTGTGTGTGGGGTGGGGTAGGGGGGGTGTCTTACCTCAGATTCACTCTGTGCTTACTCACGCCTCACGAGCTACAGAGGTGGAGGTGGAGGTGACGGAGGAAGGGGGTGGGGGGCAGGAGGCACAGAAGACAGCAGGAGGGTGTTAAACAAGAACACACACAAACAGCAACAAGCTATGGATCTGTGAGACACAATCCATACCACCTCTTCTGAGGCGTACCCTGAGAAGGCCCACAGACATTTCACATTCCACATCAAATGTAAACATACAGAAAATCTGTGTTGCAACCACTCCACGTCATAATAAAAATGTACTATAAAGGTAGACATGGCTTCAATTCAGATTTTACAGCTTAAACCGAACACTAATGATTTGTAAATTCTTAGAATTTACAATTCTTAGAATTTACAATGGAAATGTTCCTTTGGTCCGAACTTTTCCGTAACTAATGACTTCAAGTCTTGAAAATCCTTGAGCTGGATGACCCAATGCAGAAGTTACCTCTAGATGAAATGGTCTTCACTGAACATCGTAATGTGTCCACCAAAGATATACCCACATTGACTGCATGTACATTCATTTAATCAAATATGAGGAGCAAAAACATTCATATATGAGTTTTAGGAATCATACATGACTTCATATTTGATTAACATATGCACTGCATAAGTAGCAGTGCAATGTTTGAACCTCAGACTTGCATTGCAAGAAGCTCCAGCAATGCAAGAGAATGGACATAATATGGGAGATGGTATAATCCATCACTGCTTACCATACAAGGCTCCTCGTGAGAGTATTGAAGTTGGAAAAACACTACACTTTTTGGATCTAAATCCCAGTGGAAGGACTAATTTCATGTCCGTCTGTTGAAATGTACATACCACTGCTATTGATAATGATAGAGATAATTAACCAGTGCTGAGGAAGCTATGTGATGGTTTGCTGTGATTGAGTGTGTACATAGCAAAGTGACGTTAGCATTCCAGACACGTTGCATGGTTGAGTTCTCGAGACTTATCTTCTTATTGGTGGTTCACCAGTCAAGTTGACAGGTGTGTCGGAGCGAAGTGTGTGAGCTTGTGAAATACAGTGCACTCTTCCACAGGAGAGAGGCCTGCTGTACTGCTTCGAGATACTTACGGCGAACTTCCAGCTTGCACTCAACTACGTCCTCCCCACTTGCATTAACGGCCTTGCACATGTAGACGCCACCATCGAAAGGACATGGCTTACGGATCTCGAGCGTGAGCACACCCTGCTTGCTGAACATCCGGTACTTGGCCTCATTGGAGATGTCCATCTTGTTCTTATACCACGTGATTTTGGGCTGAGAGAGAGAAAGGGGGGTTAGAAGAGAGAAGATGGGAAGAGGAAGGGCAAGGATTATTATTATTATTATTATTATTAATGTTTATTTGATATGGACATAGAAATTACATTGGACAAACCAGATGCATTGTTTGAGTGTTTTAGCACAGGTGCTAATTCGCAACACTTGTCCATAGGTGGCTTTTGAAAAGATAGAGCAATTAAAATATCAAGAAAGGAAAGAGGAGAAACCGGACAAAGATAGAAAAAAACGACAACAAATCAAAGGAAAAAGAAATCAAAGAAATGCAAGCAATTTTCAATGTAAGGAACATAAATAGGATACAGACCAAAGACAATATGAGCAAGCAATCAACCGGATGACAAGAGGAAAGGTAGATCTAGTCATAGCAGTGAAAATGATACCCAAAGACGTTCTGCTTGTGATACAACAAGCTTCTAAATGAGGAAGTGTTTTGGTGATGTAAATCTAATGGCACTGAAACCAAAAGGCAACTTCCTCCTGACCCAACGTCCCTAGTTCAGGAGAAGAAAATCAGGAAGTAAAAGAACTTTCACCTTCTCCAATTTGACCCTTTCACCTTCACACTGACCTTGGGGATGCCCCTAACGGCACAGCTGAGGGTGACATTGTAGCCAGTGATGACAGAGCGATTCACCAGAGGGTGGGTGAACTTGGGTGCCTCAGAGAAGTCATGCTCCTTATAGGAGGGAGGTTTGTACACAAAACCTGAGGGCAAGATCAAGAGGAAGGTTAAGGTAAGGTAGTCAAGGTCAAATAATAGCGCTGAACATGATTCAGCTCAACTGCCGTGGCACAACATGCGACAATTTGTGCAACTGAGGTTTCTACTGGAAGCAACTGGAATCCATGCATTTCCACGGAATTATTTTTGGAATCTGATCCCTTTATCATACCTGTTCATTCGCTTTCGCCGCCGAACTTATATTGACTAAATTCAAGATGCCGGCAAACGGTAAACTTCCTGAAGGTACTGTCTGTATAAATCGTCTTGTAAATAAACTACCAGTGCTTTTTCAAAGTTCTTAATGTCTCGTTTTAAATGTCAGGGCCCTCGGCAGTCTACCAATGAAGTGTGGAGCTACTTTGAGCCTTGTAAATGGTGTAAAACAGTGATTTATTTGCATGGCTAGCCCGATGCCCGAGGCACCCCCAATGAAAACCTGTTGGTAACATCGGCTAACTAGCGCCAAATTTCGGAGTGCAGGGGACAAGCTGAGATGAGCTATGAGACAAAAGTTCACACTCGGTATCATGTTTCAACACAATGTAGGTCTGTATCACACCGAACTTCTCCTTTAAGTCAGGAGCTGGTTTTTGAGATACAGGTTCAGGTGAGCATACCTGGTGTAGCTACCAGTGGTGAGCGGGCTGATTTAAATTGAGGAATCATACAAGTCATAAAAAATATGTTTTTAAAATGGGTGTGGTGGAATAAGGTGAATAGCCAGTGTTGTAAAAGTTAAACGCTGTTCGAGGGCATTTGATAAAGGATGTCATGGGTAAAGGGTGTCTGCAGGAATAAATGTTATGGTACATAGACTACGCACACAGCCATCTATGCATAGGCTATGGTACACAGCCCCACCATTTATCCAAATGGATATGCATTGGTCAGCTAAAAGGACATGTAATGTAGTAATTTCACGGCAGACAATATTAGCCAACATTAATATGGGTAACTTTACGCAGCCATAAACATGATAAAAGTTACCTTAGTTTGTTGTGTGTATGACTTTAAACAGTGTATGTGCTTTAACATCAGTAAAGCATTAGCTTTATTCAGCATGATAATCCAGCTTCTCTTTTACTAATGTTTTGACCGACAATTTACCTCGCTCTTGCCTACCTTTACTGCCTTCATCATTTCGGGGGATGGCTTTCTGTTGCTGTTTATGTAAAGGTTTTACATGGGCTCAATACTGCCCTACAAAGCCAAAAGGCAGTAACTGACCAGAGTGTCAAACTGAGAAAAATGACTTTAAAGTTTTTGTTTTGTCTACACAAATGTATTATAGGTAGAGCAATTAAAATTTGGTGACTTGTTGCCCTGATGAAGAAATGTGTGTATAAAAAAAAAATCCTGACCTTTAACCCTTATTTGTCAGATACTGTACTCTGCCTTTAGCCTGACGAGCCAGACCCACATTAATATATATGGTCTGGGGACTCACCGGTGGCAGTGCTCAGTCCGAGGGGCGGGATAATCGGTTGTCTTTCAAATTCCCTCTGCACGCAATAAGACAGCGCTTCAACTCATAAGTCCCATGCGTTTTCCCACCAGCAGAGCTAGTGGGCTAGTTCAAACTTTTGTCAACTTAAAAAAAGCTTAACTCGTGTCACGCTGTTCACCAACAGCAACATCCATCTCCTTTGTTTTCAAGTAGCAGGGAATTCAAGCCGAACCGTTGCAACTCTGCCATCAATCATTACGTTAAGCCCGCCTAACGTCTCTATACACGATGTGATTGGCCCTATCGAAGTTTAATTTTTCCAGCTTGCAAGCCAACGGAGAGTTGCTAGACTAGCCCGGGCAGCAAATTACATTTGCATTACATTTGCTGCCGCTAGGGTGCGTCTAGATTTCTAGGCTACTCTGCCTTTGTATTATGTAATAAAAATAAGGAGCTTTAATTGCTCTACTTATAATACATTTGTGTTGACAAAACAAAACACTTTGAAGTCATTTTTCTCAGTTTGACACTCTGGTCACTTACTGCCTTTTGCCTTTGTAGGGCAGTATGGTTTGTGAACACAACCCTCTATTAAAAAAAACAAAAAAAAACAGTCAAATTGAGTATAGATATTTATCCACATGATAAAGGAAGTCTTTAATATCCCAAAAATGACAATAACTCATTTTCGACCAAAAATGCAGTTACTGCCTTTTGCTTTTGTAGGGCAGAATAAGGATACACTGCATGTTAGGCTACATTAACCAAAAGCGCACATTTTGTAAATAAGCGGGTCGGATCACAGGTCAGGTATCATTTTGTCTTATTTAATATTCATGGTTTGAATTGCAGTCGGGTTGATTTAAATATCTGGCGAGCACAGGCCGCTTGTGACCGGACCCATGCATCACTGGTAGCTAACTGTTTTTTGTAGTTGTGTAGTCTCAGGTAAGCATACCTGTACGAGATGTAGCTAAACGTTCTGAGATGTAGCTTCCTGTGTGTGGGGGAGTTGTTTCCTATTTTCTTAGATGTAACCTCAGGTAAGAGTACATGTATCTCAGGTGTAGTTACCTGTTTTGTAGATGTAGCCCCAAGTGAACTTACCTAATGTACCAGGTGTACTTACCTGTTTTTTTAAATGTAGTCGTAGATTAACTAGTAGTAGGCAGTTACCTGTTTTCTGGATGAAGGCGCTGTCTTTGGTGGCGCAGGGGTCTAGACTGCTGCCCACCATGTTGATGGCGTAGATGCGGAACACATACTCGTTGCCCATGATGAGGTCCGACACCACACAGTTGGTGCGTCTGTACCCGTCGTAGACGTTGTACCACTCCTGTGAGAGATAGATTCACTTTATTAATCCCCAAAGGGAAAAGTAGTTTGTGTCCATAGACATACAGTAACAAGCCAATGACAAGTACAGTTAATGTACAACGTACAACAATGACAAGTACAGTACAATGGCATAACGCATGACTAGTCAGGCACCAGGCATGACTACACACACCTGTCAGGGCTAGTCTGAGTAGCCATGTTAGTAGCCACTGTCATTTATGTGCACATTTAATAGAATGTTTAGGCTTTACATGGGACACATGCCGTGCCTCTCACCTAAACTCTTAAAGGAATAATCCGAAGTAACCACCTAGTGTCTATTTATGGATCATAACAAGTTCAAACTTAAGTTAGGGAGAGATTTAGGAAAGAGAATTAGGGGTGTAATAAACTGCTGAAGTTCTTCTTTAATATTACAGTCATCATTAGGAGTTATGGATACACACGACACACAAATTTGTGTATGAGAGGTACTGATATACACCTTAAGTACGTCTTTATATTGTGTGTGTATATGTGTGTGTGTGTGTGTGTGTGTGTGTGTGTGTGATGTGTTACTGGCTGAGGAGTATCGGGGAGCCCTGCGTTGTGTTTTATATTTAACTGAGTGTCCACCTGATCACCGATCGTGATGCTATCAATCCTGTGAAACCGGACCCGGGGGCATGCGGCAGCCTGGAGCCCCAGCACACAGCCAAATTAATTGGGCCTAATAATGATGAGCGGCTGCCTAGGATGCTGAGTGAAACCTGAACCGGGGGCTTTTTATTTAGCGGGCTAACCTTCTGCCTGTCAAAAAACACAATGGCAGAGCAGCGGCGTGTTGTAGGCATCCCAAATTGGGCCAAGGCCATCTGGGGCTATGATTAGGGCATGCCTGGCCTGCCCGCTCTGTTTTTTTTTTTGGGGGGGGGGGGGCATAGTTGGGTCGCTCTGACGCATCTCTCCCCTTTGGTTGCTTGGGAAATCATCCAGCAGTGTATGACACCGGGCCTAACAATCCCCAGGTGACCAGGCAATGTTTTTTTTTCTCCTTATCTCCTCCCCCTGTGGAATAGTGTACATACATTTCTCAATTATAGACCTAAGTCAGGGGGCTTAGCCACCTTGCATTGGCTGTAGCTGTGTGTGTGTGTGTGTGTGTGTGTGTGTGTGTGTGTGTGTGTGTGTGTGTGTGTGTTTGTACGTGTGGAGGGTTGACATCTGGGAACTGCCATAGCTGCACCCCCCCCCCCCCACCACCCATCACAAGCCTCCACACACACAAACACACACAGGCTTCAAATACTAACTGCATTTATCTGGATGATGTTTTAGCTGTCTATGATAACCTCGCAGGCCACTGGATGCCACAGAGACCATGAATAATTATCCTTCTCCATTTCCAAAGGCTTCTCTGGCACTTACGTGCAAAGGTTGACAGCCGTAATAGATTTGATATCATGCCATGTTAAGGTCAGAACACAATAAAAACTAAAAGAACTTTTCGCATGCACGCACAGTCACACACACACACACACACACACACACACACACACACACACACACACACACACACACACAATGGCGTGTCTGGACATGGTTCACGGACGCCTTGAAAAGGGCAATTAAAGCCTGTTCCTCATCTCGCCAAGTCTTAATGTTTAATTAGGATATTAATTAGGACAAATATAGGTCTATGACATTTGTTGAGTCATGCCTTTTATCGCTCATTGCACTTTTCAGAGGTCAAAGGTCAAAGGTCAAAATCAACCCTCCCTGACTCTCACCATGGTTTTCTTGTCGGCTTTCTGGATGGTGTAGCCGCTGATGTCACAGTTGCCGTTGTCCTTGGGGGGTTTCCATTCAAGGGCCACGTTGAATCCCCACACCTCACAAATCTTCACGTTCAGAGGGGGGCCAGGTAAGTCTGAGAGAGGGAAAGAAGTCGACAGCCAGATAGGTATCACTCAAAGCCGCTTTGGAGACATTTAAGCTAATCAAACTAAATGATCCGAAATATCTTGACTATGACATTACTGTATATTATTTGAGTCACGTTACTGAATATTCAGCCGTGTGGAAGGGATTACGTGTTGTTTAAAAGCAGATCCATGCACAGACTTTTATGACCGTGAACCTCCTTGTAAAATATTGTCCAATGTTAGTGCTCAGTGTACTAATCTAAAACAATGTCTGTCAGGAACTTAAAATGTAAAGGCTAACTAATAGTTCAGACGACAAGTGTGTCGACAAAAATTAAATGTGTCTGTCAGCAGTGCAGCACCTGTGGCTTTTTATAACACCTTGCTAATGACTGACTGGCTCTGAACAGCATATATATTTTTATTGGCAACTCACCTCAAAGCTGGCACTACAAACAAACTAGATGGATGTATTCATGGTAACAAAGCAAAACATACATCAGATATCTTGTCAGAGAGATCAAGTCAGTGTATAAAAAATATCTTCTAAATTTTAGATGTAGGACCATGACACCCTACACATTTAATCGCTTTTTACATTGGGTTTTGTTCAACAGCACTTGTCGTCTGGTCCTAAGGCCACGTGCCGTAAAAAGAATAGAGTTATGATTCAGGTGTGCATGACTAAGCTTGTAGCTGAGGTTCCACCAAGCATGATGTCATAGCTACTGTATATCTTTAGGATTCCGCACCAACAATCTGAATGGTGATGTCAGCCGTGTCCTCCACATTCTCGATCTCAAGTTTGATCTCGTACTTCCCAGAATCCTTGCGTTCTGACCGACGGATGAAGAGGATGGTGTCCACGTCGCTGTTCCGAATGCTGGCCTGCTTAGGCTCCAATGGTTCGCCATCTTTTGTCCAGGTAACTTTGGGTCGAGGTTTGCCCTGTTCGAGGACAGAGGCAGGGAAGTTAAACTGGGAATACCGTACTTCTATAGACCCTTTCAAGAGAGTTCCATTATCAGCATCATAGTTGGCCCCACAAGACTTCCTTTTTAACATTCCATATGTTATCTTAATGCAGAGGAAGTAGATTGGGGCCCAAATATAACGTTCAAGCATTGTTTTTGTTTTTATTGTTGAAAGGGTCTATATGTAAAGGAAAAAGAGATTGCAAAAGACAAAACTATTTCTAAAAGCTGAATTTCAATGTTTTCTCTAAATTTATGCTTTCCTGGTCTCACATTTTTTTGCACCTGATTTTCTAGTTTCCATTACTATGCTGGTAATGTCTCTCAACGTTTTCCAAATACCATGCCCTTGTTACACAAACATACACTGTAAGTGGCTACAGTACATCGACCGCATGCGTAATCCTCATTACACTCATGCCTATTGTTCCCTGATGTTGACATGGCTATGGTATACAATAGATCTGAGGGCTATGGAAATGCACCCTAAAACACATGTGCAGGCAACGAGGCATCTTAATGATGATTACTCTCCGTGACTGGAGTTTGGCCACTGTCCAGTGCATTCATATAGGATTCACAAAGGGCTCTTAGGCTGTGGGTTCCAATTCCACACACACACAGACACAGCTGCATACAAGTGTTTTCCACCCATCCCACATACTCTGCAGTGGGGGTGCTCAGATACAGTTTCGGGGGGTAGGGGTTGAGAGCAGGGGCTATGTGTCTATGTATTAATAGTGTTTGGGAGCAGGGTGTTACACACACTAGCCCATGTCTGTGGTAAGCACTCTGGCTCTGATTTCAGACTGACACACGCTAAAAGGCCTGGGAAGTGATCGGCGGTGCAAGGGTCCGATAGTTGGGGGTGCCAAGGGGCTAAAAGACACGGAAAGTTGGGGTGTATTTTTGGAGGGCTGTCCACCGCTCTGTTAACCTCCCTTAAGGCATGAGGGGTAAAGGCAGAGGGCAGAGAGTTGGCGTGGCCTTCGAGATGATCCTAGTGGAGATCCCAAACATGCTGTCAAGAACCACCAGGATCCCTCCACAGTGGTGCAAAACCTAGCCACTGATGCGACGAAAGCAGTGGTAGCTATGATTACAAAACAGTAACAAATATAAAGTCCGACTACATTTTGAACAGAAAATACAGACTTGGTGTACAGACAAAGAACCAGTACAAAGAGGATACCAAGTATTGCTTTGTATTGATGGACAAATATGATTTGATATTCGTTTATACATGCTTATGATTATTTTAGAGAGCAGAGACAGCACCCATGGAAATGGATGTTCATCTCCCTTGTAATGTAAGAGTGTACTACGCACACCTGTATTCCAACAGGTGTCGGATAATAAACATTGCCATTGATCCCAAAGGTGATTTAATTATACAACGTTCCAACCACTCTGGTCTTCGTCAGGTAGGATGTACCTGACGAAGACAGCCAGAGTGGTCGAACCTGACGAAGACCAAAGTGGTCGAAACGTTCAGTACAGTTAAATCACCTTTGGGAGCAAAAAAAGGATGGGAGCGGATATTTTCCTTTTCCTTGTTCATCTCCTTTGCCCAAAGAACACTGTATAACAGGAAAGACAGACCCACTGACCTGGAAGGGAATCACCAAGTTGACAGTCTCCCCGACTTTCTTCACCAGGGTCTGTCGCAGATGGCGGGGTATCCAGATTTTGGGGCGTTCTGTACAAACAAGCAAACAATTATCAGCCCAGACTTAAAGGAAATGATCTCTCTCTTTCAAAGAAGGGAGATCATGTGTTTGACACTAGCAATGCCACTCACTTGCATTTCCCCCTCATACACCCATGAGACCACACTGGTGTGGCATCCTCCTGACATCCTGCCAAGATGCCAAGGAGCAGTACCCAATCCAGTGACACATGTGAAACATGGGCTTTGATGAGGCTAGAGTTAGGTGAGAAAGGGACAAGGAGTCCAAGAGGGGTAACTTAAGACTGTGAGATTCTACCCCCACCCCCCTGTCAGTTAAAGACCTTAAGGTTGAGTGAGGGAGGTAAAACTGATATCCCCCCAACACACACACACACACACACACACTGAATGAGTGCAGACAGATTACTATTCACACTTTATTTTGGCTAATTGATCATCCTTCCAGATGGATGTGAGAGTTAAACCTTATAAACAACAGCAGCAGGTGCTAGTAGAATAGTCATACGAGTGTTAGAATGACGTAGGCAGGTCTCGCCTGTAGCAATGTCCAGCCTCCAGTCCCAGCATGCAGCAGTGTTGGTTAGTGTGTGTTATTTTGTAGCAGTTTGTCCAGTTTGGTAGCATGTACTGTAGCAGTGGGCTCTTTCTGGTGTTAGCGTGTAGCGGTGTGCCTTGTCCAGTGCTAGCTTGTGAATCAGTGAATTACTGTGTGTTTATGGGGGAGGGGGTCTAGTTTTAGCTCTATATGGGGTGGGATAGGGGAACAATAATGTCTGTAGATTTTTATGACTTTATGTATCTGTGTTGTATACTGTAAATACTTTCTTAAAAAAAATGTCTGTATTTTATCGTGCCATCTACCTGTCCAGGGACTATGGGCGGAAACTAGCAATTTGCTACAACCTGGCATCTACTGATGTTTTTTTGTGCAGCTGTGTGTCCAGTCTTCTGCTAACACATAGCAAGGTGTCCCTGTGTCTTCCCCCCCAGTAGAGAATGGTTAGTTAGTGTGTGTGTGTGACACTCACGCATAATCTCTCGGATGGTGACAGGCTGTGCTAGGCTAGCTGGGGAGCTGGGGCCAGCCAAGTTGTACGCCCGCACACGGAACTGCATCCTCTCCCCCGTGGGCAGGTCACGGATGGTGACCGAGGTGCGTTCAGTGAGACCCTCGAAGGCAGGAATCCACTCATCAGCTAGAGAGGAAACAAGAAGAGACACATCCTTTAGCCCATTGGAATTACAGTACTAACCAGAGTTGGCCTCAACTCAAAATGACAGGAAAGGGAATATGCTTCAGCCGGTTGGACTTTCTGTCGGTACTTTCAGTTATCTTCTGTTAGAAGTACAATGTAGAGATGATGAGGGTTTGGATACAGATCAAGTTTAGTCTCAAAATGACATTCAAAATTCCTCCAACAAAGGCAGACTGGGGTCATCCCTATGTTCCCCGGGTCGTATGTTCCCCAGGTTCGGGGTTAGGTT
This sequence comes from Alosa alosa, assembly GCF_017589495.1. NCBI lineage: Eukaryota > Metazoa > Chordata > Actinopteri > Clupeiformes > Clupeidae > Alosa > Alosa alosa. The sequence continues at coordinate 16,364,611 of NC_063209.1, read as the reverse complement.
TAGGGTTAGGGTCCTATGTTCCCCAGTCCCATACAAAGCGGGGAACATAGGTACACTTCCGGCAGACTATGCCCTAAAAAGATAAATAAAAAACATATACAACACATTTGTAGACCATCACACTCTTCTTAACTCCATCTATAAAAAATTAAAAGGACAATGTATGAAGGCAATTATCAATATGTCTTTAACTAACTTTCTGTAATTTATGTTTCATTAACTCCCGCAATTACAGGTCTTAACTAATGAGTCCAGTATGTGTTCTGCCTGGCTCATTTTTATTAATGTCCTGTCTGTCCCTAGCCAGAAGGGCATGGGAACCCCTTCTCGCCTTCTGGCCCACAGCTAGTTTGGCTCGGGCAGAGGGGAGAGGGAGGAGGATGGGCCACCTGTGTGTGCTCTCTCTTAACTGTCGCATCCTGTCAAGTGATTTGGGCCTCACAGTTCACAGACGTGATGAGCGCAGTTAGGGTTGTTGTCTCTCCTCTACTCCACTCCACTCCACTCCTTGGTCATCAGAACCTGGGCCAAGACGGGTCCGGTCCAAAAGGGGGCTTATATGTAGTGTTTCGTACACCTGTTGTTTGCTAAACTCTGAATCTGACACCTCGATGGACAGATTTAATTAGCGTTAGCGGTGTGCTAATGCTGCTGGCGCTGGCCCAGTGCTCTTGACAGCAGAGCGTCTGGGTCTGGCAGGCTGTGGTGTGAGACACAAAACTGGAGATGGTGCCGACTGATAACCAGGTGCGAGTTTTTAGTGTTTTTCTTTTTGAGTAGTTTCACAAACTACATGTGTTGTGAGTGACAGGATATGTAGCCAATATTCACTTAAAAAAAAACTGTGCTGAATAAATGCTTATTTTGTCTCTACACATGTAATTAAAAAATCTAATCTGTCAGCGTGTAGATCTCTGAAGATACTTTTTACTTGCAGTCATTTCCAAATTTGGTAGGGGACTCTTGAGTGGATCTCCACAGTTTGAGCGGAGAACCCTTTATCTTAATGAGCCCTGTCTCCCACTATTATCTCTGCTGTGCCACCCACACATTCTTACTTACTTTTATCTTAACCGTCCCTAAGTTTGGACCAGACAAGCACCAGGAGTGTGTTTCCCAAAAGAGTTGCTATGTGCCCAATGTGACTAGGAGAGATAATGCAGGTAACGAATAATGCTCTGTGTGGTCTCATGGGTGTATGAGGGGGAACCCACTAGGTCCCATACCTCAGTCCCATCACTAGGTCCCATACCTCAGTCCCATCACTAGGTCCCATCACTACGTCCATACCTCAGTCCCATCACTAGGTCCCATACCTCAGTCCCATCACTAGGTCCCATCACTAGGTCCCATACCTCAGTCCCATCACTAGGTCCCATACCTCAGTCCCATCACTAGGTCCCATACCTGAGTCCCATCACTAGATCCCATACCTGAGTCCCATCACTAGGTCCCATACCTGAGTCTAATCACTAGGTCTCATCAATAGGTCCCATACAGTACCTGAGTCCCATCACTAGGTCCCATACCTGAGTCTAATCACTAGGTCTCATCAATAGGTCCCATACCTCAGTCCCATCACTAGGTCCCATACCTGAGTCCCATCACTAGGTCCCATACCTGAGTCTAATCACTAGGTCTCATCAATAGGTCCCATACAGTACCTGAGTCCCATCACTAGGTCCCATACCTGAGTCTAATCACTAGGTCTCATCAATAGGTCCCATACCTCAGTCCCATCACTAGGTCCCATACCTCAGTCCCATCACTAGGTCCCATACCTCAGTCTAATCACTAGGTCTCATCAATAGGTCCCATACCTCAATCCCATCAATAGGTCCCATACCTCAGTCCCATCACTAGGTCCCATACCTCAGTCTAATCACTAGGTCTCATCACTAGGTCCCATACCTCAGTCCCATCACTAGGTCCCATACCTCAGTCTAATCACTAGGTCTCATCAATAGGTCCCATACCTCAGTCACATCAATAGGTCTCATCACTAGGTCCCATCAATAGGTCCCATAAAGTACCTGAGTCCCATCACCAGGTCTCATTACTGTGTCTCTTCTCTATGTCTCATTCTCTGTGTTTCATCACTACCTCCTATTACTGTGTCCCCTATGACTGTATCTGTCATTGTGTGCCATCAGCCTGTCTCCCCTCACTGGGTCCCATTGCACTCATGGACAGATTATGAACTTTTGGGCCCCTGGGGCTGTATATAAGTGTTGTATGTAAGTGTAATAATTCAATGTATATAAGTGTAATAATTCAATCAGATTCATAGCCTACATCCTGATGTGTTGATATTGAGGCAATGATTCCATGCAATGGCTTGGGCTTCAGGGCGCCCTGAGCCCTTGGGCCCGGTAGGCCCATGCAGTAATCCATCCCTGATTGCACTGTGTCCTGTCTCTGGGTCCCATTATACTATGTCCTGTCTCTGATACTCACTGCCCTCCTTGCAGTACTCGACCCCGTAGCCGTCGAGCTCAGCCGATCCCAGCCTATCTGGAGCTTTCCACTTCAGTGAGATGGTCGTGTCACTGATGTCATCAACGCAAAGGCCCAGGGGCTCACTGGTTGGGGCTAGGAAAAAGGAGAGGACACTTACCAAACAGATAGAGTTTACATCTACTCAAAGAGAGTTTAGGTAGGTAGGTGGGTGTTTTTATTTATTTATTTTGTTTCCTTTGGATGAATGCCACCCTCATCTCACTGTATAAATCATCAATCATCACCAATCTACTATGATCAAAAACATGGCCCCATGTTAATATGTAAACCATTTTGAAGGAAATAATCACAATGACAGGTAGCAATGTCTCGGCTAGTGTAAAACTGTACATTACATAACTGCTGCTGTGCCATCCAAAATGGCAGCAGATGTTAGCTATGTCTTATAGTTGTGGAAATACAGGCCCACTTACAGTATAAGGCCATTCTGAAACAAGGAAAAGATGGAAGTTCACTGGGAACAGTTTGAACGGTTTGGACTAAGACAGCGAGAACGAGACAAGTGTGTGTGAGGAAGAGAGAAAGAGAGAGAGAGGGAGCGAGAGAAGAGAGAGTGAGAGAGAAGAGAGAGGGAGAGAGAAAAAAGAGAAAGGAATAGAGGGAGATAGCTGCAGTTAGCTGCCAATCACTCACAGGAGCCCTGGAAACTACTGAAAGTCTTCCTAGAGTATCTCTCCCCACCAGAGCTGCCAACTCTCACACATTGAGAGTGAGATTCATTCATTTGATTGGTTTCACGCCCTCTTACACCAATCAAATGTGTGAGGGTTGGCAGCTCTGCTCCCCACTGTGGTCAGCCTGGGCCATCCTGTAAGACCACATCCTTCAGCACAGGCTTACACACACCAGAAATCAAGAGCTGACATGACTGGAAACCATAGACGCTAAGCTAATGCTAGAAGGGTGAATGATGCTAAGACAAGTGACCTCATAATGTTACTGAAACAAAAGAGTCCAGACCAAAGATTCTAGAACAGAGCTCTGTTCTAGAATCTTTGGTCCAGACTCAGTTGCTGTCAGATGCTCTGTGATTCTCAGTGACGTCATCATGAGCTGTCAGATGCTCTTTGATTCTAAGTTACGTCATCATGAGTCTCCAAGCATCTAACCGGTGTGGTTGGTCCTTATCTCTTTCTGTCCTATCTGTGTAAAAACTGTACTTCCACCCTCACCTTGTTTCAGAGTGCCTGTATAATGGGAATAATAGGTCCACACACAAGTTATCCTAGACTAGATCTTGCCCTGTTTGGTCCCAGATCTGATCAAGACAGTTGCGATCTTGCAGTCTCCTTGAAAAATAAGTGAGAGAGAAAAGATGTCCCCTCCGCCAATTAACCAAGTTCAAATATTTTGAATGTTATTCCTTGAAAATACTATAAGCTTAGGCATATCCTTGTTATTTTTACTGTAGACTTAGCTTAGTGCTTGTGCAGACGTACTATAACTCATTGCATGTGTTTGCAGTAGCTTGGATTTACACATAAGCACTCCCATTTGTCTGGTATACGTTGCTGACACACGCCAAAACCATTAAACATAAATCACTTCAAAACAAAACATTCAGTCGTACTCTGTATGCAGGTATATATATCGCCAGCCATCTGTCAAACTGTCAACCAAGTGTCGTCGACCTACGCGATGATGACGTCACATGGGAGCTGTCACGCCAAAAGAAGGCGGCGGAAAAGGTGACCTGTGACCCCATACTTGCCAATGACAGCCAAGGTCAAAGGTTACCATAAAAAAATACAACAATATTTCTAGCCTCTTCGTTCCATACTTTATACACTTCAAAAGATGGAATGCACAGGTTTAATATATGCATCTAATGTATACCATAACATGAGCAATACTTAAAGCACTCAGTGCATTAACAGCACTGCATTAACCTTGAAGCAGACAAAGCTTTTTTTGTGTGAGGAGGAGGACACTGCTATGGCAGTGGTCAGTACTGATATAGTGCTCACGCCAGAGCACACACACGTGGCACAAGACGAGAAACAGGCGGGAGCATGACAATAGCGCAGATATCTGTGACATGCGCCTTCTGTGGTTGCTGGCAGATTTACATCAGGCTGCCTAACAGCCTTCTGATAACAGCTCACAGATACACACACACACTCACACACACATAACACAAACACACACACACAAACACAACCCTATTCTCTCATGCCACAAATAACCTTAACCTATGAATGGAACGACATCAAACATTAATGTTTTTCACAGACCTAGCCATAGGTGTTTAACAATTTGTAACTTCTTTTAAAAAACACCCCAGTGTGCACATATAAGCATATCCTTAAGATGTTAGTTTAACTTCTAAATACTATTGAAATTCCTATTTCACACAAAGCTGAATAAATTCGCAAACGATTCACACAGGTGTGTACAATCCACAGGCACTCGATGACTTTGACCCAAAGAGAGAGTGTGAAATGGAAGCCTACTGCCGACAGGTTCTGGCTCGGGCTCGGGCTGGGGTTCCGGCACAGGTTCTGCTGGCGGTGCCTCTCCCTCTGCAGGTGGTGGCGCTCCCTCCGCGGGAACCTCTCCCTCGGCCGGCGGAGCTCCATCCTCCGCCGGGGGAGCTGGGGGAGCGTCTGACCCAGGGGCAGGCTCCTCAGCTGGGGGAGGAGGAGCAGGCTCTTCGGCCGGTGGGGCGGCAGGCTCTGCTGGGGGCTCTGCTGGGGGCTCTGCTGGGGCCTCTGCTGGGGCCTCTGCTGGGGCCTCCTCAGCCGGCTTCTTCTCTGCCGTCTTGGGCAGCGCGGGTTTGGTCATTTTTGTCCTTTGTCTTTCACGCCGGGCTCAAGCTGCCAGTAAAGCCTCCTCTCCTCTCTCACTCTCGGAGTGAGTGGTGGACCCCCTAGCCCACACACACACACACACACACAACCACAGCCACACACACACACACACACACACGTTCACACACTCCCTGCTTCCGGCAAGCGTGTCTGTCCCTTTAGGGAAAGTAGCCAGTCAAAGTCCACTCAGCTGTCTGCGTGTCCTTCCTTCCTCTCTCTCTTTGGGAGGGGTCTCCCCACCCCACAGTGCCCCTGGCCACTGAGCCACCGGTGGAGGCTGGACATCAACCGCCCTTCCACGCACACAAGCGAGCGAGCTAAGGTGCCTTTATTTATAGAGGGGAATACCGAGGATAGTTTCCTAATCAACCGGCTACAGATGCTAGGGCGCCTGTCCGTGCAGACGCTGAAGAAGAGGGAGGGGAAGGTGGAGAATAGGGAGGGGAAGGTGGAGAAATGAGGAAGGTGTAGACACGGAAAAGAGAATGTTCCATCGGTTCCCCAGACTTGGAACCCCACTCTGAAGTGTCCTCTGTGGATAGAACTAACCTCCAGGGCCTCAGGCGTCCTAACTGCTCTCTTTCTTTCCTGGTCTCTCAATCTCTCTGTCTTTACTTTCTCTTTGTACTTTATGGGCCCTATCGTATACCCAGTGCAAAGTGCGACGCACCAGTTCAGTGCTGAATTTTCGCCATGCTCTGCCCTTTAATTAAACATTGCGCCCATGTGTGTGTCAATTAACGAAACAGGTGTGGTCTGGTGAATGGCCCAAAAATCGCTATCTAACACGCTATCTAAAAATTATTACGCCACTGACCGAGGAAAACCTGGTCTAAAGTGAAAGGCATATATAAAGCACAGCTGAACGCGCACTGTCACGAGATGTAAGCAGCATTCGGCAACAAGTCCCAAACAACTCGTCTGCAGGATACATATCCTTAGGATTTTTATTTAGTCATTCGAACCTATTGGGGTAAGTGTTGCTTTTTTCAGGTGTTTTTTCAGGTGTTTCGATTGTAAGCCCTTGTCATTCAATAGTGAAAGTAAATAACTGTGTAGAATTAACTGTCTTAATTTCACTTTGTCTATGAGCAGGGCTGTAGTGGAGGCTTAACAACACAAGTAAGCACAGTTTATCCACCTCTAAAATTTCAGAAATAGAGTTTATCAACCCATTTTTAAAAAATACCGCATGGCGCAGTCCACCTTACGATGATCACAGAATTTATAGTTTACCCACCTCTTTTTACCACTACACCCCTGCCTATGAGTTTAAATAATAGACAAGTGCTGATGCATGTAGGCTATACTCTGCTAGATATCACACAGGTTTTAGTAAATTTAGTGGAATCCCTGTGTTCCATACACGGTCTCACGTGCAAGCAGATTCACTGCAAAAAAAATGATATAATGTTCTAATCTTATATTCAGATAAAAAATCTAGTTAGTATTGTTATACTATTTATACTAAATGTATCGGTAACACTTAATAATAACTACACACAATTCATCATTTATTAAGCCTTCGTTACTTATTAGTTAATGGTTTGTTCATCATTAGTAATTTCTAATTTATCATCAGTAAAGCATTTGTTCACACAGTTATAAATAGTTTGTTCATAGTAAATAAGCTTAAATCTAAAATATGTTTATACATTATTGTTAATTCTTAATACATGATGCAATAATATGTTTTTGATTAAGTAATATTTTCATTATTTAATGGTTGTTACATACACATGCACTAATGATTAGTTAGGGTGAGGATACATATTTTATAAACCACTTCCTAATGCTATAATTCATAATTAACTCAGAAGTTACAAGTGGTTAATTAATGATATTTTATGACTCATCTAAAGTGAGGGCGTTTATGCTCGCATAACACATTTACAAATGAGTTATAAAGTTTACACTTGCATTTATTCATTTAGCCGACACTTTCACCCAAAGCGACTTACACGTCAATGAAATTAAAGGGCAAGGCCACATTGGTGGACGCCAGGGTTTGAACGCCCAACTTTATGGGTCACTGCATATTAACCCTGCTCCCTATCCACTACACTACCTCTGCCCAGTGGTATAATAACAGTAAATTCAAAAATATAATATAAATATGTGTGTTTACTATGAACAAACCATTTTTAACTGTGTGTAAACATGATTTACAGATGAGAATTAATGTAGGAATAATGCTTTACAAACGAAGAATACAGCATTTAATAATAGTTTACAGATGTTTAATAGCAGTGTGTAGTTGAAGATAACAGAAACTCTTGCATAATTGTGGGCATTTTCTATCTGGGCCAAGGTAGTGTAGTGGATAAGGGGCTGGACCAGCATGCAGTAGCCTGAAAAGTTGGGGATTCGATTCCTGGCTTTCACTGTTATGTCAATGTGTACGTCACTTGTCTGCTAAATAAATGAATGTGAATGTAATCTTTACAACTCATTTGAAAATGTCTTGCAAGGCATAGAAAGTCCTCACTTTAGATAAGCTCACAAAATATCATTAACTAACCACTTGTAACTCCTGAGTTAATCATGAATTATAGTATTAGGAAGTGGTTTATAAAATATGTATCCTTACCCTAACTAATCATTAGTGCATGTGTATGTAACAACTGTTAAATACTAGAAATATTACTTCATCAACAAAATATTATTGCATAATTTATTAAGTATTAACAATAATTCATGAACATATTTTAGATATAGGCTTATTTACTATGAGCAAACCATTTATAACTGTGTGTACAAATACTTTATTTATGAGAATTAACATAGGAACAATGCTTAACAAATGATGAACAAAGCATTTTGTAATAGTTTACAACTGGTTTATAATAAGAAAATGATTTCATTATAAGTGGTTGTTTCATTACTTATTAAGTATAAATCATGTACTTACAAACATATTTTTTGGATAGGCTTATTTACTATGAACAAACCATTTATAATTGTGTGAACAAATGCTTTACTGATGATAAATTATGTATGAACAAGAAATTACTAATGATGAACAAACCATTAACTAATAAGTAACAAAGGCTTAATAAATGATGAATTGTGTGTAGTTATTATAAAGTGTTACCAATGTATCTGCCAGTGGAGTAAGTACATTTACTTTAAATTGTCTTAAATCTTCAATCTTATCTTAAATTAAGATAAAATTACTTACTCCACAGGCAGATCAATTTATTTGTTTTTATTTCTTAATTTAATAAGATTTTGACTTATTTAAAGTCAAATAATCTTACAAGAGAGCTCAAAGTAAGTATATTTTTACAAAAACAATACTAACTAGATTTTTTTATCTTAATATAAGATTATAACACTTGGTAAGATATCATTTTTTGCAGTGTTCATTCAAATGCCATGACTGTCAAAATACCAACGCCTGTTTGATGTTGCACTGTTTGCTGTTAAAGGGTATGACAGATGTTGATTGTTGCAGATGTTATGTCTATGACATAAGAACAACCCTTTTTGACAATGCACAAAAACAAAATTATGCCGTTTAATTAGCGAATGTATCCTGGACACACCTTAAACTTTGTGTCTCTGACCAGGCGTTTCCGATCGCTAAAATAGAGCCCTAAATCTCTTTGCATCTCTTTTTCACAAGGTTAGGGTCTGTTGAAGAGCTTTATGGTTCAAAATGAGAGAGGCCACATATAATTTTTCTCTTCATTCTCTTGATTATTCTCAAGCACACTCTTTATTTCTTACTCTAGTAGTTTGACACTCTTTCACACTCTATATTGATCTGTCTCTTCATCTCCTCTCCTTCTGTATTTGCCTCATTTCCTCATGTGGCAGGACTTTTACAACTCTGTATTATTGTGGCCTTCCTCACTTTACAAATGGCTATCTGTGACAACAGTGCACCTCATGCCACCCTCATACTCTTACATAACAGCTGGAAATACAGTAGAGACAGCATGATCGAGATACAGAAACCCTTTCTTCATACACCATCATGAAGTGATAATAATATCACTGATATTGTAATATAGCCAAGGTGAAAGGTGTATGTTTTTTCAGCAAGTACAGTACAGAACATGTTTTAAACATTTTCCAACTAAACATAACTTTTTCTGCACAAAATCAATTTATAACTTTGGCTTTCACAGAATCAATTTATAACTTTTCATATTTCAATCACCAGAACAAAATACCCCATCAGTAATGGGATGTAATGGGTAATCAGATTTAGCCTCATGAGTGTCCCTGATTGGTTGAGTTTTCACATATAGCCTCACAAGTGTCCCTGATTGATTGAGTGTGTGCGTCACCTCGTAGGGCTGATGCCGAGACTCACCGACTGGCACGAATGGCTGGGAGGGCATGCTGTGGCGTGACATTCCGATGGCGTTGACGGCGTACACTCTGATCTCATACGCCATGCCCTCAATCATCCGCTTGGCTGTATACGTGGTGTCCTTGTGGGGGTCAAAGTTCAAACGCATCCAGCGGTAACTCTTCTTCTTCTTTCTTTCAAGCACATAACCTGATGAGAAGGAAATGGGCTAAATACACAGGCGATATTGACAAACATAACATCTCTTTCAGGATGTAGGTGAGGGTGAAGACTTTCATGAGATATGCAAATGGATGTGATAGCCTTCAGGGCTTAGAGAACAGGATTAGAGTTCAACCAATACACCTAGCATAAGGACCATTAAAGATTAAAAAAATGCATTTAATGGGGAAACTGCCTTCTTAAGCCACTGCTGTCCAACATGGACATGTATTTGAAAAGTTAACTACAAGATGTATATGGAGGAATGTAAGGGAATCTCTGCCTATGCATAGGATAGGAAATTAATTTGTGGAGCCCGTTTTCAATTTTGAGTGTTGTCTTGTCTGGAGTATCAGAGGAAATGAATAGTTTTCTGCATTATTGTGTTTCTGAGTGTCATGCAACAGAAGTGCTGTGCAGCATCTCATTCATTGGTCCCATAATGAAACACTGTAGTTGACTGATTCACCCCACTCACTCACCAGTGACTGGTGATCCTCCATCGAAGAGCGGAGGGTCCCACTGGACAACACAGGAGTCCTCCCCAACGCTGAGGATTCTGGGAGTCTGAGGAGGATCGGGCACATCTAGGGCAGAAAGTAAAAGACTTTGAAAGCATCTGTAGAGTTGGGGAGAACACAACATGCCACAGTGCCACATGTTTCAGTGTGTGTTTGTGTGTGTGTGTGTGTGTGTGTGTGTGTGTGTGTGTGTGTGTGTATATGTGCTACTCCTAGGTACTCATGAGCTGAGGTTGTAAAAGTAAGTCAGGAGTAAAGACAGCTATAAATTCTACAGAGAGGTTGATAGAACAGGTGACCGACAACTCCTGGACAACCATGCATTTACACTAAGGGGAATGTGTATATGTGTCTGTCTATATGTGTCTTCAAGCACGTGTGTGTGTGTGTGTGTGTGTGTGTGTGTGTGTGTGTGTGTGTGTGTGTGTGTGTGTGTATGTGTGTCTGTCTGTGTTTGCAAACACATTTATTTGTGTGTGTCTGTTACTGGCTGTTTTTTTTATGTGTGTGTCTGCAAGTAATCCAGTGAATTCAGTAATAGCCGTATACAGCACAAGGTAATGATCCTCTAATAAATCAGACCATTTTACTGCCCATGGGAGACCTTGTCCGCGTTTAACCATTCGCTGGAACCACAATTACTTTCCTCCAGACGCACATTCTCCCCGGAGACAAGACGAGATGAGAGCACCGAGCCGAGCTGAGCCGAGCCTCTTCCCCGTCCTTTCATGCCACGGCAACGGCGCTCTGCACTTAAATTTAGATTTAATGGTGCGGCCCATTCCCATTCCCCCAGTCCTCTTTAGGGCCCTGAGCAGTAATGTGAGAGGGAGGAGAGCTGATCTCTGGGCCTGATTAAGAGCCGCTGGCGTGAGTGACAGCTGAGACGAGAGTAGACCAACAACGAGCTCTGGCCTTGTAGATGTAATGGTGTTTATGCAACGATGAGGGACATGGGTAGTCTCGTTGACAACAGACCCTTCTCAATTGATGAGATGTAACCACACAGGATACGGTACTAAACACCACACCGCTATGTAACCAGACAGGTTTTCTTGTCGGGCATTACAGTGTGTCTGGCCACTATGAGATATGTAAACCGAACTGTGAGATATGTAAAAGGACAAGGGTCAAATCAGTCAGCAGGGGTCATCACTATGACAGCACGGCTGCACCTGCCTTGCGCAAGCAGGGCTGCATCCAAAAGCTTTTTTTGCATAGTCTCGGTCCTCGGTCCTCCAACTCGTGCCCCGGAAATCGTTCAAAGCTCAACGTCATGAATACTCAATAGGCGTGTTCGATTTGAGGCAGATCTGACTTGGTCTGGCTTTCTACGTAAACGTGATCTTCAGATGCTAGCCAGGAGGAGCTACAACAGAGGGCAGCTCATCCCGGACAGACAGGCTACAGTCTGCCTGACGTGACTCGCAGGAGACATCGCGAGAGATATCGCGGAATTTTGTTTGCAATAAATACAGCAGAACTTTCATTCTTACTCATTAAAATGAGCATGATGACTGACGAAATAAATTCTTATGATGTAGTTTAAATAAACCACTGTTGTCATACAGTTAACAGGCCTGCATTTGTAGCACATAAATTCAATATCAAGTGTTTCCCCTATATGTGTGTCTATCTATTTGGCCAACAGCAGAAAATAACAGAATATCCAAACGTTTTCAGTAGGCTAGCCTACCATTGTTGAAGAAATCATTATAAGAAGGTATCCTTTTCGATTTCTGTTTATTTTTAGATATTCAACATAAGGAAGCAGCATGAGACTCCCGTCAAAATCGTCATGAGGACATTCCTCCCAAAAGGCCCTATCCGTCTTTGAACTGACGTCATGAGGATGTGTTTTAGCTTCGTGCAGCTTGTGGAAGGCAACTGCAAGATCTGTCTGCAGGCTAAGACTCCCACGATATTTTAAGGTCATGTGACATGGTGTCACGGTGGTAAGTCCCTCCCCGGCTGACAGAAGTCGGACAGAATTTCTAGCCAGCAAGCATTCCGTCCATCCCAGTATGCATTGTGTTCAACCCAGCATGCATCACATCAAGTCAGATCTGCACAGATCTGCCTCAAGTCGAACACGCCTATATCCCACTTATCAGTAATTGGCTGGAACAGTTCTGTTATGTTTGGTGGTCAGTTCACTCACGGAGCTATGGCTGTGTATGAAGGCCGAGTTTTTTAACAGTGTACTCACGGAATGGAGATCATGAGGAGATATCCGCAGAATGTGACAGAAAAGTGTTAGAAATCGCTTAGAATCGTAGATGGCCCCTTTAATCATATCATCCTGTAGGACTTGTTTCATAACCAGGATGCCATGAGGGGGATATGGTGGAGTATTGGGATTTTAGATAGATAGACCTTTATTGTGATTGCATCGCCATTGGTCTTACCTACGACTTTGACGGTAATGTCAGCCTGGTCCTCTCCCGCCGGATTCCGCACGATGACGGAGTACACGCCCTCGTCCTGACGCTCCGCCCCCTCGATGGTGAAGATGCAGTGGCCCTTTGTGCTCTCCACGTGGACACGCCCATCTGAGGTGGCCTCTGTGATCACCTAGGCCACAACCACAGGAAGTTAATCCCACCGTCACTGGCTAGACACTTAACTGACACCTCCTCCGGCCAATACGACGTGCCGTCATCCAGCAAGGCTTGCATCAGATACATGTGTCATATGTGAAGTATTTGAATAGGATATTACTCAGGTACTTCATAGAGTTTACTGTGTGTCGATCCATGCACAATACATTTTGATGAATGATGATCTGTTGACATCTGTTGTCTGCTATATGATATAAAAATATATATTCTATACATTCATATCCATATGTCACTGGCTGACATAAGTGGCGTAGTGTCTCATATACTTGTATCTCATGGTCAAATACTTCTGACATGTTCTCAATGCAGGTCAACCCAATAGCCCAACATGACCAACAACACACATATGGGAGAGCAGTCTCAGTCCTCTGCTCTGGCCATGCTGAACAAGTATCCACGGTAACAATAAACAAACAAACCCAGCACAGACAACAAAGACATGCCCTATACTTCCTGACAACAGGACACACCCCTTTCCAGCTGACAACAGGACACGCCAGGACATTTCACCCCTTACTTACGGTCTGCAGTGGTCAGACTCCTTGTGCAGACGTTGATATGGACAGATAGGCGGCTAAACAGACGTTTAAACGTGCACTCACCTGGGAGAACCAGGAGATGACCTGTCTTTATCACTGTGCCAGTAAACGGGTTACATTTGTGATGTTAATTGAATTGGATGGTAATTACATACAGTTACATTTGTCCTACATTTAAGAGCAAAAGATAAGTTATACATATAATGTATAATTATATATTATACACAAGAAATATAAAAATAACATTAAAGTTAGTGCTCTTAAATCTGTCTAGCTTTAAGGCTAAGATGTGCATTGAAAGAGAGGTGACTACGGTTTCATAAAGATAGGAACTGTCCAGTGTTGTATTGGACTGATCAAAAAAGCTGCATTAAAATCCCATTGATGTCCTGCTGTCCTTTCCTGCAGCCTCTCCTGCCGTCCTTTCCTGCTTCCTTAGCGGAGTCAGTCGTCTACGAACAGGGCAGGAAGGCAGGGCCAGGTGGCTCGCAGAGCTCTCTGTCCTCTTGGGGTCACTTGGCACACGAGTGCAGAACCACATGCAACAAGGAGCAAGCCGGTGCCAGAGAAGCCTGAGGGAGCAGGCCAGAGAGAGAGGGAGAGGGAGAGAGAGAGAGAGAGAGAGAGGGAGGGAGAGAGAGGGAGCAGGCCAGAGAGAGAGGGAGCAGGCCAGAGAGAGAGGGAGAGGGAGAGAGAGAGAGAGAGAGAGAGAGGAGGGAGAGAGAGGGAGCAGGCCAGAGAGAGGGAGAGGGAGAGAGAGAGAGAGAGAGAGAGAGGGAGGGAGAGAGAGGGAGCAGGCCAGAGAGAGAGGGAGAGGGAGAGAGAGAGAGAGAGAGGGAGGGGAGAGAGAGGAGCAGGCCAGAGAGAGAGGGAGAGGGAGAGAGAGAGAGAGAGAGGAGGGGGAGAGAGAGGGAGCAGGCCAGAGAGAGAGGGAGAGGCCAGAGAGAGAGGGAGAGGGAGGGAGAGAGAGGGAGGAAGAGAGAGAGAAAGAGGTTGAAATAGAGAGAAATAGAGAGGATGTGAAGAAAAGAAAACAGAAAGAAAAGAATGACAGGAGATTGTGATGCATTGAGAAAAATAGGGTGGGGGGACGGAGGGGGGCGGTGGACAGAAGGTGAAGAGAAAAGGAAATGAAGAGAGGAAGACAGGAGGAGAGGAAGACAGGAGGAGAGGAAGAGGTATTTCTGCTGAGGAGATCCAGAGACGGAACCACGGACAGAGCAGGTGAGTGATCGTGAGAGAGAGAGAGAGAGAGGACGGAACAACACCAGATCACAGGCAGACGATGCAGAAGAAGAACAAGAGGGTCAAAAGATGAAGATGAATAACCAGGCAACAAAGACGGCTTTGCTGCTGTCAGTGTCTGAAGAGACGGGCCAGACAGTGTTTGTCTCAGAGAGAGAGGGGGCCGAGAGCTTGAGTTAGTTAGCTACAAAGAGAGCTGGATGACGCCAGGTGTCTGAAGAGGATGTGTCAGAGAGAGAGAGAGAGTGGAGTGAGAGTGTGTGAAGGCGAGAGAGAGGACTGTGTGTCTGAGAGAGAGAGAGAGAGAGCAAAGTTTGTGTTTGTGAGGGCAAGAGAGTGGAGTGTGTGTCATCAGAGAGAGAAAGAGAGGAGTGTGTGTGAGAGAGAGAGGAGTGTGTGTGTATGAGGAAGAGAGGGCGGAGTGTGTGTCTGTGAGAGAGTGGAGTATGTGTGTTGTGTGTGTGGGTGTGTGTGTGTGTGTGTGAAGGCGGGAGGGCCGAGTGAGAGAAAGAGAGAGAGGGGAGAGAGAGAGAGAGAAAGAGAGAGAGTGGAGTGCTAGAGTTAGGCTACATCTACACTAGGTCGGATATGTTTCAATACAGATTTTAGGAACAAATCCATTCCGCGTCCAAAGACCGTTTCAGTTTCAAAGTAGATACAATCTGCATCCATATTATTACCATTGATATACAAATCTAATGACCATTCACCCTTTGTCAAGTCCCGCATCCCTATGTTACTGTTGCTAGGTCAGATAAGCAATTATGCCGTGTTAAAAATCTGCATTCAAATTTGGAATTCTGATTCCTGAAAATCATCGACAAACATACAGTCAACAAGCATGGGTACAAAGGGAAGAAATAAGCATCAGGTAAAATCTGAAAACTGGGGGGAAATGGGCAATGTACTGCCAAGTCACTGCCTTTGTGCAATAGACAGCTTTTATGTTAGCCTAATGTAGACGTAGCCTTAGTCAGCAACCATGACAAAAAGAGTTGAGTGACTCCACACTTCTGAAGAGGAATGTGTGTTTGTGGGCAAAAAGGATAGGAGTGTGTGTATGAGGATAAGAGAACGGTGTGTGTGAGAGGTCAGAGTGTGTGTGTCTAAGGGCAAGAGGGTAGAGTGTGTGTGTATGAAGGCAGAGTGTGTATGTGAGCACAAGAGAGCGAAGTGTGTGTATGCGGGCCAGAGCACAGAGTGCTGGTGGGGCGGTGGTTAGTCAGCCAGGAGGGCCGGCACTCACTTCCCCGTTCTTGCCGGTGGTCCATGTGCGGACGGAATCCTCTGTGTCCTCCCCCTCCGGCTTTCTGGCCCTACCCTACATGAGCAGAGCACAGCACAGCACAGGGTGTGGGCACCCGGCACCCACACCAGCACAGGCAGGGTGGGCACCGGGCACCCACACCAGCACAGGCAGGGTGGGCACCAGGCACCCACACCAGCACAGGCAGGGTGGGCACTGGGCACTCACACCAGTGGGGGCAGGGTGGGCGCCATCCCTGCTCCACATCTGGGAATAGGGTTCCATGGGATAAAACAGTACACAGGGCACGTGAAGAGTCTGCGCAGTGGTGTATTCTGGGTAAATGTGGGTGGAAGGTCCAAGTGCCAATCATCTTACTGTAAACTCATATGATTACCCACAATGCACGACCCCAGTGAGAGACTGACCCTGAACTGTGTCTGCTCTGGTGGGCCCATTTCCACTGTGGAGTCAAACCCTGGTGTGTGGAGAAAAGGCAGCCCTGAGGCTGGACCAGGGCTAATGCCTTCATGGTCTCAGGGCTAAACCTTTGGAATGGAATACAACCAGAGGAATTTACAAAAACGGTATATAGAGTTAGCCTTGGTTGCCAATAGAACAACAGAAATTACTTGTATTTGTTTAAAGAAAAAAAAAGAATAACATCTACGGATAAACAAAAGAATCAAGGACACTGTTTACAACCATTTCTTTGATGTGTTTGTGAATGTCCCCGATATTAAAACGCCTAATGGCAACCGAAGATGAGGGATGTCCAGTGGTGCGTGATGCCTTGGGCTTCAATGGTTATTTACAACAAGACTAGATCAGACCCAGGGTGCGGCAATCGGGGAAGAGGACCGTTTGCTACTAAAAGATTTCTTTTGACTTTAGTGATATCTTATAACCTCTGGGAATATAGAAATATTATGAACTGCGCACCAACATGTCGTTAAGTGTGTTGAACCATATTCCCAGTTTAACTCACCTGAATGCATGTCTACATAAAGCTCCTGGGAACTCAGCATGAAGCAGGGCCTTCTTTATGGGGTGCAGGAGGGCAGATGGCACTCCACCGCTCTCACGCATACACTCTTAAAACAAATGTGTTGAAAATAACACAACTTTTGTGTCGTTTCTAACACATTCATCTTAAGAGTACACCTGCTGCATCCCCAACCTACCAGACGGAACCCTACCTGTGTTGGCCCTCAGGTGGGACGTGCACTCACCCCTCTCCAGGCCTCAGGTAATGTAACAGGAGAACACAACCACAGCAGGGAAGGTCAAAAAGGACACAAACCACTTTCTTTCTGACAGGGAAGCTACACCAGGCGTGTAACTGAAGCGTTCCGTTCGCGACGTGTAAAATCCATTTTAGGAGATTGGTCTATTTTTTTCCGAACGTACACGCCGCTATCACATGGTGTAACTACTTCCACTGATTACAGTGGAAGCTAATTGTTGCAGCAGACGCAATGCGAACGGAACGCTTCAGTTACTTGCCTGGTGTACAGTAGCTTCCCACTGAGAAAGAAATTATTTCTCATCTCATCTTAATTTCTCTCATGTGTTCACGTTACAGTTACACGGTCAGTATTAGTCCAGTATTATTAGTCGTAGGGACTTGTAGGCCGTATCTGAAACAGACTGGCCACTGATCTGGTATCGATCTGGACAGATCCAGGGCTAGCAGCAACCGCTGCTACTGCTTCTGGACTCTGTAAGTATTGGTATCAAAATAAAATCTACAGAACGTGTGATATGATACACTGCACATATGACATTCATAATATGGAATCATATTTTGCGCTATAATCCTAGTAGATACTACCCTGTAATTGGTTGCATTGACATGAACAGTGCCCTCATGAACTGAGATTGGCCCTGGATGTTTGAAAGCATATAGTTGATTGGCTTAGGTGAGGAGACCACACCCCCCCCAACCCCACTCCTACCTTCTCACCCTTTGTCCAGACCACGGTAGGGGCGGGATCTCCTGTGATTGGCACGTCCAATCGAAGCTTGTTTCCAGCCACGACCACTATAGTGGACTCTGGGACCCGTCCACAGGTGTCCAGATGGATCTTTGGAGGATCTGACCAGCAAAACAGAGTGTTATGCTTTTTTTAATAGATTAGGTAGATTTCTATGAGATGGAAAACCCATTTGGAAAATGTGATATCTTGGGTGCGTGTTTGTGTGTGTGTGTGTGTGTGTGTGTGTGTGTGTGTGTGTGTGTGTGTGTGTGTGTGTGTGTATTTCTGATGCAGGGTGCAGTGTAGTTTCTTTACCCTGGCGAGGCACGTAGTCAATCTTGACCTCTGTATGTGAAAAGAGGGAAAAACCCATGACCTCTCGAAATACAAGCATTCATTCATAACATGAAATGTCCTTAAAAGGGAACGCTTTCTACTGTACCGAGGAAGTTAAGTTTGGCTGAGAGGTTAAATGCGTAACCCTCCGGGACAAATGTGTAGTCTCCCTCATCCTCCGGCTTCACGTCATCTATGGTGAGCTTATGATTCCTGACAAGATGTCAAGAGAGAGAGAGAGAGAGAGAGAGAAAGAGAGAGAGAAAAGACAGCAGGGAGAGAGAGAGAAAAAGAGAGAGAGATGACAAAAATACATTTTTATATTTTGATCTCTCTGTCACACACACACACACATACACACACACACACACACACACACACACACACACACACAGACATACACATGTGCACACACATTCATACAAATTCACACATACTGTAGAGACACACTCACTTGTACAGATACACCCGTACACACTTACACACCTCACTCAACCCTATACATTTTCACACATTCACACATGAACACATGTACATACACACACACACACACACACACACACACACACACACACACACACACACACAAACACAAACACACATACCAATATAGACTTTCACACATGCACATTCACACACACACACATGTGCACCTACCTGCCGATGTGTGTGATGTGTGTGCGTTCATCGGCCTGCACCTCCACTCCGTTCCTGAACCAGGTGCCCTTGACGTTCTCATCCGACACCTCACACTTGAACACGGCCTGGTCCTTGGCCTTGACCGTCAGGTCAGCGATGCTCTGGTACACCTCCAGCTCCTTCTCTATTGAGACAAGACAGGTCAAGTTAAAGTTGTGTGTGTGCATGCCTGTGTGTGTGTGTGTGTGTGTGTGTGTGTGTGTGTGTGTATATATATGTATGTGTGTGTGTGTGTGTGTGTGTGTGTGTGTGTGGGTGTGTATGTGTGTATGTGTGTGTGTGTGTGTGTGTGTGTGTGTGTGTATGCATGCCCAAAGCATTAAAACTCTTATTTCTTCAACAGTTTCCCTTTAAAGGGCCCTCCTGCAGCTCTCTATCACAGACCCACACAGTGCTGGGGTCAACGCTGGTCTTGGCACCGTGCCCCTGGGTTACGACCCCCCAGGAGGGGCGCAGGGAGGGGTGGGCAGTGAACCCTACCATGGGTTGGCACCGGCGGAGGGCACCGGGCACATGGCAGCTGGTGGGAGTTGGCAGCCAACGCTATCTGATTAGAGGCCCCAGAGGCACAGGAACTGGCAGCACTACACAAGCAGGGGGGGTATCAGGTGTGCTCACTCTCACACACATACAGGCACAGGCATGCACACACACACACACACACACACACACACACACACACACACACACACACACACACACACACACACACAGTGAGAGACACAACAAGTGCTCAGACAGGATTAATATTAGAGAGAAAGAAAGGCAGATAGACAGTGAGTAATGGACAGAGCACTAGAGAAAATGATGAAAATGGGGTGATGACAGAAAAGAAAAAAGGAAAGAGTGAAGTGGAAAAAGACAGGCATACAGAGGAGATTAGGAAAGAAGAGGAGGGTGAAGAGATGGACATGGCAGCAGGGACACTAGACAGATACAGTATGCCTCAACAGCCACAGTGTGACCAGAGTGTGACCAGTGTGGCCACAGTGTGACCAAGTGTCTTCTCAAGACAGATATGCCTCAACAGCCACAGTGTGACCAAGTGTCTTCTCAAGACAGATATGCCTCAACAGCCACAGTGTGACCAAGTGTCTTCTCAAGACTTATATAAGACAGTATATACGAATATGTCTTTAGACCAAACAAGTGGGTCCACTCAAGACGTTGAACTATATATAAATGGAGATGGATGGAGAAAAACAAATTGATGACATTCTTACTGCCTATGTAAATGTGTTTACATTTGTGGGTGTAGAGACTATAGATGGCAGGTTTAAAGACTCCGGCCTGGCCTCTCTAGTGGAGCAGCACGTTGTCTTTAAAGGCATCTGCTCATACTAGAGATGGCATGGGCCTGAGGGCCAGAGTGGAGCCGTGGAGGGTGGGACAATAGGAAGTAGAGACAGGCAGACAGTAGAGCAGAGAGAGAGAGAGAGAGAGAGGGAAGGAGGCAGAGAGGGAAGAAGAGAGAGATATAAAAGACTAAAGAAGATAGACAGAGAGAGAGAAAGAGAGAGGGAGAGAGAGAGAGGGAGAGAGGCAGGGAGGGAGGAAGAGAGAGACATAAAAGACTAGAGTAGAGAGAGAGAGACGGATAGAGGCAGGGAGGGGGAAGAGAACACATAAAAGACAGATACAAGGAGATAGAGAGAGAAAGAGAGAGAGGGAGGAAGAGAGATAGAGAAGAGTAGACAGATAAAAACAGAAACGGGGAGTGTGAGTGATGGTGAGAGAGAACAGACAGTCACCTGTTCTGATAAAATATATGAGGCACAATGTTTGTCTAACTATAGCCGGCACGTCTCTCTGCCTGGTAACCTTGGCATAGTGATGCCAACAATGGTTGCCATGCGTGTCCAGTGTGAGCGTTCTGATTGACAGCACTGCTGTGACTGGGTGGGAGGGTCCAGGTCATATTTTATATCCGCGACAAGACGGTGAACTCTGACCCCTAAGGACATGCAGAGCAGGACCGGTGTAATGACACAGACGTCTCAAAGAATGACCTTTGACCTGGGTTACAAACAATGTAAACAAAGACATTAGTTTTCTCTGACAGTGTTTTCACAAATACTCACTTGTCCTTGTCAGTCAGCAATTGCTATGCTGGCATCTAGTTCATGTGTTATTGTAGGGCCTTTTGTTCATTTAGTAAACACAAACAAAACAGTTGGTTTTATTGTGGACCAGCAAGTTTATCATTTCATAACTGATTATCCTTATTAGTTTCCATCTCACTGGTTGAAGTATTTTCACTCAATGATTTTTTTTTCTGTCTTTCTTTATACTGCCCGGTTTTACTTGATATGATGAAAAACTGTTGTGCTTTTACTTTAAGCACCTTGTATTGCAATATTGGACAAAAAGCACTATATAAATAAATAAAGATTGATTTGATTGTCTTTCTTAGAAAGAGAGCAAGCTGTTTTCATCAATAAAATAAATAATGAAGTATCTCTGTGGTCATGAGAGATTCTGATCTCGTTGGTTGTGGCACAGGTAAGGTGGCTCACCTGTGACATTACTTACCTTGCACCATGAGCTCAGCCACTGATTCGCCTCCATTGGTCTTGACGCAGTAGTTGCCACAATCCTCCTTGGTGGCCTCGTTGATGATGAGGTAGTGCTTGTGTCCATCCTTCTTGAAGCGGTACTTGAAGGACTCGTCACGGGTCAACTCGACGCCGTCCTTCTCCCTGCAGAGAGAAAACACACTGGATCACCAGCTAGGTCAAAGGTCACGAGTCCAAGGCATGTCCCACATAATGACCGCATGAGCTTGGTCTTGGCAGCCAATTTCTCTCACAGGGATATATTTATTAATTTGGCAGTCACTTTTATCCAAATCAACATACCATTACAATAACTTGGAACCAGAGGGGCATAAGTGACATTTCACCAACTTTAACGTTACAAGACGGCCAAAACAACACCAATTGGTTTGTGTGTTCAGTGTTAAGTCACTAATTCACTAATATATAATATTCACTAAAAGTAACAAAATTACTTTTAAAATAATGTTGTCCTGGCCTTGGCCATGGTGCGACTGGCTGGGGCACCTGCACCGTACGCCGGCAACCCGGGTTCGATTCCTGCCCCGTGGTCCTTTACGGATCCCACCCACCTCTCTCTCCCACTCACTTCCTGTCATTCTCCACTGTCCTGTCTCATTAAAGGCATAAAAAGGGCAAACAAAATAAATAAAATAATGTTGTCCTTTCGACAGTAATATATATATAAGGGATAATGGACGACATGGACGATAGCGTTTGACTAATTAACAGAAATGAATGCACGGTCGAGGTTCTAAAGCGGCCGACGC
>NC_063209.1:16314745-16339745 GCF_017589495.1 Alosa alosa | reverse complement strand
GGAGTGCTTCCTCCTTGGGTTTGGATGTCATGGCAACAGCGGAATAGAGGGGTTATGACGTCAGACGGACGTAAATAGAGTCAGAGGGAGACAGACAGACATTCCGTTGGTCTCTCCTTCATGAAACATTGAAAGTGTTTACAGGGCTAATCGCTAACTGCTAAGCGCTCTGGTCCAACGGCGTAGATCACTTTCAGAGCACACACCACACCAGATAAAAAAGACTAGAAGAAAAATGAACTAAATGAACCGCAAGACAAGGTGTGTCCAAACGATGACGTGTTGCGACTGCAAACATGACCAGGTCACCATTTTGAGTATTCTGAGCCTGATCCTCTTCCCTCCCTCCCTCTCTCTCCTCTCTCTTTCTCCCTGTCTCCCTCCCTCTCTCTCTCTCTCACTAAAGGATATCTTGGAGTACTCAAAGTGAATAACAATACTAACATTCCTCCCCACCCTCTCCAGCTGAGGAATGGCACCAAATGTCACTCTGGCCCTTAATGGAAAACTGGCCTCAGTATTCTTATCTGTGGTGATAGGATCCCAGGAACCCAGGGCCACTTATCCCCACTCCCCCCCTCTACTTCACCCCACGTCTGTCATGTCAGCAGGCTCTCTCCCATACAGTGCGCTCTGAGGAGGGGGGCTACAGGGGCAGTGGGACAGGCTCTTAGCCGCTCTTATCTGGCCTGGATGGGAGCCAGAGGGCCAACTCCCTCACTGTCTCGCTCACTGAACTGCACGGCGCACACACGTACATGTATACACACAGACAGAATCACAGACAGACAGACAGACAGACAGACACACACACACACACACACACACACACACACACACACACACACACACACACACACACAGAGACATACACACACACACACACTCTCTCTCTCTCTCTCTCACACACACACACACACACACACACACACACACACACACACACACACACACACACACACACACAAAGAAGCCACTCACTTGCTGGGGTTGACAGGGGACAGTCGTCACAGATATCCAGAGAACCACCGCCACACACAGGAGTCACCAGGCACCACAAGAGAGACAGGTCACATGGGTCATCACAAGTAGTCTCACAACAAGACAGATGGAGTAGCATTTCAGTTCACACATACTTGCTGTAAATTGAGACTAAAGTACTTTAGTGTTGAAAAGAAGTGTCTCTGATATGCTAGCGAGATTTACCAATTCCTTTACTCATTGTATTCACAAAAATCTTTTTTGCTTACTATAACTTAATGAAGTGTGAGTTCTGAAGTTCTAAAGGCAGGGTTCTAAAGATAACTCAAGGAAGAGAGCTCTCTGTCGGAGTTCTAAGGTATAGAGATTCTGGGAGCTCTAAAGGCCAATGGCCACATTTGCGTCTATGGATTTGATGCTCAAGAGATTGGAGTTCTAGATTTTGACGTCACTTGGCGCCTGTGGCCATTGGCCTTAAATTGTAGAGGATTAATGGCGATTCTTCAACAGGACCAAATGGAGAGAGTTCACTTTTTTAGGAACACGTGGGCCTAGTAGGGCATTCTTTCCCCCACAGCTACCTTCCTGATTGTTGGATAGGCTGACCGTTCTTCAGCCATTTGACCTCAGCATTGGGGTCGGCCACCTCGACAGCCAGTTTGATCTTATGTCCCTTCTCCACCTGGTAGGCAGGGTCCATCCCTCTCAGGAAAGCTGAGGGGTCAGACATAAACTCCACATTAGGTTCAACACACACACACACACACACAAATGTTAGATTAAGCTAATTAAGCTTTAACTCTCTCACTGTCCCGTAACACTAACCTGTACTCCTAGATTCTTCCCCTTCTTGAACATGCTGCTATCTATTTACCTCTCTTATATTCTCCCTTTGACCCTCTCTCTCTCTCTGTGTTTCCTCTTTCCTCTCTCTCTCTCTGTCTCTCCTCTCACCTCTTCTCTCCCTCTCTCCTATAGAGAAAACACTAGTCTGTGTTTAAGCATGACATTATCTATCTATTTTTCCACTCTTCCTTGCATTCTCTCTCTCCCTCTCTCTCTCTCTCTCTGAGGTAGCACTGACCTGCGCTCTTCTTCTCCTCAGGCTTCTTCATCTTCTTCAGGCGCTTTAGCATGCCGCGCAAGTCGGTGATGCCATACTGGAAGGCGATCTTCTCGTACTCCGTGGGCGCGGCCTTCAGCAGGATGTCCCAGACATCAGTGTCCGACCCTTTCACGTTTTGCACGGCCCTGGCACAGGGACAGGGACAGGTCACTCACAGGGACAGTTCAACAACACCACATGTATGTTGCTGTGCAGTAAACCCTCCTTTTTTCTGGATATGATATCAATAAACCCTATCATTTCTGGATGCCCTAATGCAAAGGCAGGATGGAAAACCTCAACCTTATTACAATTATATTTTTATCTTCAAGTTTTCGATACAGTACACAGGCGATATACAGGTGCGGGTACACAGGTGATATACAGGTGATATACAGTACAGGTGCACATGATGACTAAGCCCGATCATTCCTGATACAGGGCAGTCCTGTGTTCAGAGCATCTAGTAATTCACTACACAGTGCACTAGCCTAAATGGTGAATAAACACCATCTTAAGGTGACTGGTACTTAGGACACTAGGAAGGAAGTGAGTAAGTGGATGTGCCACACACAGGGCTGTCTGAACATGTCCTATTTTCTGAAGACATCTGAAGGCTAAACAGCCTAGCTGGACATTTGGCACTTTCAGTTTTTTGAATTCAACCACACAACTCTACGCCACACATCACACACATCACACACATCGGGAGGAAGCAGAGGAGGGAGAACTCTTACCGCGGCGAAGCTTTTACAAAACTGCTGCTCTCATATAGATGCAGAAGCCACAAGCAGGGCAAGACAGACCGCAATGCGTTAATACACACCTTCAGAGAAATGCATACACACGTACATGTACACGTACACACAAACACGTACACACACACACACACAAACAAACACGTACACAGACACACGCACACACAAACACGTACACGTACACACACACAAACATACACTATACACCATACACTATGTGTACACTATATATACATAAGTACACATGCATACAGTACAGATACATACACACAAACATACACACATATAAAATATAGACAAACATATACTTTGCATACACAGGCACAAACTCACACACATGACATAAATTTTAAAAGAGCACATAAAAACATCAGGTTTAATCTACAAGCACTTGTTAACAATGCATATGATCAGCCTGGCAATTACAACAACAGAAACTGTATGACACTAATTTAGCCTCATATAGTAGTGCAGAAGCTTTAATGACAAATAAACAATTTTCATAATTATCATCATTAGCTAATAATATAAGTTAACTGGTGCTAAAGCCCACGTAAGCAAAAGATCATTTTCAGTGGATCATAGTGGAGTAGGTGGCTTTAAATTCAACGAGTGTGTGGAAATTAATAATGCACATCAAGTGTAGCTGAGTAGAAAATGAGACATTGGCCTCACTGTGCTCAACTTCTTCAGGAGGTGAATATAAAGTAGGGAAAATACACACACAGACACACACACACACACACAATGGCACTGAGTGAGGTGGTGAAGGTGATGTATGAGTCACTGCAGTCAGGTGAATGACCTTTCCTAATGAGGAGCTTTGGTTTTCTCCTCAGACAGGTCAGTGTGTGAACACACACACACACAGAGAGAGAGAGAGATGAGGCAAAGAACACTGAATCCAAATAATCATTAATATTAGGGTTCTCTGTACAAAACCTTGGAATGTTTTTTTTCTGGATAAAACACTGTTCAAGCGAGGTTCTTGGTGGAACCTTTTGGTAAGCTATTGGTTTTGTATCAGATTACCCCAATTTCAATGTGGGAGTAAAAAGGCTTTCAAGGATACAAAAAAAAGAAGCTTTGTCCACTAACACAGGAGATTAAACTCATAAACTAAAACTCAGGAACACCAGACTCTCCCACCATAGAAGAATGATAGCCATAGTCAAAATGCTTTGGGTGGGATGGAAATATTGAGAATATAACATTCTGAAATATTTAAAATCTAAAAATAAGTTTTGCCTGCATCCCCATCAGTGTCAGATCTCGTATTTGCAGCTGTAACACACACTACTTTAGTACATGTGAGGGGTGGGTCAGCCACAGATCGCATCAGACTCTGGAACTTTGGCCCAGACCTGAGCCAACATCTGGTCAACACCAGGCCAGTTGTGCCCCTGATGTGGTCCTGATGTGGCACTGTTACGGCCTTGATGCGGCCCTGATATGGCCATGATGCAGCCTTGTTACGGCCTTGATGCGGCCCTGATGTGGCCATGATGCAGCCTTGTTACAGCCCTGATTCTGCCTTGATGTGGCACTGTTACAGCCTTGATGCGGCCCTGATGTGGCACTGTTACGGCCTTGATGCGGCCCTGATGTGGCACTGTTACGGCCTTGACATGGCCATGATGCAGCCTTGTTATGGCCCTGATGCAGCCTTGATGTGGCCCTGATGTGGCTCACATCTGTTCCAGTATCTGCTGCTATCTGTGCCTCAGGTCACCATGCAGTAATGCCTGTGTGAGCCTGCAGCCTGAACTCAGCCACTTACTTTCTGTGATGTCCACAGCAGTCCAAGGAGGAGGAAGGAATTCAGGAAGTAAACAGCAAGTAAACAGGGGGCCAGAGGTCATTCTCATTCAATGTCACATGTTTGTCACATGTCTCATTATGAAAAGTTTCATATCATACTTCACATGAATAACTGGTCAGTATGGAAAAGTTATCATACAGCATGGATAAAAAAAACATCTTCAAGATTAGCTTTATTTAATTTCCCCGCTTATGAGTCATACATCCTAAACAACATCCAATTAAATACATTCAAGGATAGGAATAGGATAAGAATTCTCATAATAAATGTTTTATGATGTATTCATGTCATAACACATTTCATTCAACATTAGCAGGTCACCACGAACAACATGAAACAGAGATACATTTGCATGATATGCTTCACTACGCTCATATGTTAAGCATATGTTTAATATGAAGGCTTCGTAGGCTATATATATATACCTATGTGTGTGTGTGTGTGTGTGTATGTATATATATATATATATATATAGTGTCTATGTTATGCCCACATTGTAAATGGCAGGGTGGGACTGACCTTTTCTTGAGGATTGAGCTGAAGTCCAGTTCTCCAGCTTCCTCACTCCCATCAACGCTACTGCAGGGGAGACACGTCATCCAGAGCACACACTGTCAACACACACACTCATGGTGCTGAAAACACACACACACACACACACACACACACACACACACACACACACACACACACACACACACAGGGCGCACACACACACACACACACACACACACACACACACACACACACAGGACACACACACACACACACACACACACACAGGCGCAGACACACACACACACACACACACACACACACACACACACACACACACACACACACACACACACACACACACACACACACACACACACACACACACACACACACACACACACACACACACACACACACACACACACACACACACACACACCACAACACTTTGCAGGAATTAGCAGATTGATATAAAAGCTAACATCCACTAACATCCACCATATACAATACCAGGACAATATACAACACACTGACATATTATTACCTCACAGACTACTCTGACATTGATTAATTGTGACTATAGCTTTCTAGCATTGCTAAAAAGAATTTAGCAATAAAATATCAGTGTTTCAACTAAACACATGTAAGAACCTCTCTATGTGTAGATGTACACATACATAACAAAGAATGTTCATAAGAAAGATTGGACCTTAATCACATACTTTCCAGCATATGTTTTTCGGCTGTCTCCTGAAGATCATATACTTCTAATAAAATACCTAAATCCCATCAGGATGTGCTGTTGTGGCACTAACGAACACAGTCAAGTAACATAACTCCAAAGTTAAGTCAGAGTGGACATTCTGTCTACTGAATGTAAGAGACTTAAAATGCCCTCCTTTGAAAGGTTTACACTGGTCCTGTTTATGGGCTAGCTAGTATTATCACCATACTGGATGAAGGTCAGTCTTTGGTGTTCACCTATCAATCAGAGTCTGGATGTTCCAGCAGCAAGGCACATACCAAGACTCGGACTTTGAAATCCACACCAAGGACAAGAGCAGACCAAATGTTTTCCCTCTTTTAAAAGTTATTTTTAAAAGCATAGTGAAATAATTGCATGATGGTGTACTGTAAGTGTGTGTGTTGGGAGGGGGGGTGTACTAATCTCCTCTCCATATTATGTGCTGTCTACTTAGTGGTGGTCAAGTTTATTTGTCTTTGGAAAGACATGTGCAAATGAACACACCCTCTAAGGCCCATGGTATGAAGTTAAGAGTGTTTGAGTCAGTCATAGTGCACCACCTCCAGCATCCCCCAATGTCAATGTCTAAAGAGCGAAAGGTGCACTGTGCACTGCGACTACAGTGATTGTGTACCTTAACCAACAGCTTAGTCATATGGTGGGTGTGTCTGGAGGTCCCGCAGAATGGCGTGGGGTGAGAAGCACTGTCTTAAGGGTCCATTCAGGGTCCAACTGACACGCTTTTGTCACTTCCAAAACGCAAGTATATTCCTAAGTAGTGAGTGTTAAAAACATGCAAGGTGGACATTGTTTGTGTATGTGTTGTTGCTATGATACGTTATGCTTAGCTAAATAGCTAGCTCCCCGACTTAGATAAGACAGGCATCTAAGCAACCACCCATTGTTGAAAAGAAAAAAAACTTTGAGCACCTAGCGTTTTTAGAAGCCTTGCTTTTTTTTGTGTGTCTCGCCACAGTCAGTTGCATCGTTCCGGAAGCAATTGATTTTGAATGCGTAGTTTGAGGTGATAAAAGCGTGTCAGTGTGAACGCCGCCTGATACATGACCAGTGGGCCTGAGGGCTCGCACTAACACTCACACCGCTAGGACTGTGTTTGTGCAGACAGGCTTCATAGTTTCCGTCAAAGGCACGAGCAGCTCTCAGAGAACAGGGCTCTGAGCTTCAACAGGAGAACAACATCCATACTGTAGATACTGTGTGCACACACACAACTAAAATGTATTTGGAATTCATAATAAGTCATAGTAATACTAATGTGATAGTATTATGATAAATTACTATAGTTTGATAGTAATGAGAGTCGAAACTGATGATGATTGAAGCTTTCTTATAAGCTCTGAGGGGCTCACACTAATGTTTTGAATCAAGGTCAGAACAACTTCAATCGTTCAATAGAACTTCAACTTCAATTGTTTTCCTGGAATATCTTCAAAGGGTAGTTGTGCGTCAGACTGAGGCATTCGTTCTCTTTGTTAAATGTCTCTGACTTTTTTTAAAAAAAAAAACAATCTCAGAGCCAGTCTCTCTCAGTGCTGCTGCAGTGCCTTGTCCGAGAAAACCAGCGAAGAGGAACATAGTCACATGTATCTGAGGTCATCTGGGTCTGTTCATCCAGAGTAGGAGAGAGAAAGACAAAGAGCTGAAGATTATAGACAAGAAAGAAAGCAATAATGAAGAGAAACAGGAGGAGGAATGAATGAATGAGTGGATGAATGAATGAATGAATTGATGGATGGATGAAAATGAATGAAAATAATGAATGAAAAGTTGCAAAGATATAAAGAGAGGATGAAAGAGAGTAAGGCAAGAGGGATGAAAGGGAGGGAGGGAGGGAGGGATGAGAGGCCGAGAGAGAGAAAAGGGCCGAACAGACGCCGCAGCTGAGACCCATAGACCTCTGGATGTGTAAAATGCTCCCTGACGTTGCAACAAACTGCCTCAGTACCTTCCAACTCCAGCCTTCTTTTTCACTGCTGCACTTGTACTCCTGATAAAGTTTCACAAGTTCCACAGCATTACAATCCATTATGGAAACACACAGATGGATTTCTAAACAGTCACATATCTTTAATATTGATTATGAATTTAGAAGCCCTGTTGTAACCTCAGAAAGACTGTGGAAACAAATTCAGCAGATGTTAGAGAAATACATCAGATAAGCCCAGACATTCAGGCAGGAACAGACCTCCTCACATTCAGTGAGAAAGGGTGGGGCCCTAGTAATCAGTGCTGGTTTTACCCCAAGTCCGACGCCCCTGACTGTCTTTCACCTTCAGTGAGAAAAGTACACCTGTGAACTAACTGCCTTTCACAACTCTCTATATTCCCTGTTCACTTTTTTCCATTTTCAATCCCTTACATCCTCTCTCTTTCTCTCTCTCTCTCTCACACACACGCACACTCTCACAAAAGCTCTCACAAGGTCACACACACACACACACACACACACTGTCTTTCTATCTTGTTTTTCCCCACTCCGCACAGTAATCAGAGTGTACTAGCTGCTGTAAACCGTACTGGAACAGTCGTCATGGAAAAACAGTAGCAAGTGCTCTGAGCTCTGAAAAGCCATCATCACATGACGTATCAGCTTTCCTTGTGCCTCTCAATAAGGATTTACAAACTTACGTGCGTCTGAAGGCGGCACGGATATCAAACTCCTCCGCTGCCCGAGCCTCTGGAGAAGCAAACAGGTGGAATCAGGAAATCACATGTACAATTCATCACGCCACAACTGATGCAGAAAACTTATGTTTATGCCAATTGATAGTTTGGAAATTTGGAAAGCTGAATAATGGTTAATGGCGAATTACGTTTTTCTTCTCAAAGATGTCACATGTAATGCTTCCCCTGTTCGTCTGCTTTGCAAGTCAACCAACAAACATTTGCTAATCTGATTCTTGCTGTAGTTGAATGGCAAAACTCATTACATTTGCTGATCTGATTCTTGCTATAGTTGAATGGTAAGACTCATTACATTTGCTGATCTGATTCTTGCTATAGTTGAATGGTAAGACTCATTACATCTGCTGATCTGATTCTAGCTATAGTTGAATGGTAAGACTCTGTCGTTTTGGTTTCTTTTGTTTTCCTGATTTATTCCTAGCAGATGTGCTCACCATGTACAGTCAAGTCAAAGTTGCAGCTGTCAAACTTGTCTCTTGATGTCACCTCACACCTGTAGCTTCCGGCAAAGCTGGGTTTGGTAGCGATGACCTGCATCTCAAAAGTATACACCTGCAAGAATAGCATATTTACCGTATAAATAACATTCACTAGATGACTCTTCTGCTTTACTGAATTACATCATCATCCACATTATACACTGTCACACCCCAACATTCCCTCCCTCTCTCTTTCTGTCTCTCTCTCTCTCTCTCACACACACACACACACACACACACACACACACACACACACACACACACACACACACACACACACACCTTTGTATTGCGGTCGTAGAGCTCCTTGAGCTGCAGGTGTTTGCCGGACTTGCTGGCCAAGTCCATCCATTTCCCTTTGATCCACTTGACCGTGGGTTTCTTCAGGAGGGAGGCAGCGTTCACCTTGGCCACGAACGTGATGTTCTCACCTGGACAGGTAAGAACAATAAAAAACACGGATGCACATATTTTGGAGAATGTTGCTTCCATGTTATGGCCAGAAAGCAAAGTTCACTTCTTAGTATGACAATTTTAGTTTCATCCAACAGCCAATACTTTGATATATTTACCACGTGCAAGTGGGTGTAATATAGGATTTAAGAATATTATATACTGTGTGATTATGTGTTCTATTACAGTTTTTCTCAGTCACTTTGGTGCATTTCTCATATCATTATGAACATTTGCACAACAGTTAGTGCATTTCTCAAAATACTTTGTTTATGCATCAAAAGCAAATATTTATACCAATTAAACTGTCAGTGCAATCAAAATGACTGGCACCATTGTTTATGTCAAAACAGTCACTGTTTGGTCTTGTTGTCAATGTGACAGTTTACTCTGTAAGTATTTTCTAATGAACAATGTGCAAGGCAACACTATTTTCTACTTCAAAACTACAAAATTACACATTATTGTGTGTGGAGAGGGTTGATTGGATGATTGCAAGACAGTGGATATGTTTTTTAAAAAAATCTGTTGACAGACAAAGATAAAATAAGTCCAATTTGTTGCAATTGAAGTTGCATGGATGTACAAAAGCATTGCTATGTGTTCATGATGGTGAAAAAAAGTGCTTTAATGATGTGCACAAGTGATGAGATGATATGGAGTCTGAACAAACAGTATTGAGAATGTCAATTCTGATCTAAGAAATCCGGCATAGCAACTGAAAAAAACTGTAATGCTAAGAGACAAAATTTGAAACACAATAACATCTTATTCCTCTCTTCTGTCCTCTCTTTGTCCACTTTCTTCATTGAACTATAAGCACAAACTAGGAGCCTATAGCAGGTTTTACATGAATGTCATACATCATTTCACAGATGTACTGTATCTAGTAAGAATGTTGAATAACAAGACACATGTTGAATACACTCTATATTGCAGTCCAGGGGTGCTGCTAGAAAGTGTTGGCCCTATGATAGACAATAATATTATATTATATATTATATATTATCGGGGCGCTCTCTGGGGGCCCCCATTCAGTGCTGGGCCCTTAGAATCATCCTAACCCCCCCACACACACACACACACACACACCCCACAGCGGCGCCCCTGTCGCTGTCTCTCTTATTGCTGCGGAGCCTGTTGACACACAATCCAGGTTTGTAATATAACAACTTGTATACACAAGCCCTTACCAACATACTTGGAATAAACACCAGCTCTTACAGTGCCAAGCTACACTGAAAAAAGTGGCTGAAGCAGAACGCTCCCAAAGCATACGCTGCAACAACACGTCTGGCTACATCAGGCGTGAAACCGGTGTGCGTGCTTCCGTCCAAACAGAATTATGTGCTCAGGACTCTTTGCTCAGCATTATCAATGACCCCTATGTGTGACCTATGACATCTCCAGGGCAGGCTTGTGCAAAATTCCAGAATTGAATTGAAACTGGCTCCTAAATTCCAATGAAATTCTTGAATTTCACTTGCATTTCAATTGATGTAGCAAACACAAAGCAGAATTGCAATTCGAATTGTGCACAACCCTGCTCCAGGAGTGGCTTGACTGTGACTCACCCACTGTGACATCCGCACTCTGAGGCTTCTCTGTGAACAGCCCAGTAAGGTCCTGCCGAGTGTCCACAGATCCTCGCCCTGAGGGGGACGGACAGACAGAGAGACCGACAGACAGAGAGGCAGAGAATGAGAGAGATAGACAGAGAGACCGACAGACAGAGAGGCAGAGAGTGAGAGAGATAGACAGAGAGACCGACAGACAGAGAGGCAGAAAGACAGAGAGAGACAGACAGCGACACAGAGAGACAGAGACAGAGACACAGGACAAACCGAGACAGAAGCACAGACGGACAGATAGACAGAGAGACAGACAGAGACGGGACACAAAGACAGGTCATGAGAGAAAGAGTGCGACAAGCAGGGAAATAGGTGTTTGATCATTAATGTGAAATACACTGAGGGTGATTTTCATGCATGCACTCCAGATGTGTCTGGATTTCTCATAATGAATGCATTCCAGATGTGTCTGGATTTCTCATAATGAATGCATTCCAGATGTCTCTAAATGTCTCCTGTATACATTCCAGAGGCGGTTAGACTTCTAATATATGCACTCCATCTGGGATTAAACTTCTTAGACTATATGACGTCCTGATGTGTGAATAGTATTCAGCTCATGTACTGTATCAACTCCTGCTGTGTCTAGCGTTCTTGCACGGTGTGACAGCCTGAGGTGTCTACACACAGCTCCAGTGGTGACTTACGTTCAGCATTTGGGTCCAAAGACTGGCGCCCTGAAACAGAGAGAGAGAGACAGACAGACAGACAGACAGAGTCAGTGACACACAAACAGAGACACAGCAAGTCAGTGAGACATCAGTGCACTGTATCAGGACACTGAGAGGTGTCAGTTATCATATACCTTGTTGCTGTCAACTATATTTTTAAATAACCATAAATGTTTTGGCCAATCTTAATGTTTTCGGAAGTTACTTTGGACAAAAGTATCTGCTAAACACTATTCTGCATCTAGGGCCCTATCTTCAATTTATGTATTCATGTTTAGATCTTATTGTTATTTGCCATGTCTGTTTGTTGTGAGTAAACTCCTGACATCTCCAGCCTTCCCCAGCGGTAACTCACGGTCAGTAATGGGGTCCGGGCCGTGGCCGTTGGTCTCTGGGGCAGGGGCAGTTGGGGGGCCAGATTCAGGAGCAGCTGGAGCCTCCGTGGGGGCAGCTGGCTCTGGAGCTGCCCCATCAGCCGGGGCATCTGCTGGGGGAGGGGCAGCATCAGCAGCGGGGAGCAGGGCAGGAGCTGGGTCTGGAGCAGGGGCAGCCACCTTCTTCAACACTGGACAACAAATGGAACGTTCCAGTCAGAACACTGCCACGGAATGTTAGTGTCAGAACTGGAATGTTAGAATGTTCCAGTCAGAACACTGCCTCAGAATGTTCCTGTCAGCTCTGAAATGTTAGCGTGTGCCAGACAGAACCAGAGAGGGTTGAAACCAACATAGACTGTATAAAAAGGTTGAAGCGGATCTTTGAATTTAATTAAGGATCTTTGACAGAACACTGTCTACTGTTCACTAAACCAAATTCCAGCTCTGCACTGCCCAGACAGTAATTGAAAAGAATGACTTTAGGACAGGACTTCATCCAATAAACTCCATTGGACTCCATCCAATAAACACCAACAGACAGACTGATGGTGCACACTGACCCAACTGTTGGTGTTTGTTGGGACAGTGATCAAGCACTTTAACATTCTGATTCAGTATTCAAATTTGGATTGTTTTCACCGGAACGGTTTCAATAATGGGGTCATGTAATGTGTCAGAAACACAGGGTTAAACCATTTCTAAGGCAGAGGACCACCATAGTGTTTGATAAGAAATCTGACCTTCAGGTGGTTTAGGACAAAGCCCATTGCAAGCGCTAGCCCACTGAGTGAAATATCAAGAAACAAAAATCATTTGTCAATGTTTGCTATATGAGAAACAGTGCAAAGTGGTGCAGCAAATGCTCTGACAATGTGAACAGTGAAGTGATAGCAATTATCAAGCAACATAAAGCAGCTTTGTGGGTGTGATGTGATTGAAGTGTGGTGTAGAGTGAAACTATTGCTCACTGCACCCTGGGATTCACATTATCCCAGCTGGGGTGTATCGTAACTTGAGTAGCTCGAGTCCCATGTCCCCTCTGGTGAGCTTGCTGTGTCCATGGCTAATTTAATATCCACAAAGCTGGCCGCTAGTTTGGATTCTAGCCTTGTGCCTCACACACTCACCATAAATCCTTTAATGGCTCTCCTGGTGCAGGTTAATGGAGGGACCTGCCCCAATAAAAACCGAGCAGCAGTGTCCAGCCTAATGCCTGTCTGACCGCCCGCCTGCTCGCTCGCTCGCCTGCCCTCGTGTGCTGCTGTGCTTTATCTCATGCCATGGCCCCCAGAGAGAATGATGCCCTTGTTTACTCTGGTTTATCTCATCGCCATGCCGACAGGCTTTATCGGCTGTCAGCCTCAGTCGCTGGCAGGTCCCCTGGCTCTGAGGCTCAGCCAAGGCTTCCGACCAGGAAACATCCGCTCACTATGCCGGGGTGAAGGTCACCAACCCGGGAGAGCGACGGCCTACCCATCAGCAGCCCCAGAAAAACCCTTACGAAAAAGAGCTATTAGTAAAACTGTGGTGGTAGTGTATAATACTTCTAGTGTTCCTATAGTCTTATAGCACTTCTATAGTGTGTAGTATGTATCTATAGTATTCCTATAAGATTACTAAATATTTTGTCCCAAAATACTATAAGATTCCTATAATCCTTTTTTGTAAGGCCTGGAAAAGCAATGGCCTATCAGTAGCCCTCAGAATCATTCTCAGACAGACTTCAACACTGGTGGCCATTTTATCTCCAGACCTAGCACAACTGACATATTTCAGCAATTACACAAGTACGGTATCTGTCTGGTGAGAAAAGCCAGAAGGAAAAGTGCCACAGTGCTGTGCTGTGATTGGTTAAAGCAGGTGATGACAGATGGAGTAAGTCACGTGATTGGCTGAAACAGACAGTGGCAATCAGTGATTGGTTAAACAGTCAAAAAGTAAAACCGTAATCACACCCTGTGAAGTGGAACAGTGCCGAGGTGAAGTGATTGGTCAGAATATCCGTGAGCACTCCACTGAGGGTCACAAGTGAGAGGTCAGGGCGGCTCACTCTGACCCGAACCCACCTTCCGGTTCCTTTATCTTTAGTTCAAATTTGACCTTTGACGCTGCCGCGATAACACAGTAACCCCCTGCGTCCTCCATGGCCACATCTTTTATGGTCAGCGAGTGCTTGCCGGTCTCCGCTTTGATCTCATACTTGTCGCTGGTGGTGAGGTCTTTGCCGTCCTTCTGCCAGCGCACTTTAGCGTCGGGCTTCTCGGTCTCGGCCTCGAAGATGGCGGCGACGCCGAGCACGCCTATGTAGGTCTTGGGTTTCTTAGTGAAGGCCGACACTAAGGGGAACAGAGTGGGTCAGCACCAGGGATGAAATCCTGCCAGGGCGTGTTAGAAGGCCTCACAAGAGGCTAACACAGAGGGAATAGGCTCACTGCAGCCTGCCTCAGGGTTGTTTGTTTGGAAAATAAAAATAAATGTCTCTATAAACTGGACACAATTATCCACATAAAGCATTTTCATGACAGCAAAACATCTACTGTACCACCCCCACATACAGTAGTACCGGTAGTGCTCTCTAACACATCATGTCGTTCTACAGTCATTATACCATTTTATGCCTGTCATAATATGTTCATTATCAACATTATAGTTTAAATTAAGACTGCATTTAAATGATTACCAGAAGTGCATTACATTCAAATGTTAATGTCACAGATGTTTTAAATTGGAAAATGTACAACTGAAAAAAGGTTGGTTCAATACGATCTAAATGTGTTGAATATCAATTTTTGGTCCCAAATCCTTGTTAGTGGTTCTGCTCAAGGTTAAAAGGGAGTTTCCCTCACCCTTGTTGTCCAAGTACTTGCTCAATGGTTCAGGCTAATTTCAATTGTTAATGTCTCAATTTCAAGGCAATCTCAATTGTTATTGATGCTGTATTAATTGATCAAATGGAATTGAACTAAACTAAATTGAATCAAGAACAAAACCCCACAGTTGTCCATAACACCATTCCAATACCTATTAGCACGAAGACTGGTATCATATCTATATAGTACAGTGTAGTAGCTTGCATGTCAATTATATTACAAGGGCCATTGTCCCCTGGGGTTAAGTGCCTTGCTCAAGGGCACAACAGTGGAAGACAGGAATTGAACCCACAACTTTTCAGGCTACTACATGCTAGCCCAGCTCCTTAACCACTATGCTACCACTGCCCCCATTAACTAGTACATAGCTAGTACCATAACTAGTATTAAAGATGCCACAACCACAACCACTGGGCCTGTAACCTGGCTGTTGGTGGAAAGGCCTAGATGTTCTATATCTATCCTACCTCTCTAGGTTCCTACACTGTGCTCTGCCACTCCTTCTTCCCACATTATATTCCTATAATGCTGTATACTAATGACATTAACGAGGGCTCTGGTTAAAGTAAATATGGCTGAATCTGACACTTAATTATTGTCATTAGTAACACCTGTGATTACAGGAACAGGAAGTGGAACTACCGTGCCATTTCATGTCAAAATGGCTGCTGTGAAAAAGGTCTATAATCAGCAATACCCATGGGGTTATGGGATCCACAATGGGCAGACTGTCCAGGAGGAGGGCTGAGAAAGGAGCCATGTCACTCTAATAAAACATGTCATCCCACTCGGCATCCATCTTTACTTAATACACAGCTGTGTCTTCGACAACAAAGTGTGAGAGGCTGATACATTGCAAACATGTCAGAGAGAGAGACAGCATGAAAGAAAAGACAGAGAAAGAGAGAGTGATAGAGATAGAGAGAGGAGTCAGAGATAGCCAACACCGGGCTTGGTCTCGAGTTTCATACACCCGCAAGAGAACAAAAGAGGGCAGTTGTGGACAGCCTATTTCTGGCCAGCAGGAATATGTAAATATTAACCACAGTTGCTGTCAGGTCCTGTTTCCATGCATATGCCTTTTAACATTTAAACACTGTTCGTTGCTACTGCCCATAATTTACTGTTTTTGGTCAAATTTGACCAGACCAGTTGTAACTGCTCTTATATTAACACAAAAACAATAAACATCACCAGACACTAAAAAATGTATTTCTTAAAGGACATTGACTGTAAAAAACATATCGGAACTTCAACACCTTATTCTCAGAACAAGTTGTAAGGGGTGTGTGTGTGTGTGTGTGTGTGTGTGTGTGTGTAAGGGTTTGTGTTTGGGGATGTCTTCAATCTGCTAGATGAACATTACCATTAATTTCCTATGGCAGTCACTTTTGACTGGGAACACCAGAAGTGTGACCAAGTTAAATAAAACATTCAACATTCAGTGGAAGTGGTCACAGTGAGTTGTATATGTTCAAATGTCCATTGTGATGGATAACATACGGTCTTAAAGTCCTGTGTACACCAGCGCCGACATGAGTGCACTTGCCACGCACATCAGCGCAAACCCTGGATGAACATTGGATTTTATGGAAGATCATAGATTCAAAACAAAATAGCCACACACAAACATAGGAGTGTGAACAGACAGGTAACACTTTATAATAACTACACACAATTCATCATTTATTAAGCCTTTGTTACTTATTAGTTAATGGTTTGTTCATCATTAGTAATTTCTTGTTCATACATAATTTATTTAAGTAATATTTCCATTATTTAACAGTTGTTACATACACATGCACTAATGATTAGTTAGGGTGAGGATACATATTTTATAAACCACTTCCTAATGCTATAATTCATGATTAACTCAGGAGTTACAAGAAGTTAGTTAATGATATTTTGTGAGCTCATCTAAAGTGAGGACTTTACAAATGTGTTATAAAGTTTACTCTTGCATTTATTCATTTAGCCGAAACTTTCACCCAAAGCGACTCACACATGTCAATGAAATTAAAGGGCAAGGCCACATTGGTGGACGCCGGTGCTTGAACCCCCAACATTATGGGTTACTGCATGTTAACCCAGCTCCCTATCCACTACACTACCTCTGCCCAGTAGTATTACAATAGTCAATTCAAAAAATATAATATAGATATGAGTGTTTACTATGAACAAACCATTTTTAACTGTGTGTAAACATGATTTACAGATGAGAATTAATGTAGGAATAATGCTTTACAAACTAAGAATACAGCATTTAATAATATTTTACAGATGTTTAATAAATGCTTAACAGTGTGTAGTAGAAGAAAACAGAAACTCTTGCATAGTTGTAGGGGTTTCTGTCTGGGCCAAGGTAGTGTAGTGGATAAGGAGCAGGACTGGCATGCAGTAGCGTGAAAAGTTGGGGGTTTGATTCCCGTCTTTCACTGTTATGTCAATTGCCTTTAATTTAATTGACATGTGTATGTCGCTTGTCTGCTAAATGAATGAATGTGAATGTAATCTTTACAACTCATTTAAAAATGTCTTGCAAGGCATAGAAAGTCCTCACTTTAGATAAGCTCACAAAATATCATTAACTAACCACTTGTAACTCCTGAGTTAATCAAGAATTATAGTATTAGGAAGTGGTTTATAAAATATGTATCCTCACCCTAACTAATCATTAGTGCATGTGTATGTAACAACTGTTAAATAATGGAAATATTACTTCATCAACAAAATATTATTGCATTATTTATTAACTATTAACAATAATTCATAAACATATTTTAGATATAGGCTTATTTACTATGAACAAACCATTTATAACAGTGTGTACAAATACTTTATTTATAAGAATTAACATAGGAACAATGCTTTACAAATGAAGAACAAAGCATTTAGTAATAGTAATAAAAAAAAAGTTAGTTTGCAACTGGTTTATAATAAGAAAATGATTTCATTTATAAGTGGTTGTTTCATTACTTATTAAGTATAAATCATGTACTTACAAACATATTTTTTGGATAGGCTTATTTACTATTCAAACCATTTATAAATGTGTGAACAAATGCTTTACTGATGATAAACAGGAAATTACTAATGATGAACAAACCATTAACTAATAAGTAACAAAGGCTTAATAAATTATGAATTGTGTGTAGTTATTATAAAGTGTTACCAACAGACATAATAACAGCAGATCCAGTGGACCAAGACAGGAAATGTAACATTGGAACCAAAATGCAAAAAAAAAAAAAATGACGTTACTATTTTGCCAGAGTGTTTTCTATCATTCCCGACAGACGTAGCCCTTCAGTCAATCAGAAGAGAAATGCAATATCTACCAATATCTGGTTTAGGGAAGTTGTAAATCACTTAGATTTGACCGGAACAGTGTTTACGGGTTAAATAACACTTTTCAAGTGGTGATAACATTATTACTTATTTGAGTAAACTGTCAGTCTATCTCTCTCTGCTACAGTATACAGTACACTTCTATGGGTCACAAAACACACTGTAACCTTTCTACTGTTAACTTTGATATGAAATATAGGAACCAGTGAAGGCACCGCA
The DNA here is from genome assembly GCF_017589495.1 of Alosa alosa. Lineage (NCBI taxonomy): Eukaryota > Metazoa > Chordata > Actinopteri > Clupeiformes > Clupeidae > Alosa > Alosa alosa. The sequence continues at coordinate 16,321,082 of NC_063209.1, read as the reverse complement.
GGCCAAAGGTCATGGAGTGAATTTGACCTTTGACCTGATATATATCAGCGCCTAAACTGGCAGCTTTTCAGTGTCTGACAGACGGTTGGCAGACTCTCTCGCCCTTCTCTCTGTTTGACTTAGCCATTCTGTGAGGGTCAGCTCTTTTGTTCATCAGTTATTCTTGCCTCTTTAATTAAACATTGCACATACACACACACACACACATATACACACACACACACACGCGAGAGCGTGCACACACACACACACACACACACACACACACACACACACACACACACACACACACACCATTGAGTATCCCAGTGAGTGACCTCTCACACATACACACACACACACACACACACACACACGCGAGCGCGCACACACACACACACACACACACACACACGCACGCACACACACACACACACACACACACAAACACACACACACACACACACACACACACACACACACACACACACACGCACACACCGTTGAGTATCCCAGTGAGTGACCTCTCTGTAGGAAGATTATGTTGCCTTGTCTTAAATTTAGCCCCCACATGTGTCTCACAAAACAAAAGCTCTCTATGGGCAACCCCTGTGAACTGCTCCACAGGTAGTTGTGAGGGGGATTAGCCGTGGTCTATTTCAGTCGTGGAGAAAGCATTGGAAGAATGGTACGCCTGCGACAGGCCATCTAGGAGCAACCCCTTCACCCATTTTTCACCAGCGGTCCTGACATGATTTCTGATTGCATGGTCTCACCTCAGCGGCAGTCCTGGCTAGCAGCCGTCTGAAGAGATGGCCAGATTCGAACAGTGATTTAAATACAAAATTCATATTGATTGGACGCTGGGGGATGTTTTGGGGTAGCCTAGCACCGTCAGGTGACTTAACAATCAAAATATCAACAAAGTGAAGATCATCCAGACCTACTGGTGGGTGTTAATGCTGAGTCATTCTAGAAGTCCATGATAAAAATCGTAGAAGTTCATCGACAGCTACAGGAAGTTAACCTGACTCTCACCAGATACATTTTGTTCTGCCTAGCTCCACTCATCCATCTGGGATCGATCCATTGGAGTGGTGCTTCAGAAGGCTGGGCCTTATCAAAAATCCTTGCATATGATTGGATAAGCCACTTGTCCGTCATCTATTGACGTGCTACTTCAACAACTCACATCGAAGCCAACCCATGACGCTGAGAACAGTCTCACAGTCGCTTCTACGCTCCATTGCATCTATGAAACTCCCGCCCTGCGTCCTGATTGGCTCTACCATACAATCTGGTGCCGAAATCACTCTCAACGGAAGCAATCCCAGAGCTAGGTGAAGTTAGGCGGAACGAAATTCATCTGGCAAGAGTCAGGTTAACAGGAATAGCCTAACTTTATAAATAACCTCAATAATATCTAGTTAATATTCAGTGTCTCATCTGCTGTGAGAAGATAACAATTATTCAGGTTCTATCATAACTTGATGGATGGTCCAGTGGAAATCTGTAATTAATATTCCAGAAACCATCTAATGACCTATGCAGATTACGCAATTTCAGCCCAATTTGGCCAGAAAAGACTCCGAAAAAAGAACGTGCCTTGTAATGTGACATATTTATGAATCATATTGTCTGCAACGTTCCATGACTCCACAACCAAAAGTCTAGCATGACAGAATTCTTTGGGAATCTCCTACGACACTGACACTAGGCCAACCACACATGACGAGAAGGCTACGATAGATAGGCTACATGATCCTGTAATGTGGCATTGTGGAAGACATACAAAATTGTGAAATCTGCTTAGGCCATAAAGCAGATCTACAGCTTCTCATCATGATTCCAAGTAGAATCTTAAGAAAGTGATGAATAATGTGAAAAAGAACCCTTGGGTTTCTCCTTAGAACATTTGTCTCGAAGCTTCCCATCAAAAAACAGCTGTTCAAGATAACTAAATGGAAGTTTTTCATTGGATGAATCAGCGGTAAGCCATTGAGAATCCAACCATAGTGCAAGCAAAAGAGCCCAGAGATGTTCGGCTTGGAGCAATTTTTAAAAAATCTGACACATAAGAAAGGCCCTTCACTCTTTCAGAATCAAGAAGAATCATTAGATACAATGATTGAGTGAAAATCTTTGTTACTTGTTGATGATATGATATGATTTTACAACAAAGCCACTGTTTACAGTTTTCTCAAGTCTAAAAAAAAACAAAGCACAGCATGTAAACAAACAAACAAACAAACACATCACAGATGGCTGGATGTGAGGTGCATCATCACTGTCTGGACCTGTTATGTGCTTCATCACAACACTACATAAACCTTTACGTTTGTAAGCATGTGTTGTTGTTGGTGTTGTTGTTGTTGTTGTTGTTGTTGTTGTTGTTGTTGTTGTTGTTGTTGTTGTTAGATTGGCTTTTCATCTCTACATCAATCTGTATGTTTACACATGTGAACTGCAAATGGGCTCAGCAACCTGGAAATGACCTGATGAGAGCCTGCAGTCAGAAGACCACTGTCAGAACTTTGCCGTAGAGATTACAGGGAACAGAGATGCAGAGCTGAAAATTAATATATGAATATAAAAAGATAATATAAATATAAAAATGTAATTTTAATGGACTCTGTTTTACAGTTGAAAATAGTGCTGGACTTGGCAGAGACTAAGACTGCGACTGAATGCAGATTGAGGGATCAGGCTGAAATGCTTAGAGCGGATCACCACTCGTAATTGTGCAGCATTGTTCGAATGCTAGCGGTCTTAGCACACCTAATCTAGCAGCACTCAGCCTCGATAGATGCAGAGGGTAACTCGATGCTTTCTGCCACTATCTCGCCCTGTGTGCACCATATCCTCTCCCCCATGGGAGATGAGGCAGAAAAGCCATTTGCACTACAGGCATCCTATTCGGCATCTTTTTGGATTATCTTTCATGTTTGTGAGGGGAATTTTGATGTCGCTTCAAGCGTCTCTTTGGACCTAAGAGGCGAACTCCTGGCATAGCAGCAATGACAGAGGGACCTCCTGTCGACGGGCTATTTACAACCTCTTGTTTAAATGCCAATGGGCCAACACCTGGCTGAAACAAACCCCACGGCTTCAATCAGCACTGGAACAGAGGCAGGAAAAATGTAAAAGCCTAAACTATAAAGATCAAGATCTATAAAGGAGATCATGGCTGTGTGACTAACAACTGAAAAAGATTCTGTCCCTTTCATTATTAGGCCAGCTGGAAGAGCTAGTTTAAAAGACCATAGCAACTGTGGACAGAGCTAAAATACTATCTTTGGTCATCCATGAGAGGCAAAAGCAACTGTAACTTCAGCACATCCGTCAGGCGTTATTTTAAACAATCACACCATGCCCTGGGTCATTCTGTGTGCATTTGTCTGGTTGCTCGCATGACGGATGACTGCTAGTGGTGACAAATATGATGAGTGTTTCTCTGATCCGTCATCAAGGAAGCACACAGATACATTAGTCACCGCACCAGGTTGTGCAACCGAGGACATGCAGAGTGTTTGACAGACCAGAGATTCCTGGGAGATGATGAACAGAGTGTGACTGAGCCCAGATGAAAGATTATGACTCAAAAGATAAGAGCGCCAGTCGTAGGTGAATTATTTGCAAGTGTTGTCAGGAGAACAAATTAAACTTGTCCGTCATTCAAAACAAGTTATATCACCTATATACAATAGAACAAGAAAGGAAATAAAGAATGGAGATAAAGCCTGAAGGAAATGATGACGTTACTGGACTGCTCACTACACAAACAGAGATGGCTGACTCCCAACATGACACTGAGCTTTTTCAGCCTTAGTACCTCATCTCAAGAAAGAGCTACAACAATAATGACAACTTGAAACCCTAATTAACCAGGAGTTAGAGATGCGGTCAAACTAAGCATAAACATTCATGACGTCATCCTCTCATTTCCTACAGCAAGCCAGCCTTCCACAGTAACATCTGATCTCTGATGTATTATCCTACTCTCCGGACATCAGAAGAGCTGCTTAGTAGTGCCCCCAAACCTGTCCAGCTGAAACCCCAGCTACTGTACCTGTTTTTTTAGCTGGCTCAGGCATCCTGGATAAAAGTTCCCCTCTGGTTCTGACAAACAAACTCTACTGTCACCCACTCCTCTTTTTTGCCCTATAAATACCCCCAACACACTCACAAACACACACACACACACACACACCCCTCCCTTTCCCACCCAACTTCTGAAACCCAACCCTCTCTTTGACAATGAGATAATCACAGTGCACCTCCAAATTTGTGGCTGCCATCCATCCTTCTCTCTCTCTCTCTCTCTTCCTATCTGCCCCTCCCCCCTCTCCTTCACCAAGACCTGACACTCTCCATCTGCCCTGTCCACATTTCAACTATGTTTACCCCCCCATCCAGAACACCTCCTCTGCCTGACGTGACTTGGGGTGTAGGGTGGTAGTGGTAGAGGTGGGTGAATGGAAGTCTGGATGAAAGTGGGTTGATGGGGTGGGGGTGTCTCAGCGGACGGAGGAGAGTGTTAAATTTGGTTGGGTGCCTTTCGCACCCAATACCACCAGCCAGGAGCCTGCCCAGCAGCGCTGTAAAAAATGGATGGAGGAAAGAGAGAGAGAGAGAGAGAAGAGAGAGCAGAGAGAGCGCGCACACGGAGGAGAAGAGAGAGAGAGGGAGGGAGGGAGCACATATGAAGGAGGAGGAGAGAGCAAGGGAGAGCATACAGAGGAGGAAAGAGAGGGGGATGATGGGTACTGATGAAAGAGGGCAGAAGGGCTGAAAGACGCCCTGCTGGGCTCACTGGTGAGGGGAGACGGTTCCTGCCTCAGCAGGAGGTTCAGACCCTTCCAGGAACCCTCCAGGAGTCCTGGAGCGCTAGAGGCAACAAGATATGGGCATCTGGAGTTCAGCCAGATGTGAAGAGCACACAGAGACCCAACAGCTGACCAGGACAAATCAGCAAGTCCACACCAAGGTCAGAACAAAGCCTGATAATGTCCAGATCAGTGGCAGATTAAGACCAGACCAAGGGGCCAGATCACAGCCAGATCTGGCAGAGATCAAGGCCAAATGAGTGGCAGGGCTTGGTCAGCTCCATTCCGATTGTCAGCGAATTTTGATTATCGCATTGATTGGTTCCGCTGATCATCACCAGCTGAACCATTAAAAGCAGCTCTCACATTTTCACTTGAGATGTCCTTAACAGGCCACCATACAAAGCTGTGCTTTTACATGTGTAGGTTAACACATGTAAAATATATTTTAAAGCCTGTATTGAGGTGTGACATTAAACCTACATAGCATATCTAATTGTTGTAGCTGTTTTTTTCTGTCACTGAGAACTATATCACTGATGTAACTCTAAATGCTGCTACATGTCATATAAAAAGTAGACATGAATGTCATGAATGAAAAAACACAAATAATATAGACTCAAAAAAGGCAAACATTCCAGACCAGACGGCATTACTAGGTGCCTGTCAATCATTTGTTCATTTGTGTGAAGTAAGGAGGGGTGGGGAGTTTTGGTGGAAAGCAGAATAGGATTGTATGACAGGTGGTTTTCAAAAACAATGACCCTACATTTATTGACTAATGTTTATACTTTCTTATAATGTATTATGCAACTTATCACCCAAGAATACCAAATAATGCAAAACAACAACTAAGTCTATGCTGGCATCAATTAAAATGTTATCAGTCAAATGCTTAGTATACATCATGTCAAAAGTATGCCAGTATACATAACAGAAAACAGGAGAAGGATGTTATGTTTCCAGTGCTAATACTCAGAGATCTAAACATATAGGCCATTGTTCCATTTGTTAAGCCATTGGTCCTAATGCCATTTTTCCTTATATTCAAATGAGAGACACTGCTGGAATCTAAGGTCACGGTCCAGGCCAAAGTATCCCAGAGCCTCCTGCATCCCCTAAACATAGATCACAGCTCCCTGTAGCGTGCCACCGAACGCAAGGGGGGTTAACAAGCCCCTTTGGGTAAGAACCGGGACTAGGGTAAGGGGTCACATTCTAGATGTTCACAATATGGGGGTAACAGAAGGCGCGGGAGGAGGGGGTGACAGAGCCCAGTGGTAAGACACTGGATGAGATGGGAGCCAATTGGCTAATGGTAATGATATATGAGGTTAACAGCCAATCAAATTAGAGCCCTCCCCCTCCGTTTCTCTCAAGCACAGTAATGACTGGCTGGATTTGTGTAGGACTATGGCTCGTCCTGGGCCAGGGCTGTGTATGGCCTCAGGGGTTGAGTGAGTGCACACACTGAATGGACAGCTAGGTGACTGTGACAGGCAGGCTACGCCGGACACAGAAGTGAGGTGTTC
>NC_063209.1:16287245-16309745 GCF_017589495.1 Alosa alosa | reverse complement strand
GAAGCTCTGGTGCAGATAGCCATTGTAGAAGTCCGCCGCAGACAAACACTTCTTCAGCTTCACTGTCTGAAACCCCACCCAGCCGTCCTACAGCACACAGGAAGCACATCACTCAGATTTGTGTGGTTGTGATGGTTTATTTTTGTGCTTTTCGACAACTGTATGAAATAATTGATTGCACTTACACTTAATACTATTACTAATGGCGTGCTGTCAATCACTAATTGACACTAGCACGTACACTAATACTATTACTAACGCTTTAAATCTATTTTTTTTTTTAAATGGTATAAATGTTTCAATCACAACAAATGAATCAGATTAATCACACATTTCTAAAGACAGAAAGCTCATTTTGCGTGTTGAAACCATTGACTGTATAAAATAGGTTGAAACGCACTATGCAGGTGAAAGGCAGCGCTAGCGATGAGCAGAGCCTACCTTACAACGCACCGCCAGGGTGTTGGTTTCCTTCTGAAAACATATGGAGCCGGGGACTGAACACTGGAACCCTAAAAAACCAAAAACATTTTGTTTGTGAGTTTGTTTGTTTTGCCAGAATATATGTGGTACCTAAACAACACATGCATTTCCCCTTTTCTCACACACGTTATGTTCAACAAACAAAACAGTTTACCAGCTAAATAAAATAAATAAAATAATAAAGAGAGTACCTGTTAGGGAGATATTGCACTGTCCAACAAAGTCCAACAGCTTCACAGTCTTTCCCATCCAGAGGGTTCTTAATGGAATCTGCACATCAGATAACACACAAGAAATCAAATCAAAGCTAGAAACAATAACATTCAAGAAATTAAAGCTAGTCTCAGCTACAGGGCCAGACTCCTGCTTATTTATACGTCGTACACCATTTTACTACACTACTTTCATAGCTCCACTTAAAGGTGTAGGCCTTGGTCTTGGCAAAAGCTTGTTGTATTTCAGCACAACAGCCCACCCAATACAGCACTCCTTTCTGCTCCTCCACTGATATACAGGAACGTCACCTATTACCAACTGTCCCGTATTTCCGACTCTTATGTGTATGCGTCACTTAATATTAATTTCTGTACAAACCAAGATGGCGGATTCCTAAAGAAATGCAAGCACCCACACCATAAGTGTATCTAAATCTACACACCTATGGCTACTAAAAGTGTAAGGTTCATTTATCAAATGTTGTTTTGAAGTATTAAAAAACATTGTTGTTTGGTCGTTTTACGATACAGTATGTCTTCCCTGGGTTCCTAACCCCATGATCTTAAGGTAGGTAGTATTCTACTAGCTGAGCCACAGAAATACTACAGTATTATAGCCCTTATCAATGATAACCTAATTATCACGAGACGTGGACATCCCAGCTTTAGAGCGTAAAGCACTCCACACAAAGGCACCGACATGAGTGCGGCACATTTTGTTTTGACACACACTGTTGGGAATTGTGGCCAAATGGTTCAGTCTTCGTTTCATCAGACCAGATGATTTTACTTCTCAAGGTCCGAGTCGTTTAGGTGCTTTTTGGGAAACTCCCGGCAAAACATGGCTTCCATCTGGCCACTCCATAAGTCCTACCATAAAGGCCTGATTGGTGGAGTGATGCACTGATGTTTGTCCTTCTTTACACTTCTCTCATCCGCTCAAAGGAACTTTGGACCTCATTCATAGTGACCTTTAGGTCCTTGGCTACCTATCTGATCAAGGCCCTTCGTCTCAGTTTGGCTGAGCGGCCAGATCTAGGAAGATCTCACACAGCAAGCGTCTGAACGAGGAAGAAAAACATCAACTTTTTTTATCCAAACTTTAATGCGCAGCCTACACATTTGGCCTTCAAAATCATATTTCAGTAAACCAGCTGATCTTAATTAGCACAACTGCTCAACCATTCACTAAACCAGCTGATCTGAATTAGCACAACTGCTCAACCATTCACTAAACCAGCTGATCTGAATTAGCACAACTGCTCAACCAGGTAGAGCACCTAATTAGAGATATCCCCTGTGTTAAGGACAGAAGCAACATTTGTCCAGACTTTTACTTCTTGAAGGCAGGATGTCCACTTCTGATTATTATCAATGAGGCACAGGAACCACCTCACATGTAGAGAGAGAGAGAGGTGTGTGTGAGTGTGTGTGTGCGCGTCTTACCCTTGAGCCGATAGCCCGGTACAAGCGGTCGATCTGGACACACGTCTGATCCTCCCACACCAGCCAGCTCATGGATACACTGATCTTAGGGGCTGAGCAACACACACACACACTTTATAGTCAGGTGTGGGGGCAGGTCAAGGGGGTATTCCAGAGTTTGGAGTTTGTTAAAAATCTGAGTTTGTTAGCCCTGAGATGAGGGAAACTCTGGGTTTTCGGTTCCAGCAAAAAACTTAACTCAAACTTCTGGTCTATTTCCACATTATTTGATTCTGTGAACTTAGAATCAGGTTTTCTTTAACAAACTCAGTGTCAGTATCTCACCCTCCTGCTGGACATCATTTTCTCAAGTATCCATCCGAATGCGAAGCCGAATTTATTAACCTAGCCAACACCAACAAAGGACTTGGATATCCTCAAATAGATGTGCCCCCATCCCCTGATAACTAATCAAATGCAAATGTTAGCTTTTGGTAATTAAACTAGAAGTTTATTCAGTAGCCGAATATGTCACCACTTTCTCTACCTGTAAACTAATAGCCTAGTAATAGTCATTTCAAATGAATCTACTGCATTCAAAATCATTGACTGGCACAGCAAGAGAGTGCATCCACCTCCCATAAGCAAATGGAATTTCTGTGGGAATTAGAATATTGAATGCACACCTGCGATTTCAATCAGAATCAGGAAACTCAGCTGGAGTCAACACAGACACACAAGACAAGACAGTCCAGAGTCATCGCTGATGACCTTTGTCTGAGAGTCACTCTCTCTCTCACACACACACACACACACACACACACACACACACACGGCTCAACAGCCCTAAATACTGTAACCTCTGATAACCTTTATTTAAGGGTCAAAAAGGCTCTTACCAAATGTTGCACCTTCCTTAGCTTGCTCTTTCCGATTAGAGATTCTCTCTGGAAGGTTCTTCAGTGTATCCATTAACTATGCAAATTAATGTAAAGTGGATTTAAAAATCACAATCAAAGATTAAATGAAGCAGCATTTTACAATTACAGACAAACTCTTCACAGAAAACAAATGAATTTATAATAAATGATAAATAAACTTTTATAGACAAACATTGTGCTCTTTTGACTGTGCTCTTATGCGTCGGTTAGTAATTATTTTATTGTATTGTAGTTGATACATCAAGCCTTGCATCATTTTAACAACTTTCAAATGTGCCTTTACCATTCTGGCCCCCATAGCAGCTAGCGTCTGTCCCAGCTCATCAGCTGTGCAGCGGGGCGGCACCTCACACACCTCCTGCTGTAGGATGGGGCCCACATCAAACCTGCAAGCCAGTGGAGCAGACTGTAAAGATGCAGGCTGCCATTATGCTATTCAAACAAATTCTGTTATTCCAGAATAACTATGAACCTAATTATACCCTCTTGCCAGAGGAGTTTATGGGTCGAAATGAGGCGGGATTATTGTTACCAACAGGCTGAATTTGGCAAAATGTGTACTTGATCTGAATGTAATCCAACTTATTCAACTTGGACTGTACCTGTACCTAAGTCAGAGGCAGCTGGTCATGTGATTGTCTGGCAAAATTACTTAAAATGTTGGCCTGTGTATATTTACAAGGCAGGCTTTCCACAGCTCTCATTTTTTAAATAGTGTGGCTTTCTTTACCACAAGACCCAATTTGTGTTCAATTGTTTTGTCTACAATCTCTGCTTCTTCAGAAGAAACCTGCATGCACACACCACTACTAAAGAAACCATGACAACACATGAGGGAGTAAAACAAACATGTTACCCATCTAGAGGTTTAAAAGGCCCAGCCTTTACAGGGGGTACAGTAAACAGTATGACCAATGTGAATGGTATACATCATGACTCTTCTGCTGCATCTCTGCGTGTGTGCCCACCTGAGGGGTCGGATCTGCATAATAGAGACTCCGGTCAGAGTGTCTCCCTGTAGGACGGTGTGGAAGACGGGGGCTGGACCCCTCCAGCGAGGCAGCAGACTGGGGTGCACGTTCAGGATCCCACTGAAGTGCGCACACACAATACATCAGTTTAGCTAATCTACAGACACAGCTGTGCAAACAGATCACTACACAGATTTAGGTAGGATACACACATTCATGTGGTGGAAAAAATCATTTAAACACACGCACACACACGGCTTAAGCCATAGCATATATTACCATTAATATGATGATGATGATAACATGCGTTCACTCTGTGGACTTAAGTCAGATGGCGCCAAACTGACTTGATAATAACTTACTGTGGCAACTGCTTGATCAGTTTCTCTTTCAGCAAGCATCCGAATGACACCACAACTCCGACGTCAAATCGTCCATGGACATCCACATTGGGCCAGTCGTGAACTTTGAGTTGGTGTTTGTGGGCATATCTCCACACTGGAACGGAATCTGACAAAGTCACAACTTCCAGCGTGTCCACAACCCTCTCCTTTGACTCTAAGCTAAATGACAACCCGAAAAAAGAAATGCATGAGGTAAGCTGATGTAAACGCTAGCTGAAAACTAACATGGCTTTGATGTGTAATTGTAGATACTTGATAATTACAGGTAGTTTTGCAACGTTTGTGTTTCTGAAGCTGGAAACAGAAAGCCTTTACCTTGAAGCGTGGAGAAGTTTTAAAGATTCCACCGCGAAATCGTCGCTTCCGAAGAATAGTACTCTCCATGGAGGTTTTGAAGTTGTGTGTGTGTAGTTGCATTGTAATGGGTGGCTGCTGTCACGAAGTCTTCGGGCACAAGGTTTGAAATCTCTCTTGTAAGAATGACTGCAAAAGGCATACAATACCCTAAGCCCACTCGTCCTAACGTTACAATAATTCAAAGTCCACATGTTGCTGTAATAAAATGAAGTGCACTGGCTGCCATCTCAGGCAAGCCTGACTTTATCGGACATGTCCACAGAAGAATCAGCTAAATATACCGTCACGGTGTGACTCGTCAAAACGTCGTTACGAATCCATAACATTCCTTTGTTTTACATCAATTAAGGCAACGTTGTGCAGCACAAAAACTCAAAATATACAGTTAATGTAAGAGGTTTAAGTTCGGCACCACCTTTCAAAGGACGCCGCCATGTTTTCTAATGACACATGACAGACTTCCGGTCCGCACCTAAAAGGTCTCGCTTCAAAAGTTGTGATGTAAATCGTTCCTATGTAGGCCCAGTCAAAGTCCTTTTAGGCAAGTCCCTCCACTCGGCGGCCATATTGCAACGCTTTTTGGGCACTCATCGGGCATCCTCTTCGGCAGAAATGCGCGTGAGCAAGGCTTCACGACACCAGTCTTGCTCCTGCTGCGAGTTCACAACACATGATTGGCACGATGTCTTCACAACACACCATATGATTGGCTCAATGCATACCTGTCAACACTCCCGTTTTTCCCGGGTTTCTCCCGTATTTAAAGGTCATCTCCCAGCACCCTCCCGTTTTGTTATCTCTCCCGGAAAACTCCCGTAATTTGCATGGCCATCAAACTTCATTTTAAAATCATTGATCCATTCAGGTTGCCAGATTGTGTATGAAATACACCCTACACATACACGATCACTTAGTTTCAATTTCAACCGTTTTGTCATAGGCTAAAACCTGGCAACCCTAAACCCAAATAAGGAAGCGGATGCCGACTGCGCAACCGGGCTTGAACACATTTGTAGCTAGCATGTTAAGGCTGTGTCTTTAATTACTACTTAATGAATTACTTCTTACTGTTAAGACTATCAATTGGGAGATTGTTAGGGCAGGTTTTGTGGTGGACTGATGCTCAATGTTTGTACCATCAAGTACCATGTTGATGAAGGCAAGAGAGATGGTGGCACAGCCCTCTGCTGGCAGTTTTCTTTGAATGACCCGTCAAAAGAGAAAGATGAATTAAGGATCTCTTTGCGCACTACTTGTGCTGCTCGCATTAAGTGCATGGCATCACTGTCAGTTTGACAGACTATCATGAGAGCTGGTCCAATGTCCTTCTCAAAACTCAATGATGAATGTCCATGATGTTTACCTCAAAAGCTAACTACCAAGGAAAACTCCTTCCTGGCTATGGTTAAATTAATTTGCAACATGAATAATATTATGTAATTATGTAATAATATTGTTTGTTCATAGTCAATATGTTTACCTGTTAGAATATGTCGATTGAAGCGCTCTCTACATTGTGCATACTGTACTGTGGCCTGTAGCAACAACTCTAAAGCAGGGTTTTTTTAACCAGCGGTGGTATGGCAGGTGGTCTGTGAAAATGGTCTAGGGGGGTCACCTGTGGATAATTCTGTGCTGTGAAGAAATGAAATTAGCCACACATCTCATGAAATAACAACTAATAACTGAATAATACAGGGACAACAAAGAAATGAATTGGGGTACATAGGGTACATAAAAATGAATATTTTGATGTTTTGTTTACCTTGACCTTTACATAAATGCATTTTCTTGAACTCTGGTGGTTTCAAAGTTATCAAATACAGATTGGGCACCCAAAGGTTAGTGGGAAATGACACCTTAAGTGTTTTTCTACTGTATTTGGTTCAAACGTGAGGCACTTTTGAATATTGTTGGCGGCCATCTTGGATTTGACCTCTCCCGGGCCTCAGAGGTCAAATTTGACTTCCCTCCCAATCTGAAAATAAACCTTATGGTATAACCTAACTATGGTAGAAGTTTCATGTTTCTTTCAAAAAGTGCACAATTCCCCTTGATTTGAGGGCTTAACCGCTGTACTACATAGGCTCAATAATGATAGGCTACATCAACCAAAAGCGCACGTTATGTAAATAGGCGGGTCAGATCGCGGGCCAGGTATCATAATTAGTATTTGCGGTTTGGGGGCTTAAAAACATATAGCCCAGGGGCCTCAGGTGGTATTAAGGCGCCCCTGGTTATATAATGCCATTGTAATAATTTGTCGCATATCTGAACATTATATTTTCCATGATAATGACTGGGAATAATAGTAGAGTGATAGCTCTCATATAGCAGAAAGCCCCAAATGCAATTTTTACACACTGTATGCTCCATCGCGAAGTGCTTGTGGCTAAAATAATTATTAGGATTAGCTTAATGTATTTTTACATTTGCCGTAGTATTGTCGATGGGTTTAATAACACATCAAGGGGGTCCTTGGCCAGAACCTAGTGGTATTTGGGGGGCCTTGGCCAGAACCTAGCGGTATTTGGGGTATTTGGGGGGCCTTGGCCAGAACCTAGCGGTATTTGGGGGGCCTTGTCGTGAAAAAGTTTGGGAACCCCTGCTCTAGACAACGGCCATATTGGCGTTACAAACTAGCCACAGGCATTTCTATGGAGGATTTTTTGAGCGCTGCGTCTCCTCATTAGAAAGTCTCTGGCCCAGTATCCAAATTACTGTCCTTTGCTTCCCAAGGTGATCTTAAGCAGTCACTTTTAAAACTGTTAAAAACAGTAAAAGCACAACTCTTAATTATATGATAAATTATTTTTCTAATAGATAATGTTATCCATCTTTAGTATTTTGCATTGTCTATTTTGTATAAACATTTTTTTTATATATATTAGCTAACTTGCATTGTTTTCTGTAATGCCCATTTGTATTTATATTGTGGGTAGTAATTCTTATTCTTATGCTGTTGATCTCTTTGGAATGATCACCTTCTGAGGAAATCAACTTCTATGGAATGATCACCTTCTATGGAAGTCAACTTTATCAACTTTATCAGTATTATCTCAAATAAAAGAGGATACTCTTAAATCACTGCATTGTGCACAGAGAGAGAGAGAGAGAGAGATCTTATGACCAGCTAGAGATGAGAGCCTCCAGTAAGATTATGCAGTAGTGTGGTCTTTTCATGAAAAGTTGTGACAGCTTGTCACCGCAGTCCAACAATGCAAGTAATAGATTACATGTAAACTAAAAATAAAGAATGAATACTATTGGTGAGAATGGGCTGACTTCTCTTAACATAGCTAGCCATATCTTCCTTAACGCAGCCAATAAAACAATCCAATCAAATTCTCCTACTACGTCGATAAAGATCACCTCTGGGTCATTCACCTCGCTCAACTCTAACCACTCCTGCCATAAAAGAATAAAATTCCTCTCTCTCACTCTCAACCCCACACACATACACCAATAGGTCTGTGACCGTCAGGGCAGAATCTCTCTTCCCTCACCAGATTTCTGTTTGACTCGCGTAGCAAGGCTGTCCAAACAATAAGCTAGTCAGTTCCCATGGTCAAAGACCTCACTCACTGCATGGGTGAGACAACCATTCTCACACTTGCTCACTTTCACTGACAATGATTATCCAAAAGTCTGTCATTTAATTCAGGTTAATGTTCTATGAGGGCATCACTTTGTTCAGCAACAACATTCAGCTGGATAAAATGAGCTCTCAAGTCAATCATTATTATAGTTCTGTGTTATAACTATGTGGTAATAGATTGCAATGTTCTCAGATTCTTAACCTTGCTGTAAATCTGCCCAGTAAGCACACAAAAGCCACATTTAATGACAATAAAACAGGTGAGAATGACACAGCCCAATCCACACCCACCTGAACTTTGGTAGTCATGAGCGGAGCTGTGTTCACACACACCATCTTCACACACTCACTTACTCCTCAGGGTGCACTTCCCTCAGGCCCTCCACATCTCAGGTGAGTCCCAGACCAGCTTCATCATCCTCACCTCCACAGGCTCTGCTCTCTGCTCAGTGAGATTGTATTGCCAGCTGGGTCTTCACTAGTAGCCTGTACTTGACTTTTTTATTGTTAGTAACTACAGTATCTCTGTTGTATCTGACATCAGATGAGACCTGTTTGATGTAGACCTGTTACCACCTTTTCACTTTCTGATTGATTCGTTCGTACATGATTAGCTGTCTTGTTTTTTCCTATGCTATTTAACTATGCTACTTCACTTCCATTGATGGAGAGTATCCTTGTTGGGAATGTAGTCTACTCTAGTTGAGTCCTGGTGGGCCAGGGATGCTGGAGCGCCATTGCTTTATGAGATTTTGAGCTTAGCTCTCACTGCAGCTGCACAGATGAAGAGGAGTGTGTGTGTGTGTGTGTGTGTGTGTGTGTGTGTGTGTGTGTGTGTGTGTGTGTGTGTGTGTGTGTGTGTGTGTGTGTGTTTGTTTGTTTGTTTGTTTGTTTGTTTGTTTGTTTGTTTGTTTGTATGGCTTGATAGTGTTTTATGCCCCCAACATCGTCTTCCAGGCAGCGCTGCCACCGCTGACTTAAAGGCACCTAATCCTAAACCTAACCCCAACCCTGACACTAACGTTAAACCCATGGCTAACCCTAGTACCTTCCAGACAGCGCTGCCTTGAAGACAAAGTTGGGGGCATAAAACACCAAAAAACGTTTGTGTGTGTGTGTGTGTGGGGGTGGATAGATAAAGACAGAAGAGAAAATAGAGAACAATAGTAGGAACAGAGAGAGGAGAGGAGAACATAGTGGAGGATGTAGCATAACAATCTGATCTAATGGTTTGATATTTGTCTTCTGTCAGACTGAGTCAACGTGGAGATTGCCATGCCCGGAGGCTGGCTGGGTTATGCCCATGTGTATGTGTGTGCTGGGTGCATGAGTCAGGTGGAGGACAGGAGAGACAGCAACCACAAAGATGTGGGGAATGAAAATGAGAAACAGTAAGGTAGACAGCAAGGAGGAAGAGACAGTGGAACTAAAGAGACAGGAGGAAAGAATAAAAGAAGAGAAATATAAGAGAATCAGAAAAGAGAAAAGAAGGACAAAAACAAGAGAAAAGAGAGAGAATGAAAGAGAGAGAGAGGACAAGAAGAGACAGGAGAGAGTGAAGAGAGGAGAGAAGAGAGAGAGAATGATAAAGCAAAGACAGGAGAAGTGAAGAGAGGAGAGAAGAGAGAGAGAGAGAGAACAAGCAAAGACAGGAGAAGTGAAGAGAGGAGAGAAGAGAGAGAGAGAGAGAGAACAAGCAAAGACAGGAGAAGTGAAGAGCGGATTACACAGAAGGAAATGAACAGTGGCTGGAGAAAGAGAAAGAGATTGTCTTGTCTGCACAGGCACAGAATCAGACACGTCCTCACACTGCTGCTCTGTGTTTAGTTACATCATACTTGAAAACACACACACACACACACAGACACACACACTGTAAGGATCAAACCTCATCCCAGATCAGGGCGAGGTTCAGGCACAGGCAGTGTTCTCCACAGACATCTGGGAGCACACACCAACTTTCTACCCCAGAATGTGACTAAACACATTCTAACAGGCCACAGGGCAGTACTGTTTCAATCTGATTGTCCCATCGGCACACAACAGAAGTGATGTTTGGGCTTTTTGTAATGTTGTTTTCTGTTACAGGTTAGAGGAGTATTTACCTGTTGGGAATAATGAGTCTTTTATGGGTGGCACTGTGTTTCTTCTTGCATGGTAAGTCAATTTCAGAATTTGAATGATGATATTTTAATAGAACTCCTGGAAATAAATGAATTTGCATTACTCAGCCTTTTTGCTGAACTGTTTTATGTACAATCAAATCATTGAGATATTTATTTTGTTCAATCTGTCGTATTTCCTTACAGTTTTGTCAAAATGAATTAGTTGGAGACTTGTTGCAATTGTAATTTTGTGAAATTAACATATATTTTCATTTTCAACATTTGATATGTTGTCTGTGTCCTTTTTGCAACTAAATATTTACACAATGTCCCAACTTTTTCTGTTTTGGGGTTGTATTTTTATAAACCTGAGCTGTGTGATACTGTGAAACAGCCAACAATGACTTCAGAGTTTGCGGTTCTCACCTGTGCTTTGTGTGCTCATATAGGGGCAAATAGCTTCATGATCCACAACACTGTTGAGAGCCTCTGTCTCCAGGACTCCCCTGCCGGCAAGGCTATCACCCTCCGAAAGTGTAACCTTGACGATGACCTCCAGCAGTGGGTTTGGCGTGAGCAGCGCTTCCTGCGGAACGTCGGAACACAGCGGTGCCTCTCGGCGTTCCACGAGCGTCCGGTTCTTACCGTGGCCTGCGACGGTGAGGAGCACCTGGAGTGGGCCTGTGAGAACCACCGGCTCCTGAGCCTGAACCGCAGCCTGGAGCTGAGTGCGGAGAAGGGCCGAGTGAGACTCACCCCCGGGGGCCCGACCTCCAGGTGGAAGTCCCTGGATATGGGCGACATCTGCCAGGAGAGGCTCAGTAAGTAAGCAAGCAAGCGCCAAGCTGGAAATGGTTAGGGGAATTTTCATGAGCGTGCTTACAACATGAGCTGGATGAAATGCCAAGCTACTTGGATTCTGCAACAGGAAGCAGGAAGATATGCAGGGAGGGGACCCAGCCCAGACCCATGCTGCAGTGCAGTGTGCAGAACTAGGAGTGTCATTTAACTGTCACACAACTGCACACTGTGATTTATCATTGAATGATCCATACATTAGAAAGGTGAAGGAAATGGTCCTTCTCATGAATGTACAGTACGATATGCACATGAGTTTGTTGGAGCAGGAGCAGCTATGCAGAGCAGAGAGTGACAGGTTCAGTCTGTGGGCCTAACACAGGACACCCATGCCAGGGGTGTCATTTAACTGTGATTTGTTTCTGTTTACTGTGATTTATCATTGAATATTGCATTATGTGTCAGGAAATACACCACTCTCCTGTCATCGATCCAGAGGGAGATTCTTTCTCCCATCTGCTTTTACCCATGTGTGTTTAGTTAATACAAACACAGCACACAGTGAGTAGTGATTGTAGTCTTGATACCACAGATGCATGAAAACAGGCATGACAAATCAGGAACAGAGTTTTATTTACAATGATACGCATTAAGGGAGAGACAGCATGACTTTGCATAAAGATCCACCAGCTGCTCTAACGAAACAGGAAAATGGTCAGCCAGGTTGACGGGAGATGTTGTTGGTCATCCCATCTTATGTGGACCACACTGAATCAGACCCTGATTAGTGGCAACCTGGCAAACCGGAGCAGATAGCTACTGCAGAGCAGAGCAGTCATCTCATATGTGGAAGACTTAACAGAGGAACGCTAGCTTAGCTGAATTCTTTTATCCAACCATAATTCTGATTGACTGTATACATACACTAGCCTGGGAATACAGAGGCTATAAGGACACATAATAAGAAACATAAATAAGAAATATGAGGACATAAGCTAATGAATATAAAATCATAAGTTGGGATTCCAATACTCTCAGATGCGAACATACAAACCCAGAGCAGTGGGCAGCCGTGTCTGGAGAGAGCATTAATGATGAAAACATCATTACCACAAGTTCCAGTAAATTAAATTAAATATGTTGGTAAAAAAAAAAAAAACTTTTGTCAAAACTTGACAAGGCAAGGCAAGGCGAGGCGAGGCTGATTCATCTGAGCGGTGAGCAGGTAGGGGTCCGCACGTAGTGCTGGATCTGACTCATGGCATCTTGGCATTTGGTTAGCGAGGAAAACACATTTCCCCACTACGCTCGGCACACCCATAGGAGCTAAGGGGGTCTAGTCAGAGCCGCCATCTCCAAATGTCATTGCTCTTTGAAGAGCCTGGGAGACCGGTGTACTTCTGTTTGTCAGTCACAGTGGTATGTGTGTGTGTGTGTGTGTGTGTGTGTGTGTGTTCCCACCTGTATCTCTCCATATCCAGCATGTTGCCCAGCATAAACAGTGGTGTGTGTAGTGTGTGTGTGATTGTGTGTGTGCGTATGTGTAGTGCTTGTGTGTGTCTGTGTGTGGGTTTTTGTATCTGTAGTGCTTGTGTGTGGGTGTGAGTGTGTGTGTGTAGTGTGTGTGTGTGTGATGTATGTGTGTGATGTATGTGTGTTGTGTATGTGTGTGTGTAGTGCTTGTGTGTGTGTGTGTGTGTGTGTGTGTGTGTGTGTGTGTGGGTGGGTGTTTGTATCTGTAGTGCTTTTTTTTTTTTGTGTGTGTGTGTGTGTGTGTGTGTGTGTGTGTGTGTGTGCGTGCGTGCGTGTGTGTGGGTGGGTCTGAGCAAGAGTCTGACGTAACTTGTCTTGTTTGCTCTGGCCCCCTCTGACAGGATCGAAAAGGGCATCAAATGAGTTTGAGGGAGAGTTTGAGCAGGACAACCCCGTCGAGAGCACCATGAACGAGGAGCAGAGGGAGTTTCTCAAGTGGTTCTACCGGACCGAAGACCGTGAGTCCGCACACCTCCGCACACCTTGACACATCTCGACTCTCTCTGTCATCCTGACATAAAACAAACTGCATTTGAAGAGTTTGGTTCCAAAACGCTATATCCACCATTTTAATGAATTTTAATAAATCATTGTTTTTCATTTATTTTTGTTTTGCAAGTAATTTCAGTAGAGCTGTAATTGTGTATTGTTATTTGATTTATCTTTACTCAGTCAAAACAACAAAACAGAAATTTGATTGATATTACCTGAAATATACAATTGACCCATTCGTGCTGGATGCTGCATGATGCAACAATGATTCTCCCGCTGGATGCTGCATAGCGCAGCATGCTTTTTATTTTATGTTTCTAGATGCTACAGAGGCTTAGATATTAAATTTTGGTAGACGTTGACAATTTTTAGTATGTTTTCAGAAAACCCTCAGGAAATAAGAATGCCATAGGATTCTATAGCCGTTTTTAGCAGGCATTTTAGGAGTAAATAGCTGCCAGTGTCTGGAACAGAGTATAGTTTCTCATGGGAAAAAAGAGAAAAAAATATCTCCGACCAAGGCACTCTGTGAAATTAAAATGTACAACTTGGACATGACCAAAAAGGACCTAAAAATGCCCACGTGTAGCGGCTTGGGCCTTTTTCAGGGCATGAAGAAAAAAACACACTAAAGAACAGAGAGGTTTGAACATGCCACTGACTTCAAATAGAGTGTAGCTTCTTTAGGCATGAGGTAAGGTAGGTAGGGAACTGATTTTAAGATTTTAAGATTGAGCTAATATCACACTGAGCTGGTTTAGAGTGATCGAATGAAGCACATCCCAGTCCGCATGTTCCAGCCTGAAACTTTTTGTCAGCATTTGTCAGCATTTGTCAGCATTGTGTGTGTGTGTGTGTGTGTGTGTGTGTGTGTGTGTGTGTGTGTGTGTGTGTGTGTGGTTTTTAAATGCTCTGAGGTTATAAATGCAATAAGCTGAGACAGGTCCAATGTTGGACTACCTCTCAAAAACAAGCACTGTTTCAGAAGAAAACATCTGAGTGAAGTCTGGCTAGGAGAGTGTTGTGTGATGCTTTAGTGATAAAGTGATAGAGTAGAGTAGATTAGAGTAGTCTAGAGTAGAGAGTGCATTGCAAAGGGAGTTAATCAATAAAAAAAATGTCCATGCAGTTATAAAACTGGACAGTATATACTGAAATACAGAAATAGTATATATCCAGCTACACCTTAGATTTTTGTTTTTTTGCTTTTATTCTGTTTGCTAAAAAGAGATTCAGATATCCTCTTTTCATCAAGCCACTGGTCTGAATATGTGAGTGTGTGTTTAAGCAGATACAGGTTTGAATGTTCCCTTTATACAGTTCTTGTCTATATGAGAGAACCCTTTTATAAAACTGAGTCAATGACCCATCCTTTTTTCAGGCAAGTCCGATTCTTGTGTCATGGCTGTGTAAAGAGTCAGTCTTTGCAAGCATGTGAATACTTGCACCCTGATTTCAACACTTGTGAAGCCCATAGCTACAGCGATTTCTCGTATTGACTATTGTTTTATTATGGGCCCAATAGTGGTGTTATTCCATAAGGGATTCAGTGGGTCTAGTGGTAATTTGCAAGTTGCAGTCCATTTTAAAATGGAGAAAGCAACAAAAAACAGATAACCTTTGGCAATGAAAACATCAAACAACCTTGTGTCCCTGGAGAGTTCAATGCCCGCTGTGTTGAGGTTATCTTCGAATCTCAGCTCTCAGATAACAGACACTTGTTACTGTTTACTATTATCTTTAAGGAACTCTACATCCCACCATGAAACTGACTTCGCTAGAGGACTGTGTGCCTGCCTGATCAGTATCTTTATAGGTTAGCTTCCTTAAAAGTGGGGACGATTAAGGCCTCGATAAGGGGGGTAGTCAGTCCGAGAGGTTGTTGACCTGTGTGTGCGTGTGTGTTTATGTGGAGCTGTAGTGTATTGTATGGTGTGCTTACCCTTTAGGTTTAGCTAGAATGTGCCTGCCAATTTCGACATAGTACATGAAAACGTTTTCCACGTGTAACAAGTTTTGCACATTACACATATGCCCGGGTACTACAGTACACATACTGATGGGAATGTCAATTCCAATGTAAGTTGCTTTTCAATAAAATCCTTTGTCTCTCACTCTTTCTCTCTCCCTCCCTCCCCCTCTCACTCTCCCTCTCTCCCTCTCTCTCTCTGTCCAGAGAGTAAATGGACGATTGCAATGCTGGGTCTGGCCTTCGCTGCACTGCTGCTGGGCTGCATCCTGCTGGTCACTGGCATGATGGGTAGCAGGTGAGCACTGATCAGGACTACAGCACTTAAAAACAACACTGACCACAGAATTAGCAAACTATAATAATAATAATAATAATAATAATAATAATAATAATAATAATGACAATAATAATAATAATAATAATAATAATGAATGAATTATGTTTGAGCTGACGTTTCATCAACTGTACCCCCAAAAAAAAAAAAAAAAACACACACACACACACTTAAACACAGGAGCAGGAAGAAGATAGCAAAGTACAAAGCGGCGGCGCTAGCTCTCAAGCCCCAGATGGAGGAGCTGCAGGTCATCACCGTGGAGAGAGAGGCCCCACAGCAGGTCCTGATGACCCCCACCCTGAGCCTCAAACTGCCCACCATGGTGATGGGCGCCCCTGACTACGACGTTGCCGAGAACGGGCAGCTCAAGTCAGGAGACATCGAGGTCACCTGGAAGGACGGGACAGTGAGCAGTCTCTACGCCGAGAGAGGAGGGGAGGCTGACGGGGGAGAGGCGGAGGAGGTGAAAGAGGAAGAGGAGAGGGTGGTGGAGGAAGAGGTGCAGGTGCAGGTGGAGGGGAATGGGGAGGAAAAGTGAGGCACAGGTCTGAAAGGTGATGTCACACACACCTGGATGTCGTCACACCTGTGCAGTTGAGCGTCATCTCATCTCTTTCATGACAAATCCAGAGGCCTGCGTACCTGGACATTAGAAGTAAAGGTGATCCCTCTACAGAGAGCCATAGGAACACTCTCAGATCTGATCTCAAATCACCCAGACTCGTAGATGCAAACTTGGTGTGAGTAAATGTGAGTGTGTGTGTGTGTGTGTGTGTGTGTGTGTGTGTGTGTGTGTGTGTGTGTGTGTGTGTGTGTGTGTGGGTGTGTGTGTGCGTAGTATGTGTCCACGTGTATGTGCATGTATGTTTTTTCTGTTAAATGTCAATGTGACCCAAAGGTTGTTTATTATTCTCTAACGTGATGAGGGTATGTTCATTTACCTAAAGCACCGTTATGAAACTTTAACGCATGTTGTCAGCCAACAGAGAACCCATAAAGAGTCCAGAGCTCACGTGGGGAATGTAAATATGTGCCAAATACTCCCGCAGTTTCCGAGAACTGCGTATTTCAATTTAGCCGACAAATGGTGTTTCAATTTTTAAACTCTGTACATCATCATGTCATGCATATTTAGTTTCTGTTGCTTACATCAGGTTTCCACTTAGAAACATTTTGCATATCTCATTCTCCCAGATTCTTGTGAAGTTTGTAATGTACCATTTGAAACTTCATTGCCACATGTAGACACCTGTTTGTAGCTAAACTATCATTGGCATATTATCTATTTGGATTACATATACATGCTTCCGTATGTGCAGGTGATGAAGAATCTACATGTTAAAGATGTTTATACTACTAGTGCATGTCCCTGTCCTCCAGCGTCGGGACACTGTGAACAGAGCCGCAGGGTTTATGACTGAACAGACCAGCACGGTGGACACCTGTATTTAAAATCATTTATTCCTGATGGGTAGGGACTCCTGTACAGGGTCTAATAAATGTATGATGTCTTAAGACTCACTCTAGACTCATTGATTACACCAGTATATTTTACAGTCGTCATCTCTTATTGTCTTTACTGGTCCTCCTTCATCAGCCTTTAATCTTTCTTTGTCCCCATTGTAAAGCACTTTGTGCTTATCCTAGAACAGCACTGTATACATGACTTTATTACTGTTATTGTCTTCTACACTCAGACTCTGTAGCATCCCTGCTACAACCCCTTTTAATAAAGAAAATAAAACAAACAAGACTAAATGGTGTGTAAAACCATCTGTGATTTCTAGTCTTGGACTCTTTTGTGACAGATAGTCAACAAAACAAATAAACAAAGAATTGACATGAAATGGTATGGACTATGTTGAGGTGACATGTAGTGGGTGTATTTCAATTGAATGTGATCATCTGAATCACACATTACTAATGTGCATGTGCACAATAGGTAACTGTAGTTGTAAATGTTACCCTCTAGAGGGCCCTGTCATTCCAAAGTTCTGGTGGGAAACTAGTGCATTGCAGCAGGATCCCTTTGGAGGGGTTAGGTAGTGGCTATTTGTGCGAAACATCGTATTTCTTTTCCATATGCTGTGGTGAATGTTATTTCCCTGGAGAATAGTGTCCATTTTGTCCCACTGGAAGAAGTCCTCAAGAGCAACTGTTGATTCTGTCCATACTGGCGCGCCACTGAAATTTCTGTCCAAATCTCTCTCTCTCTCTCTCTCTCTCTCTCTCTCTCTCTCTCTCTCTCTCTCTCTCTCTCTCTCTCTCTGTCTCATTCATTTAGTGAGTTCATTCAGTACTGTGCTGACAGAACATGCAGGCCCTGGTTCACACAAACAGCAGACAGCAGACATCTCCCCTGAAAACTCCTCTAGATGCACCGTCTCAGTGTGTCCACCTGGGGGCAGTGTGCAGTCAGTCAGAACACAGTAAATCAGAAGACCCTGAAGTCCTTGAGCAGGGTGTGTGGGGGATTAGCCTTCACTCTATTTGATCACCAGGGGTACGCAGTCAGTATGCAGGCATTTCGTCCGTCAGTCAGTCAGAAGATCATGAAGCTCTTGAGCAATGTGAGGGTGGGGGCCCGGTGTTTGATCTTGAAGTCCTTGAGCAGGGAGAATGTAGTGGGTCTGTGTGTCCACTAGGGGTCAGTATAGAGTCAGTCAGAAGATCTTGAAGCCCTTGAGCAGGGTCAGTGTGGGGGCCCCAGGGTTTGCTCTGTTTATCCAACATGGGGCAGTGTTTAGTCAATCAGTCAGTCAGAAGATCCCACTAGTATTTGGCTGCAGAGCCGCAGACATACAGCAACCGTTCTCCCACCACCGATCTACCACAGCGGATCTACCAGCTAACTCACGCATGCGCGGATGTTCTTCTATTTAACTTACGCTCGCGCTGATGTTCTACTTAGCTAATAGCTTACACTAACTTTTAATTGTCCTTTAGAGAAAGGATGAAAATACTTGGTTTAACGAATCGCTCGACAGCGTTACAAACTGGTTACCCAGGCATGTGCAGACTTTGTTTTTTAGCTTTAATTGTTTGGATTCAATGACTTGTCAGCCTTTAAAAACAAATTCTTACAGTATATGTTCATATATCATGTGAAAGCGAAGGATAGTCAGAGTTAACAACTCCTCAGTTCATGGCAAACTATAGCACATAACCTAGCCTACCACAAAAGGATCGCTCAGACAGATCTGATGATCTGTGTTTACATTATCTGGACCAGTGGTTCTTAAACTTTTTATCCGATGGGCAACCTTTGTCCGCCTATACAGCACAGGAGTTGAAACTTTTCAAATCATTGGAGTCTGACAATTACAGTTTCAGGAAAAGTCAGGGACCAACAGATATTTGTCCCACCATTGTCAAATGTGGTCGTAATCGCAGCTATAATCCCCTCTGAATTGTTTTTCTTTTTTATTTAAATAAATTCAGGACACAACTGACTGAAACTGACTGACCACAGACTGTATAAAATACAACACAACACACACCAGCTACTAAACTAACTAAACTAGTTTCAGCTATTAGCTAAGCAAGAAGATCAGCGCATGTGTGTAGATCCACTGTGCTAGATGCGACCAGACCCTTCTCGTAGAGCTTGAACCCCTTGAACAGAATGAGAGTGGCAGCTCTGTGTGTCCACTAGGGGTCAGTATAGTCAGTCAGAAGATCTTGAAGCCCTTGAGCAGGGTGAGCGTGGCAGCTCTGTGTCTCCACTAGTGGTCAGTATAGAGTCAGTCAGAAGATCTTGAAGCCCTTGAGCAGGGTGAGCGTGGCAGCTCTGTGTCTCCACTAGGGGTCAGTATAGAGTCAGTCAGAAGATCTTGAAGCCCTTGAGCAGGGTGAGCGTGGCACCTCTGTCTCCACTAGGGGTCAGTATAGAGTCAGTCAGAAGATCTTGAAGCCCTTGAGCAGGGTGAGCGTGGGGGCTCGCCGTTTGCTCTGGGCCCTGGAGGACTTCACCGTTACCAGCTTGGCCGTGGCAGGGGTGGGCATTTCCTTAAAGCAGGGTGGGGCTACCTGTGTCTGGGAGGAAAGGCCGAGGAGGGGGCGGTCCTCGCTGATGAAGAGACCCTGGACAGGAAGTGGGGCTACCTGTGTCTGGGAGGAAAGGCCGAGGGGTGGAAGATGTGCTGCATGAAGGAAGTCCAGACAGGCAGACAGGAAGAGGCAGCCGGCCGCGACCTCAGCGCCCTCCCACTTACTCACCTGCGTGAGAGAGAGAGGGTGGATGAGAGAAAAGAGGAAGAGGGGAGGGAGGGAGGGATGAGAGAACACATATGTGATGGTTTGATGGTATTAATATGTTTTTTGTTTTTTTTACTTGCATAAAAACACTGTCCTGCGGTTTATACACAATGTGGCTAATGCACAGAAAATGACTGTACTGTACTGCAGCTATCGCATCAGTTATTACCTCCGGGCCTCGCGTGGAAGATGTGCTGCACAGAGAGGAAGTCCAGACAGGCAGACACCTCGAAGAAGAGGCAGCCAAAACGCGCGGCCAGCGAAGCGCCCTCACACTTACTCACCTGCCTGAGAGAGAGAGAGAGGTGGATGAGAGAAAGAGGAAGAGAGAGGGAGGGAGGGATGAGAGAACACATATGTGATGGTTTGATGGTATTAATATGTTTTTGTTTTTTTTACTTGCATAAAACACTGTCCTGCGGTTTATACACAATGTGGCTAATGCACAGAAAATGACTGTACTGTACTGCACAGCTATCGTACCAGTTGGCTACCCTTACACTTGCACACACACTTGCACAAATGAATATGGTGGTGCCACATGTTACAGTAACATGCTTTTGACAGCATTATACTGATGGCTGATGCAAACCGTCATACAAACCTAAGAGGAAACATACAGGGCAGAGCAACACGTCTAGTCTCAAACACCCACACACACACACACACACACACACACACAGACAAAGATGAGAGGTTTATGCATACACACTATATATTCACACCTTTCATTTCACTGCTGTGAATCTGTACACACATGAAACATACAAATTAAAGATATTCGAACAAATTTTAGGGATCTCTTAATATTCGAACCTGTAGCCTATGGAGATCATTTCTATGAATGTATTTGGTTGTAAACGTTGTTTTCAATTCAGATTCCGAGGTTTTTTTCACGCCTGGTAGAATAAAATCGCAAGCTCATTAGCAAGGCTTTTATTGGTCATCTGGGCTCCTGTAGGTGATTAGCATCCTGGCTGGTTCACGCTTAGTGAGCTCACACATAGACATAATATAGACACTTTTATTTTAAACTTAACCTTCCTCTGATTTTAATCACCTCAGTTATCAATCAAAGCAAACAGGGAAAAGAAATGGCAACACAATCATGAAAAACACTCAAATAAATGTGCAGATAAGTCTGAATGAAAAGCAGCACTGGTTGAAGCCTGGAAATATTGTAAACAAAGTAACGTTATCTTAATTTGCTAGTTTATCATAGTCTAGTTAGACTGTTCAGTTTCCCTACGTGTCAAATGAATACTTTTTCTCCTTGGGACAGGCCCGTTTGAGTCTTGGAAAATACTTTTCCATTTGCATCGGGATTGAGATGATTAGAACTTAGCAGTCAATTTGAATGCAACAGTTTTGAACAAATTCGTGCAGCGTGCTATTGATGCTAATGGTGTTACATGGCAACTGGCACCCATGTTAACTGGCTGCGTTGATGACGTTTCACGAGTGATGACGTTTCTTTGACAGATGTGGCCGCTTGCAGATTTGTCACTTTCTGATGGAAACTGGAGACGAACAAATACAACTATGCATCACATATAAATGTCAAAATTGTCTGTGGTACGCTACATACATTGGACCATGAATATGCCACCAAAAAATGAATACCCAAATAATAACTCCACGTGGGTATCGAACCTGCTTCCTAAATTAAACCTCCTACATGATAACCATCCATGTACGTATTTGCGCTACGAACCAGTTGATAAGTCATAGTGAAATTTACTTGACTTAGTCTATACAATTAGAAGAAGTCAGCTGATGATTGTAGCAAGTTAACACGGCTGATGGCGTTGTCTTGCTACAGCAGTTGCCCAAGCCAGGTCTTCAAAGTATCATGGTTAAGTTTTCAAACATTTCACTGACTGCTGATCAGGCTCTCTGTTGCCACCTAGTATCTGTAGCCTAAATTGAGGAAGCGTTGCTGGTCTAAAAATAAATAAATAATAATAAAAAAAAAACGTGTGGTGAGGAGAATTGAACCCATGTCGATAGCATGAGAAAGCAATGTATAGGCATTAACCTGTTGCGCCACAGGAGAAGCACAAACTTGAGAATTGGGAAATAAAGTATCAAAAAAACATCAAACCCATGTTTACATGTCAGCATCATTAACGTTAATAGCCTATAAGCCTAAGAGTTTTGACTCTCCCTGTGCGCAAAGTTTGTGTAAAATATGGACACGTTATAGACTTCTCCTGCCCATTGCAGTGTGCGTTTCAATGCCTGTGTTTCATGAACTGAATTCTTAAAAGAATAGGCTGGACAAAAGGATACACAATTAGGCAACACATTTTTATTTGATTTATTTTCTGACGTTCATGTGGCTCTACAGACACTTCAGGTAGGGGCGGCCACAGCCTAACCTCAGTGAAACGTTTGTAAAACTTAACCATGATACTTTGAAGGCCTATTAAAATGGCTTGGGCAACGGTAGCACGATAACATGGTAGCCAGATAACATGAACAGCTATGTTAACTTGTTACAATTATAATAACGTTAGCTGACTTCTTTTAATCATACAACTGAAGTCAATTTCTGTGAGTACCGTCAGCTGGTTCGTGGCGCAAGTGGATAGACGCTACTACCATGAAGA
>NC_063209.1:16229745-16282245 GCF_017589495.1 Alosa alosa | reverse complement strand
AATTGTGCATCAAATATGTGTTCATCATACAATGTCTTCACCCAACAACACATATGCTGAAAGATTCGTAATCCAGCCTATTGCATCGGTAATAGCCTACCTGACTTTCCGGATCCAGTGACTCCCAAAACGGCAATATTAATCTCTGCAGGTCCCCGCTCCGCAACGGAGGCAATATTACAGCTTCTGCCTTTGCCAAACATCAGGGATATCGTGGACACACAAGGGATGCGAGACAAAACGAGCCGATAACAGAACAGCAGAGTACGGAGACCATGGCTTTTGTTCGATAGACAATTCTATCTACCTGTGAGGCGATCATAGCTAAACTCGTATAAAAATATGCAGGGCATCGTCTTCTGTTGCATACAGAAAACAATTGAAACTACTGCTAACGGAAGAGCATGAAGACGCGTGAAGTTAGTTGAAAACAAACCCGATTCTACATGTTGTAGGCTAAGAATATAAACCTGACCTCAGTTCCCATTTCCCCGAGGAACTACAATATCGCAGAGTGACTTTGACGGAAATTTCAGATGTGCTTCAGGGTCCGGATGCTTAGCCTACACGCAGGGCATGACTCCCCAAGTCCTTGTAAGGAATCCCTGAACTAACATTCAGAAAACCGAGTAGAAATCTGAGCTGCGCATATCCTCATTCACGCGAGTTTGGGTGCGTAAAGTCAATTCCCAAAGTTTTGTGTTTGAATGAATGGGCTGTGCATTAAGTGGCAAGGAGAGCCTATTCAGCTCTAATCATTTACATCGTTCACATGCTCTTCTTCCAGAGTGTAAAACCAAAGTTGAGCGCGCACACACACACACACACACACACACACACACACACACACATACACACACACACACACACAGTACATGCACGCACACATACACGCAAACGATGTGCACACACACAAAACTCCACTTCATTTAACAATTAAGTTTCAGGTAACTGATACATTTTCTGAAGCAATCTAATCTCAAGATCGATGTGTCTGTGTATGTGTATGTGTGTGTGTGTGTGTGTGTGTGTGTGTGTGTGTGTGTGTGTGTGTGTTAAAGTAAACTCCACCCAGGGCTATAAAGTAAGGGCTATAAAGTAACCCAGTCTGCAAGTGAAGGCAACACCTCTTTGTACAGTTAATCCTTAGAAGAAGTGTTAACCCATCCACCATATTTCACCTAATATATCTTTCCAGAGTTTAGAAAAGAGCTATAATTCATTACTCTGTAAGCCTGTAGTTTATTAAACCTTATGCACTTTGAAATGCACATAAGGCACATTGTAATGAGACACTGCTGTAAATGTACTTGTCCAGGACATTTGCAAATGGACAGCTGTTGTGAGTTGTATTTGCAACGTCTGGTTTATCCTTGAATGCCGTGCATGCATCTTAGCCCATCCAGGGGTGTGCACTTCAGGTCTTAACTCTGTACACATGCACCCTTATATTTAAAAACTAGTATGGTGCTCACTCTGTGACAACTTCGTTTGGAAGACAGATAAAGTTTCTTGAACATGTATGGAGTGTTCCCAGTGGTTGTCATGACACCTTGTTTCCTTGCTCATCTATTCCTGTGGCTGACTCTAAGCATCCTGGTCATTAGCAAGTCCAAGGTCATGGTAATGGGACAGGGCCTGGGAAGCACATGCTGGCGCTGCTTGATGAGTTTATTTAGCAAGTTTACTTATTGAAGAAAGCATGTGCTGAATTTAGGAAACTTATGTATACAGTTTATAGTCTACCAGGATACTGTGAAGTTGTGCTATACAGTGCACACTTGTTTTGACTGGAGAAGACACCTCGAGTGACTCTTTCCTAAATATATTATCTATCTATCTATCTATTACAATATATAATATATTTTTGTATATTTTTATAATATATCACAATGCTACTGGAAGTCCATGTAGCGTTGTGATGTTTATTATTTTACTGGAACTTGGTGGCTGCATATTATGATGCACAACAGTATGCAGGACATATATCGCTGTGTTAATGATGGGATGTAGTGGCGGCTAGTCGCGCGGCAAAGTAACTATGCAACGCCCACTTGGGGAGTGGTGTCTGGTGTCCGATGTGGGGGGCTTAGGTTGGATTATGGTGCCTGCATATAACGCTGCCCTTGCATGCCACCCTGGGCCACAATGCCAAGCCTCAGTGGAAAAAAATTATGGGATGCCCCCCCACACACACACACACACACACAGACACACTCCTACCCCCCTATAAAGGTATCAGGTTCAGAGTCAGATATGGGGATTTCACTGCTGGGGAGAGCCTCTGACAGTGACTTCAAGATATGACCAGTTTTACAGTTGCAGTCTTCCTAACACTTCTTTGACTGACAGCAGGAGAATCCTCAGAGAAACACACTGGACCGGTATCTCTGGCATGCTTTACATGTCTAAGCAATGTGGACAATGGACACTAAGAGATTGGTATGGATTTTGAGTGTCACCCTGACGTAAATTTGGGACCGAAACGCTATCGCATGCTTCTGAAGGTCAACACAAGAGAGATGCCATCATCACAACACAAGATCTAAATTAAAAAACGTGGACAGCAGCGGACTCTGTGCCATTGGCATGGATTTGGAAAGACACCCAGGCTGCCGTGCGCCAACCCTCCCTCACCCAACACCCCTCCAGCTGGCACTGTAGTTCAGACAGGACTCTGGAACAAAGGGCAGTAAATCTCCAGGGAAGCTGCCTGCCCAGCGCAGCTCAGTGGTCGTTCGTCCTACCTGTCAGCACCTCACACTGTCCTTCATGCCATCGCCTACGTCCCTCTCCGCGCGCAACAATGCCGTTCGGCCTTCACCGCGCGCCGCCACCCAGCTATCTATAGCCTCACACTATTCCCGCACGGGGACTGCGAGGAAGGAACACAAACCGTGCTGCAGACCCGTCTTCGTGTCGCCGTGGAGACCTGGACGATCTCGCCGTGGGTGCTGCCACGGGAAGCGACGTGGTAGAAGAGGTCTGCCTATCACCTGTGGAAAGGCCCCTAAGCTGCAGCATGCTAACGCTAACCCCAGAATTGGCAACAATGGCAAGTGGTGTCAGCTGCGTAGCGGAGCGGCTCGAGCCGTAACGGGAATCCTGATGAAGGATGACGCTGGAGTTTCGATGGAGCCTGGCAGCTGCTCTGGCTCAGAGAGCGAGAGCGACGGGTCGCCGTGTCCCCTGGTGGACACACCAAAGCAAGAGGCAGCGCCAGTGTGTGTGAGGGTGCGGGTGGACGGGAGTGTGTTCCCTGCAGAGCGCCCTCTCCTGGCAGGGGAGAGTGAGTACTTCCGTGCCCTGTTCCAGTCGGGCATGCGCGAGAGCCAGCAGGAGGAGATCAGGCTGCAGGGTCTTAGTGCCCGCGGGTTCCTCATCACTCTGAGCGTGCTGCAGGGGGAGCGGCCCCTGCTGAGCGCGGACGAGATCGTCGAGGTCATCGAGTGCGCCGCCTTCCTCCAGGTCCAGACGCTCGCCAAGCATCTCGCAAACATCATCGACTCGGACAACTGCTTGTTGATGTATCACACGTCGGCCGTCTACGGGCTGCTGGACCTCTTCAAAAGCGCTGCGCTGTTTATCCGTGACATATACGCTGACCTGAAGGATGACCTAAGATGTCTGCCTCAGGAGATGATCAGCTATGTGGAGTCCCTCATCCCCAACTCGTACGTGATGGTGGGCACTCACTCGCCCTCCACGAAGCTTCTGCGCGACTCTTGTCGCACCGTGTGCTACCTGGACGAGGAAGAGGACGACTGGAGGGTGCTCACCAGCCTGCCCCTGGACGCCAGCACCACCATGGCCAGCGTGGCCGTTCTCGACAACAAGCTGTACATTGTCGGCGGGGTGGCCGACGTCAGCAAGAACGTGGTGGACTCCGGGTTCTGCTACGACCCGGAGGCGGACTCCTGGAGCGTGTTCCCGAGCCCCGCACAGCTCCGCTACAACGCTTCTCTGCTGGGCCACGAGGGGGCGCTGTACGCCCTGGGCGGAGAGTTCCAACGGAAGCCCATGGCCTCAGTGGAGGCGTTCCGGCCCGCCAAGCACACCTGGTCACCTGCGGCTAGCCTGCCGCGGACCGCCACCAACGTGCCGTGCACCAAAGCCATGAACCGGATGTTCATCTGCCTGTGGAGGCCAAAGGACGCCACCGAGATCTACGAGTATGTGGTCGAACGTGACCAGTGGGAGTTAGTCACTACTCTTGTTCGACCGCAGAGTTACGGTCACTATATGGTGTCCCACAGGGACAATCTCTACGTCATGAGGAACGGCCCGGACGACGACTTCTTGCGATGCATGATGGACTGCTACAACCTGACGACAGGAGAGTGGACCGCCATCCCAGGGCAGTACGAGGCGCTCTTCACGGCCGCAGTACGAGGAGACTCTGTGTTCACCCTAAACCGCCAGGTGACGGAGGAGTACGCCATCAGAGATCTCCGCTGGAAGAGCAGGAAAACGAGGAAGGGCTTCCCCCGCATCGGGACCATGTGGACCTTTCTCTTGCGGCTGCCCAGGAGGAAGAGAGAACCCCTGGAGAAGACTGTCCCCACCAGCCGCCAGGAGCTGGGTCGCCATGCTGTCTGGCCCCCCAACGCCCACTCCTCGTGCTTGGATTAATGTCTGGGAAGAGTTCTGTCACGAACACATGATTAGAATGTCGCTAAAGGAGGGTTCCTTCTGTTGATGTAATAACTAACTCAATTCATTCGTTTTAAATGATGGTCAGTATGAATTCTAGATCTGGACAGGAGAGTTCTAAAATGACCCTCGTTAATGGGCATTAAAGGTGCTCTAAGCGATGCTGGGTAACGTCACTTCTGTTGACTTTCAAACAAAACAAAGCTAGCTCGCTACTTCCTCCCCCTCCCTCCCGTGCTGCTCCCGTGCAATTAACTCTCTTAAACGTGCATATCGTCTGTGATTTGCTGGAACAGTTTGTTATGTTTTTATGGGCTAGGTTTGCCCAGGTTGTTTGTGTTGCCGTTTTTGGAGCCTGGGCTGTCCACAGAGATTGCAGTTTCTTACAGTGTATACAGGGCACAGACAGCTAGCGGTTGGTGAGGTGATGTTTGCAGTAAGTGACATAAAATGTTTAGCCTTAAAAACGTGTGGCATCGCTTAGAGCACCTTTAACTCAACTGAAGGTCACTTGTTTTTAAATGCTGAGAGAATAAGATGAATGAACAAGACAGAGTAAATTGTAGAGGTAGAAAAAAAAAGGAAGCAGGTGTCACACTTACAACTTACAATACAATGATGAGTTGTGCTACTCTTAAAAATATCCACCAATAACTGAACATACAGATGGACAGGGAATCCATCGTCTGGTGAATATAGTCATTGGTTGCCACATTTTCAATGGTGTCGTTATGTAAAATCATTACAAGTGTAACTCTCTCTTGAGTTCCATCAATGTTCTTTGTAAATTTGTTGACTCACATGGCTTCTGTCCTCGGGGATATATTAATGGAAGACAAATATGCAGAGGGCTCCTTTCTGTTTTCATATCAAACAAACCATTTATAGGGCTGATGTTCCACAGAGATTCCAATGCCGAGATTCCGTTTCCAAAGGGGGGGATCTTTGCCAGGGAATGTCGGGTCAAGTGGGGCCAAGGGAAAGAAAGAGGTGAGTCAGAGAGAAAGAGAGAAAGAAAGAGAGAGAGAGAGAAAGAACAGCCCTTATATGAGTGACGTAAGGAAAGCAGGTTAAATTAAAGCCGTCAAACTAGATGAGAAAGATTAACCAGTATCCGCAATTAGGGAAAGTGATTGGTTACGAAACTTGAACTTGACCTCAAAGTTGTGCAAGGGATCTGGTGCCCAGTGCCGAATTCTGTGTTCTCAAGCAGACAACCACCCTGTCTGCTGGCCAAAAAGTGTTCTCCTTTCTCAATTCTGTTATCCTTTGCCAGGAAGTACATCTTCTTTTCTCTCATCTGTTGATCGCTCAGTAACACAATGGCTCATATGAAATGCTTATGGGAGAAGCCGTGTGTGTGATTACTGAAATAAGTAGAACAGTTTAGGGAGCTTTGATTTCCCAAAGAGGGGGAGAAATTAAAATGAAAAACATGTGTCATGCAAAACGTTGTCTACAGTTGTATTTTATTTGGCCAACATCCCTACAGTCTCAAATGAGTCTGCATCTTTACCAGTAACTATTCCAAATACTTACTGATGGGCATATGATTAACACCAGTAACTGATTTATATACTTACTGATGGGCATAGGCACAACGCCAACCTCGCCAACCTCGCTCCAGCTGCAAGATCGACACGATTGGCACAATGTATTCACAACATGATTGGCACGATGTATTCATATGTCAACTTTTGATGGCAGAAAAGGCGGGATATATGTATACGACTGCCATATTTGCATTACAAACTAACCCCATACATTTCTATGGGAGATTCTTTGAGTGCTGTGTCTCCTCATTAGAAAGTCTCTGCTTGGATCCATGGTCCCTGTGGGCACTTGGACCCGTATATGGTACGGGCGCTGTAACCTGCTGCGCCACAGCACCCCCCAAACTGATTCAGAAGATTTATCATTCAAAATCCTGTTCTGTAGGGGATGGAGCACAACCTGCTCTAAAAGCATAAGGAAATCCATGGAATGTTGAAATGATATACTGTGAAAAAATATATATAGACCATGATGATCGAAATATGATGAGTTTCCTCTTTTGATTCCAGTTTACTTGAACCTTGTTCAAACAACTGAATAAATGTCATTGAAAAATAAGTCATTGCACAGTTTTGAGTTTGTTTCCAAACATGTATTTACATGCAGATACAGATGCAAATTGTATACAGTTCATATAAACAAGATGATTTTTAAACAACTGTGATATACAGATTAGTGCAAACATTTAGCTGGTGCAAAACTGCCTAATCAGCTAGTACCAGACAACGGGACAGATTTAGATCTGACATGACATGGATCTACTAACTAGAACCCTCTCAGATCCGGACCGGCTCGTGTCCATTTCAGAGGCGGTTCTGGGTAAGGCCTGTTGTGTCAGTCCTACCAGTGAGTGGAGGCACCATAGAACGAACCAGTAGCAATAATACCAATAAAAACAACAATAACAACAGTAAACAGGGAGTCTAAACAGTAACATAGAAACTAAATCCTGCATTAGGCCTACTGATCTACATACTGAAGGGATAACGTATTGTTCGTCGGCCATCGTGGGAAAATAAGTCGAGATATGGGATAAGTGTCGAACAGAGCCGTATAATAAATGCTCGTATGTGCTTATCAGCTTATGTATGTACAGAGCTGTGCATACACAGAGAGGTGGCTTTCCAAGGCCACAGTGTTCAATCCCTTCTGTTCCAGCCAGAGATAGGAAGAAAGCTTTGGCATAGCAAACCAGTGCACACAGAATTATCCATGTGTGCCAGGACAATACCCAGTTCATCCAGTGTTGTGTTGTGTCATTGGTTAGCTCTGGCCAGCCGTGTCTATTCTCACAGGCCACGGCCCAGTGTTGAGCTGTGGGATTGGTCCAGCTGGGTGTCAGGCTACGCGCGTCATCAGCTCCTCCAGGGCGCGCTCCCGGTGGTTCTCGTGCACGAGCAGCACCTCCTTGATGGCGTTCTGCTGGAAGCCCATCTCATTAAACTGGTTCAGGAGTTGAAGGAACTCCTCAGCCTGCGGAAGAGGGGGGAGAGGAGATGGGGAGGAGAAGTGAGGAAGGGAGGGGAAGGGAGAGGAGGAAAGAAGAAGGGATGAAGGGAGGGAAGAGACGAGGAAAAGAGGAAGGGATGAAGGGAGAATAGAACAGAATCACATTGTTAGCATGCTGTAGAGTGTAGAGTCTCATACTCTCTTTACAGTTTACATCATATGCTGAAATATACAACCTTATTCAGAGTCTCCTTTGTCTGAAAATATAAACATTAATAAATACTGAGAAATGTGTTTTCATATTGTGTCATTGTTGTGGACTGTATATACATTTCATATAGGCATTCTTGATTCATTGACCTTCGAGACATGTGTGTGTGTGATGTTGAACCCTTTTTAGTTTTTGGCTGCTACCTCTTCCTACATAAGTGCTAAAAAATAGTGCATGTTTAATTGAGAGTTGTTCAGGAAGTAATTAGCTTTCCTACTGCAGTAGACTTAACTATATACACACACACACACAGAGTATTTCGTGGTAATGACTTAACATTACATAAGCGAGGTGAATTGGCCTGCACTTACCTTGGTCTCACAGTTCTGGAACATCTCCAGAGCCTCCTCCACCTCGGCCTCGTCATATCCTAGGCCACACAGGCGGTTGCAGGCCACCAGGTAATTCAGGATCTACGGAGGCAGGTACAACAATAGAGGGGAGACCAGGTGAGCTGGATGGCACAGGAGGCGGAGGGGGTGGGGCATAGTGTGGCACAGGTAAGACATGCAGGTAAAGGTGTACCATGTAAAAAAGGAAGAAACCACACACTGTGTTCCCAGAAGCAGTGGACATTCTTAACTTGCCAACGGTTCTTAGAAAATGTGAACCATGTGGTGCTGGAACACGCATCAAAGTCTGTGAGTCCGTGACGGGAGAGATTGGGATTCAGCTAGTGTGTTTCCTAGATGCAGTGTCTTAATTTGCCAATGTTTCGACCGTGCAATGTGTGCGTTTCTTAGGCATGTAACAGATTTGTGGCAGATTAGCCAGGTGAGGCTGAGTGCACAGACAAAACAAGTGACAGCTTGCTGCAGGTGACCTCAGGTGAGATGGGCAAGTGGCTCCAGTGGAGGCGCACACACCGGGACCCAGGTGGACATGGTGCTGCGGATGGGACAGACTGTCCAGGTGAAACACACTGTGCAGCGGTAACAGGTGACAGCTGTGGTCAGGTGACTCATATGGCAGAATTAATGATGAGATTGGTGGCGATCAGATTGGCAAATACAACTCAGAAGTTGGACCCTAGTTGGAAATAAAATGTATGCACCCCTCTGATGAACAGCTGTGTCCTTAATTAGACTGTATCTAACCTTCAGTCACATTGAAGCCAAATCACATGCCAATTCAGGCAGGCTCTTTCCATTTACGGAGACCAATGAGCATATTTACAATGTTTTATGCAACCAGTGTATATTCAGAATATAATCTATATACAACATATACAACAAAAAAGATCTAGCATATTCCACTGGTATATGTCTAATCTATTTGACCAGAGGTCAGTCTCTCACTAAACTGCATGTGTGTCATTGAAAGCTGAGCCATTTGACACACAACCCTGGCCGGAGACCACATCTCAGGACAAGGGGGACAGGCGTCAGATTAACACCTATCAGATAAATAAAAACCCAGAGACACACTATTCCAGCCAGGGACAGACATCAGCATACTGTCATCTGAGCAGGGTGAGAACAGCATGTAGAGTAAGGGATGGAAGGAGAGAAAGAGAGAGTCAGACACACAGAGAGAGAGAGTCAAATAGAGAGAGAGAGAGATGGAGAGAGTCAGACATAGAGATGGAGAGAGAGTCAAATAGAGAGAGAGAGAGATGGAGAGAGTCAGACATAGAGATGGAGAGAGAGTCAAATAGAGAGAGAGAGAGATGGAGAGAGTCAGACACACAGAGAGAGAGAGAGAGGGAGGATGAAAGGGAAAGAAAGGTAGATAAGGTGAGAGATAGGACAAAGAAGTGCCAGTGGGTGAAGCTTCTAGCAGACAAACTGGGAGGAAGAAAAGGCAGACTGACAGATGCAGGTAAACAGATAAATAAAAGGATTAGAAGGACAAAGTCTTATGAAGGAGAGAACGTGACTCTCACAAGACAACATGGCACTGGGAGGATGAAGATTACAGACTCTCTCTCTGTGTGTGTGTGTGTGTGTGTGTGTGTGTGTGTGTGTGTACCTGTGTGTGTGTGTGTGTGTGTGTGTGTGCATGTGTGTGTGCGTGTGTGAATGCCTGCCTGCCTGTGCGTGTGATAAATGCCAGCAGTTGTAGGGCATCTGGTTAATTAATCCCAGCCTGTCTCTGATCCTGCCACAACCTGCTGCCCTCTTGCTCCAGGCTTGGCACCAAGGTCAGTGCCAGTCTGCCCTAAACAGGGCAATTAATCTCCTTACCCATGCCACCACTGACCCCGGCTGTGTTTAATTTGAATTTCCCCTGGGGATCAATAAAGTATCCATCTATCTATCTATCTATCTAATCCCACTGGACAGCAGTAATCACGGGCACTGGTGAAGACTCACATGACAACATAGCAGCCGCTGTGGCCTGGGATTGTTTATTTGGTAACACTTTACTGTAAGGGTACATGAATGATCATGAATTCATGCAAGAATCAATTCATGATTTGTATTACTTCATTCTTTAATATCTAATGAATCATCAGGAATTGACATGAGTTCATAATTTGTAATTCGTGACCTCATATATGAACATCAACACATCAACTAAAACATTAGGTACATTGGACACAGCTTTATGAATTATGATTTATTAAGCATGATCATGATTATTTCTTTTTCTGCCAAAAATGTGGTCATAACCGCTCAAATTCTGACTTGAACACAACTTTGCAGTTCTCTAAACACATGTCATTATTCACCACTTTAGTTGAGGGGCAACAGACATGATGAGCTCATGAGCAATTAACCTTAAATTCCTGTTATCATGATGATCATGCTTAAAAAATCATAAATCATAATGATGTACCAATCGTACTTAATGTCTTAGTGGGCCGTGCTCAGTGTCTCTCTCAGCCAAGGGGTCCTTGGGCTGAAAAAGGTTGAAGACCCCGTCTTAGTTGTTAGTGCATGAGGTTGTGATGAATGAGAGACTATGAACTCATGTCAATTCCTGATGATTCATAAGATATAAAGGAATGAAGTAATGCATAAATCATGAATTAATTCATGTACCCGTCTCTTCCCGTAAAGTGTTACAGTTTATTTTTTGGATTTTTAGTTTATATATTTTTTTAATATATTTTTAGTTTATATTTATTATCCTCTTTAGAAGACCTTTGTACTCTGTCCTCCCAGTGGGCTCATCTAATGCCATAGAGAGGTGTTGAGTTTTTTTGTTTTAGGATATTTAAAGCATTCACACACACACACACAGACACACAGACACACAGACACACAGACACACACACACACACACACACACACACACACACACACAAACACACAGAGATGGTGAGTCATCCAGAAAGCTGACCCCAGGCCTTGGTTTAGATGATACTATTTTACATCCACTTCCTACGTCTATGTGGGAACATTTGAGATTGTTTTGGCTTTCAACTACTCTGGGATACAGGGAGAGAGAGAGAGAGGGAAAGAGAGAGACAGAGAGAGAGAGAGAGAGAGAGAGAGAGAGAGAGAGACAGAGAGAGAGAGAGAGAGAGAGACAGAGGGGGGAGAAAATGAGGATTAAGCGAGGGAGGGGTAATAAAAGACAGGTTGTGGAAACTTTCCGAGGAGATCTTCTATCTGCTTTTTTATGATGTTATTTTTCCTTTCCTCCAGAACCTAATTAGAGGCGGTCTTGGAGGAAGTTGAAAGCTCCGGCAGAGGGCAGCTATAAAGGTGTGCTGGGGGGGCTCCCTGGCAGCGTACAGTACACATTACATAAGTTCAGCTAAATTCCCTTTCATCATCAGGGAAAAATGCTGCCCATTATGCAGGAAACATGCCACACTTAGTGATATAGTGATGTAACCCCTGTATGCGCTTCCTGTTCCAAAATGTTCATGAGAGTGTAAATCTAATCTCAGCCATGGACGACTCTTGCATTTAAATGGCATGTTCCAGAACTTAAGTGTGTGAGTGACGCAGCTATGAACGTGTGTTGTTTCTGAACACAGCCATTATGGCCAGGAGAGAGGTAAAATGTTAGTCTCCTCGTTTTTCTTAGCTGGAGCTGTGAGTGTGTGTGTGTGTGTGTGTGTGTGTGTGTGTGTGCATACATGTGTGTGTGTGTGTGTGCATACGTGTGTGTGTGTGTGTGTGTGTGTGTGTGTGTGTGTGTGTGTGTGTGTGTGTGTATGAGTGAGTATGTGTATCCATGTATGTGTCTGTGTGTGCGTTTGTATGTGTGTATGAGTGAGTATGTGTATCCATGTGTGTGTGTATGAATGTGTGTGCGTGCGTGTGTGTGCGTGCGTGCGCGCGTGTGCGTGCGCGCGTGTGTGTGTGTGTAACACACACCTGCTCTGAGCTGTGCTCTCTGGTCTTCTGCAGTGCGATGATGGCGGTCCTGAGGGAGTAGCCGTGCTCCGTGATGGCCTCCACCAGGTCCCTCTCCTCGTCGCTCAGTGCCGACAGCAGCTCCACCGAGGAGTCCACCACCGCATGGGAACCCAGCGGCCGAGGTTCTCCACAGGCAGGCGGGGGCCGAGGGAAGGAGCACAGGGACTGAAACATAACAAACAACAGTCAGTCACCAGCTCCCACAGGGACACGAGGGAGAGCGGACACACAGCAGCATGGCGATGGGAAGATGGGGAGATAAGAAGAACGTTTGAGGGAGAGAGGGAGACCGAAGAAGAGGCATAACAGAAATAAACAAAGGAGAGAGGGAGAAGAGAGAGAGAGACAGAAAGAAAGAAAGAAAGAAAGAAATGGAGGGAGAGAGAGAGGAGAGAAAGAGAGAAGGAGAGATAGAGAGAGAGAGAGAGAGAGAGAGAGAGAGAGAGAGAAAGAAAGATAGAGAGAGAAAGAGGGGGGAGAGAGGAGAGAAAGAGAGAGAGAGAGAGAGGGAGAGAGAAAGAGAGAAAGAGAGAAGGAGAGAGAAAGAAAGAGAGGGAGAGAGAGGAGAGAAAGAGAGAAGTAGAGAGAGAGAAAGAGAGAAGGAAAGAAAGAAAGAAAGAAAGAGAGAGAACATGAGAAGAGGAGAAGAGGAAGGAAGGGAAAAGGCTCTGAAATCATTTTGATGTGTCCATGTTTAAAAATTTCCTGTGGGAATTCTAGTGGGTGATACTTGAGAGTTCCAAAACAGTTAATACTCTAAGGAGTAAGTGTTTTTTTCATTCATTCCAGCAGTCATACTCTATAGATCATGTACAGTGGTCACTTGGGTTCATTCTTACATCATAAACCTTCAGTTGGCAGCATGTCAATCACATTTTTGTGGTCGTAGGCTACTCCTCAAAGCGTTAAAGTGGACTTGGGCCGTCTCAGCTCTAAACTATCACCAGGTCCAGGTCCATTCCAAAGCTGGACTCTGTGTTCCAGGACGGAACCGGACAATATAATACTGTATATGCTGCTGAGAACGACAGACCTCCTTCTCAAAGCCAAACCAGCATGGTGACAACTTGGCTGGATCCCAGAGAAAGACTTTTCACTGGCTAATATTAGACAGGGTATGTTTTGAGACATTTGAGAGTGGTATGATGATGATGAAGAAAAAGAGAGATATTTGTCCATTCTAAGTGAAGCATGATTTGATAATCATGGAGAATTTGCATCAAAGTGACCTTCATATTGACACATATAATTTAGCCTCATTAACATTTATAGATGTATCATGTCCATGGTTGATGAAAGCTGTGGAGAGCTCCAGGTTCATGTGTCTGTTAGCTGTTTAGCAGGGCTGTGTTGTATGGGGGCTATTTAAATCTCTTGTGCGTCTTGTTCTAACCTCACCTAGCAGGTCAGAGACATTTATAGCTCGGTCTCAACTGACCGAAGCTAGGATCAGCTACTTTAGGCTTGACACCACTAACCTACGCTGCTCTCAGCTGCTCGTTTCCACACACTCACCGTTTCTGGGAATCGTGTGGCATGGGTCGAACAGTGGTCACTGCAGGTCAGTTGTGTTTCAACAAGATGGCAACAAGAGAAGTCAATCTCCTTGGTGGGATTTATATGGGGCACCAGGCAGGGCAAGATACAGAGAACCCCAAAATAACGTATCTTTGTCAACTGGGACGGACAGACATAACTTCCTGGCAAAAGACAGGATTGGTGAGGCGTGGGGGGGAGAGGAAAAACATGTCTAAGAAAACCGAGAGAGTGATGATTTCTAGGAAGTTTAAATAACATCCACAGGGAGGTCAAATTCTAATGATCATAAGAACTGCGCACTTGCATATGAATGATGCCCAAATAACATCCACAGGGAGGTCAAATTTAATGATCATAAGAACTGCGCACGTGCATATGAATGACGCCCAGGTAAATAACAGCACAAGCTTTGAAAAACTGTATCTGATCGTAGTGAGACAGTGTGGACGTTGTTGCCCTTACCAATACAGAGGGCTTGGTGTATCTGATGGTGGGGACCGGTGCTTGGCTCTTCTTGGACACTGTGATGGAGGTCTTCTTACGTGACGATCTCTGATCAGACAGGCTGATGCTCCTCAGGGTCGGCGGGCGGGGCGGGTTCCGCGCGGACAGGGATGCTTGCCGCAAGTTCCTGAGTTGGTTCTGCTGCTGCGGCCTAGATGGAACCGACTGTGCCTGTACACACCGGCTTCCCTGGCAGGTCCAGGAACCGCTGCGAGGACCCGGCACCGTTCTTTAAGTCTCCCCCTTGACAGCGAGTGCCTGTCACCCCGACGTCACCACCACTGTTGTCCTCCTCCTCCTCGTTGTCCGAGTCGGAGATGGTGAAGTGGACGCGGCCGTCGATGTTGCGCAGGTGCGAGGCGTTGAGGCTGCGGCAGCGGCGGAGAGGGTTGGGCTCCCACAGGTCACTGCTCCACCTGCTGGCCAGACGGCTCTCCTGCGGGCTGCTGAACATCATCCAATAGGGAGGGCAGGTGGGCAGCACGTCCGAGGGGGAGCGTGGGACTTGGGCCTGGGGCTGGGTTGGGTATCCCCCCTGGAGGCCCGTAAGAACCCAGTTCTCCAGTCTGAACGCATACTGTAGGGAGAGAGAGAACAGGGAATGGACAAGAAGTTAGGTTCTACAGTCCATCAAATGATGGGTTCTAAGAGAGCTTGGGACAACATAGGTGGTGATAGTTCATCTCACATTATCTGCAGGAGAACAAAAAGAACTGGGAAAAGTCTACATTAAGTTTTGAAGTTTAGTTAATGGTGGGTTCTGGAACAAATTCAAATGTTCCTAATATGTATCCTAAAGATCTTCAGAGCAGTCTTTCTACTTTTACTTTACTCCATGTTTTAAATTAAATGTATACTTTAACTCAACTACATTTTCATTAACAGCATTAAGTAGAAGGCAGGCTAAAATAATGTGCAAATGAAAACAAAAGCCACAGTTTCCATTCATCATATTAGATATTTGCAACCCCAAGATTTGACCTGTTGTCACCACAGGACACA
The DNA here is from genome assembly GCF_017589495.1 of Alosa alosa. Lineage (NCBI taxonomy): Eukaryota > Metazoa > Chordata > Actinopteri > Clupeiformes > Clupeidae > Alosa > Alosa alosa. The sequence continues at coordinate 16,266,954 of NC_063209.1, read as the reverse complement.
GCAATGAATGAAGTCATAGTGACAGAGTTAAGGCCTAGCAAATATAGCCAAGACATAGCACACCAAGGACTATATAGGCTGTTGTAAGGAGCGGAATTCAATTAAAATTCCATCTACTTGCTTTTCATTAATAGCACTTTCTTTTAGGTTTTCAAAGCGTATTTATGGAGTATGATGTAACTGCCCTTCTTAACATGTTGGATAAACTTCATTATAGGCCTATAAAAGGAAGCAGCAGTGAAATCAATGGAAGCCATACCTTTCTTAAGGCTTCGAAGACATTGTGTAAGAAGTGTACGCACCAAGTTTGAAGGTGCTGCATGAACTTAATAGCCTATCCAAAGTTCTGGCTGCTTTCTTTTTCATTAAAAACATAGTGAAGGGAGGGGGTTGTCACTCCACCTGGACTTGAAAGCTTTTACTAGTACTTTGTGCTTCTACTTTCAGTACTTAAATATGTTTTATAATGGGCTAGTTGTCATAATTAAGTACTGTAAACACTTTTACTTTTTTGCTTATAGATTACTTTTACTTAAGTCATTTTCTGATCAAATATACAGTACTTCTACTCCTACTTCTACTTCTAAGTGTGGGTTTCGGATACTTTATACAACAACTCTTCCACAGACTGTATACAAATAATCAACAAAAATGTAACCTCATTGTCAGTGAACCTGAATTACCTGACAACTAACTTTTACTGTCAGCAAATACTGACCGACTGTCACCTGTCACCTTCCCCTTACCCCAAATATAAGACCATAATATTTTTCCTCACAGTAACCAGGGTCACCAGATGGTTCCTTAACTGCTGCTCAGAGAACCACGGCAGGTTCGGGAAATCCCTCAAGCACCACACACTGTGGCTATAGCTTACAAGGCCGTCGACCTTTTTGACAGTAAGTATTGCACTACTACATAGCAATAATCCTTGCGTTGCATTTTCATAGAGCATTTCATAAAAAAAAACACTGGAATGAATAAATTGTTCCATAGCTACAGGCAAAAGATACAGATCGAAACAAGGTCTCTCTGTCTCTTTGTGTTTGTGTGTGTGTGTGTGTGTATTTGTGTTTGTGTGTGTGATTATTCATCAAAAAAGTATACAATGGCAACGTTCAACAACAAAATGATTATTAAGTAAAACAGGAAACGGATTGTTTTGGCAGAACATCCAGACTGACTTGGAGGCCATTCAAAAACAACACTTTTAGTCAGAAGGAAAACAAACGGCTTCATCTGTAGTAAAAGCAGCATGAAGGAACGCAGGGGAACGCGCAGAGCAGACGACTCTCGTGATGGAAGGGCGAACCGTGGCCAAAAATGATATAACATTCCAGAACCAGATTCCTCCAAATTGCCCAGGGACCTAGTGCAGGTATCGCCTTTTAGTTGGACAACTTCAGTTTAAATCCTTCAAACAAGGCAGCCTTGAGCACAGGTCCATATAGGGTCATAGGACGACCGCTTGGATCAGATGGCCAAGAGAAGAGGCCAGGCGCGACTATTCCTTGAAAAACTCCACGGCCTTATCACATTAAAGTGAAACCGTGTTTTTGAGAGCGTGTCAGCAGTGATCTTCAGACCCATCCAATGTCAACATCTTGGCTGCAGCCCTAAGCCTATATATAGAGAACACATGGCTATGATGGAATTAAAATCGGTGTTTTGGAAAGAAACACGAATGATACGTTGTTGTAGAACATAATCCTAACCGTATAACGCCAGATACAATGTCAAGATATCCCTGCCTCTTGACGGAAAGGTTGCAATGCATAAGAGTAATGTATATTGACTCTTTGGAATTTGGTATTAGACATCCAAAGTACATTGTGTGCATTTCAGAAAACAACAACTAACAACAAAAAAAGAGGATTTCACAATTAGGCTGTACAAACATGAATGAGTGAAGTTGGATTTTTCTGGTACAGTGATGAGACTTAAATATTATCATTTTGTGGATAAACACTTGTTCATCATCTTGTCAATGTCATGCAGTATAGCCTCATGTTTTATCTGGACTAGCTCATTCTTTTAAATAGCCTGTTTACTTTCAATCTTTAAAAAGATTATATTGTGTAATCTCATGCAAAATATAACTACAATACATTGATTTCTGAATTTCAAAGTGTATGAGTTAAACATTGCCTCCCACCCCACAAACATATGCGAGCACACACACACACACAACAAAGTGCAAGTGGGAGCTGCACAGATAGCTTCAGTGGGGGCCCGTTGGCTCTGGTGGGCAGGAGGTTCGAACTGCACTCACCTCTGTCTCCTGTAGGACCGTTAGGTAGTCTGGAACGGTGATGTCGGGCGCAGAGACCGGCTCCACCTCCTCCTTCACCTCCCCTAGCGCGCCCAGCGGGATCTTAAAAGGCACCTCCTCCACTGAGCTCATGCTGCACGTCTGCGGGGAGAGGGAGGGAGGGAAAGTCCAAAAACAGTTAAACATGCTCAGCACCCTAACACGCAAATGTCCTGTGGTGACAAGTAGACTAATGGGTTGTGGTAATGGGTGAATATCAGTAAAACTACTTCAGTAAAACTAACGTCAGATAAAGATTTCTACAACTCTTCCATCCAAGAACTCTGGAATTTAGCTGAAGTTCTAGAACTTAAATCCAGAGACTTCCATAGAGGAAGAGGCTTGGATGATGGCGTGTGTCCAGGAATCACATAAGGATGACCGATGTTGGACATGGCGATAGCAGGAAGCGTGGATGTTTATCGTCAGGGAAGATGAGAGTCAGACTTCTGGGAAGGCTTTGCCTGTTGCGGCTCAATGTTTACCTGTCTATTTGTTTACACCCTTACACAATGAAGAGGAGGCTGTTTTTACCTGTCTTTATCTATTTACACCCTTATTCACTGAAGAGGAGGATCCTGGGATTAGTGTTAGGTTTGCACGGCGCTACCTGCTGTCCACATCCATCTACCCTGTCCGCCCCCTCGGGATTATCATTGGTGGAGACCTGAACTTGAGTTGGACGCTGATAACCTCCTTCAGGACACAGCTAGCCAACAATAGACTCATTCACAGAAGACCTGTGGTGTGATGTGTTTTTCCAAGATGATAGCTCACTAATTTGTTCACTAAACCTCTCAGCCTCTCATTTACCTCACGCACTTTAGGAAGGAAAATGTTCCAACAGTCCCAAGGCCTCTGCACTCATAGAACATAATGACAATTAGTACTAATAGGACGGACAATATTATACTATAGGGCAGAAGGACACTCCTGGCACATACACACACAGACACCCAAACCCACACCTACACCCACACACACCCTGTCCCAAGCACCTACGTAGCCCTAGAGGTACTATAGCTGAACTCAAGTCAAACCTAAACTTCTCCACTTTCAACAACACACAGCATCTGTGTCTGAGTGGTTGTTGTCCTGGCAACTGCGGTTGTCGTAGCACCAGTGGAGCATCAGGTGAGGTGACAGCTGGTTCACTGACGCCAGTGAGGGCCTCAGCCCCCCAGCCTCCTCCTGACGATGGAGCACCACAATGGGGAGGAGGATCAGCCCGAGTCTGGCCCACTCAAACCAGCAGATGGCTCCAGATTTATGACCCAATCCGTGACTTTACCAGCAGATGCTCACTAAGCTTCTGGGTTGATCTTTTTTTTTGTGGATCAAGCAGACAAGAAGGTTTAAGAGTGCAACTTCTCCTTTTGCATTTAATCTCTTAGTGAAATGTAAAGACAACATAGGCTCCCAGGTACACCAATTACTGGTGTCAAATTCAAGTCCACAATATTTGGGCAAAAAAGTCTGCTAAATTCCTGAACTCTAACATTGTAAGTTCTTAGAATGCTCTAAAAGTTCTAGTCTCTATGCACCATGCTCTCTCATTCATTCCAACACTTGAACAGGTCAACGCACACAGGAGGGCGTTTGCTCACCGCTCTTAGCTAATCCACTGTTTTGGGGCTATAGCGCATACAGGGGGCTCTGTAGTGGTTTATCAACAAAAAATACTGTCTCCACGGCTTATTTGATGTGTATTAATGCAGAAAAAGACAATGGGTCAATTTTCGCTGGAGTTACACATTAAGTAAAAATCTGACTTAGCAACTTTCACTTGTATTGGAGTAATATTTGACAAGGTGTATCTATACTTTCCCTTAAGTAAAGGAATTGTGTACTTCGTCCACCACTGCGCATAACTAAAATGATAAACCAAACTAAGCCTAACATTTAACCAGGAGGATTTGGTCACACAAGAAACATGTTCACATTTATGTTGAGCATATGAATGTGGGCATTTCTACAAACACTGCATATAGCCTACTGTAGATATTAGGTAACAAGACAGGTCACAATACCAAGGTACCACTGATGCCAATTTCATATGCCAATTGCTAACATTAATTGATCATAAATCAGCCTAATAACTGATATGACAACTGACATGACACAACATGAACCCAATTCATCAGAACTCACCTGTCTCAGGAGTGTGCGTTCTCTCAGGCGTTTCGGGAATGTGTGAAGAGTGACGGGGAAGTTGAGAGAAGTGCCACGTCTTCCGTGCTGGGAGGATGTGTGTGAGGAGTGTCAGGTCTTCCGTGCTGGGAGGATGTGTGTGGGGAAGTTGAGAGACGTGTGTGAGGAGTGTCAGGTCTTCCGTTGTGAGGAGTGTCAGGTCTTCCGTGCTGGGAGGGTGTGTGTGTGTGTTTTGAGAGGGTGATTAGATACTACGCGCACAGACGGAAGCTAATTCTCACAGATGCTGCTAATTCCTCCTTGTCACTAATCCACTGACATAACACACTTACACCCTCCCCAGACACAAACACACCTACACAGGCCCTGTTTACCTGCTTACCTTCAAACCCAGCCAACCACAACCAGTCTCAAATAAACAAAAACATGAACGCTATTCCCAAACAAAAACATCTCCACTCGTGTTTTATTAAAATTACAATTTATACAAAACAAGAGCACATATTCTCAGATATCAAAAATAAATACAGGCAAATAACAGTGTTTGCTTGTGTGTCTGTCTATGACCGGGAGAATATATTGTACAAGGTGTGTGTGTGTGTGTGTGTGTGTGTGTGTGTGTGTGTGCGTGTGTGTTGCTTGTGGGTCTTTCGGTGGATCTGAGGAAGGATCCCCTCAGGACAGACACCGTGGTGAATGGTCAAACTGGATTAGTTTGCACGTGCCAAGTAGCAACCTCTCCAATGTGACAGGTGGGCGCAACACAGACAGATAAACTAGTAAGTATAATTCATCTTAAGCAATGGTAAGTCTTTTGTTTACCTTTTCAGGATTTGGTTTCTCCAAATACTCAGAATCTATCTGACAATAGTGCCAAACTGGTAAACAAACCCACCCACTCATATCTCTATGCTTACACAAGTGTGTGTGTGTGTGTGTGTGTTTCACGACCCAGAGCTCACCAGTCTCTAATCTCAGTCATACTGGTTCCCTTGAAATCACTTCACTTCAGACTGACTCACAGACCTCTCACTGCTGGAGAAAAACAAGCCCAGCTCTGCAGTGGAGGGTGAGAGTAGAGGCCAGAGAGAGATGTACTTTGCCAGGATGCAGGCTCTGCAGTGGAGGGTGAGAGACAGTAGAGACTCCTCACTGGTGATGTACCAGAGAGAGGGCATCACTTCAGTCAGTCAGAGATGTGCTTCACTTTTCAGTGGAGGGTGAGAGAGACAGTAGAGATCCCTCACTGGTGATGTGATCCCAGAGAGGGCATCACAGAGAGTGGATCAGTCAGAGAGAGATGTGCTTCACCAGAGCACTGGCCCAGGCCTCATCAGCCGGGGGCTCAGGTAGGACCCATGCCTGGGGAACGGCACTTCCGTCTGGGTGCTCCTCTGGGACCAGGAACCTGTCCCACTCCCTCCTGGGAACAAACAGTCAGTGGTATGGTCAGACATTCTTCATATGAAAATCACATGTACAATTTACACCACATCGTTGTTCACGTCATATCGATTTCACACAATATCACAATATATCAACATGAACTGGGAAATGTAACGGTATATCTGAATTCTGAGTAATATGAGTATGGGAGGTCTGAGTAATAATGTGCTACCTGTCTCAATGACCCCAAGTCTGGCTTATAAAAAATACAAAATCAAAAAGTTACTTTTGAGTGAATACTGCCTACATCTTTTTCTTAACAAAACTCCTTAAACTGTTCAAGAGGAGGAGCTGGTTTGTTCAGCTGGGCCCTACTTCTATAGCAGCAGCAGGTCTTAATGCCTAAAGTACTCTACGCAAACCCAGTGTCTGTGTCCCAGTCTTCCAAACACAGTGTCTGTGAATGACTGCACTCAATTCCCATCCCATCCCAGTTTTCCAAACAGTGTCTTTGAATGACTACACTCAGTTCCCATCCCATCCCAGTCTTCCAAACACAGTGTCTGTGAATGACTGCACTCAATTCCCATCCCATCCCAGTTTTCCAAACAGTGTCTTTGAATGACTACACTCAGTTCCCATCCCATCCCAGTCTTCCAAACACAGTGTCTGTGAATGACTGCACTCAATTCCCATCCCATCCCAGTTTACCAAACAGTGTCTTTGAATGACTACACTCAGTCCCCATCCCATCCCAGTCTTCCAAACACAGTGAAAGAGGAAAAGAAAAAGCCCACCGTATCTGCACCAGGGCAGGTAAAGAAATCTCCGCCTGCAGATAAAAATCCTGGAAGGCGTGAAGGGGATGATCAGGAGGAACGTCATCTATATGGAGAAAGGAAAGAACCAGAACCCACTGAGTGAGACGGACTACAGGGCCCACGGTACCACCACAGCTCCACACTCAGCCATAGGCATCAATCTAACTCCATCCATTTTATTGTAATGTAATGCAATGCCATTTATTTATTTATTTATTTCAACAGGGACAGCAAACATTAATAAATGCATTGTGCAAGGTTGTAGCACATATATTGCTAATTTCCACCTGTAGTCCCTGGGCAGGTAGGTGGAACAATAAAATGAATGAATTACAATTCATTAGCATGGCTGCTCGTGTGCAAGGTCTCAAAAGCTTGAAAGCTTGACTGAGTCATATTTCTCCGGAGAATGTTATGAAATTGTATACATTAATACCATTACTGCTCATATTTTACAGTAAATGTGACTGATATGGAAATAAGGAAAGCCACACCCTCCGCTCCTCACCTCCAAAGAGCATGCCCTCCGCTCCTCACCTCCAAAGCCACACCCTCCGCTCCTCACCTCCAAAGAGCATGCCCTCCGCTCCTCACCTCCAAAGCCACACCCTCCGCTCCTCACCTCCAAAGAGCATGCCCTCCGCTCCTCACCTCCAAAGAGCATGCCCTCCGCTCCTCACCTCCAAAGAGCATGCCCTCCGCTCCTCACCTCCAAAGCCACACCCTCCGCTCCTCACCTCCAAAGAGCATGCCCTCCGCTCCTCACCTCCAAAGAGCATGCCCTCCGCTCCTCACCTCCAAAGCCACACCCTCCGCTCCTCACCTCCAAAGCCACACCCTCCGCTCCTCACCTCCAAAGAGCATGCCCTCCAAAGAGCATGCCCTCCGCTTCCTGCTTCTTCTGTAGGAACTTGTCACGCTCTTTCTTCTGTTGTTTCTCCAGGTCTCGCTTCCTCTCCTCCTCCTGTTCCCCCTCCAGCATGACGCGCAGGGCCTTCTCCTCAGCGTTGTAGACGGCCGTGCGCTTGGCAATCAGTGCACGCAGACGCTGCAGGTGACCCTCGAACACCTCGTCACTCTCCTTCTCAGGGTACACGCCTGAGGACAAGGCCATGTTCACACAGGACGTTCGTTTACTAGTCTGTAATGCTGGTTTATCTTATGCACAGGGACCTTAAACATTCTGACAGGCAGCAATGGAAAAACTACCACCATTGCAAATACTAACAGCAACAATGCTGATAATTCTAGTAAGAATAATAATATACAGTGATGGTCAAAAGCCTTTTGACCTTCACTGTAAATGAAATTAAAGCTGTTTGACACAGCATATTGCCTAAAAGATCCCCTTACCATAGTGAGGATATTTACAGTTATTACAGAGAGTATTATTTTTTTCCATAATGTCATTTTGTGTGATTATATGCTATGCCAATTTGTAGGCCAGGTGTCTGAAAACTGAATGAGGTCATACTTTAGAACTACCTTTCATACAGTAGAAACCACCTGCATGCAGTTGAAGCATGCAGTTGAAACTACACAAAATGTGTGTGAGTGAGAGAAAATTGCAGGAAATAGCCTACTGTAATTAGACAAGTAATAAATAAGTAATTGACTGTTAATCTGTTACTGTTTAGAGTTGTGTCCTTTACCTTTCCTGGAAGCTGCTTCCTTGCGGAGTTTTCGAAGTTTCTCCAGAGCCTTGAGGATATCCAGCATCTTTTTGGAGTCACTCTGCTTCTTCCTCACCTCAGAGAGTACAGAGTCGGCCGCCTTCTTCAGTTCTTCCTCCTGTTCAGTGCAGGTAGACAAGTGAAAGGATGACACAATGAAATACAATAGGTAGATATAATGAAACTAGTGTTTAAGGCTAATTGACCAGCATATGAAATTAGGAGTGACCACCATGCACAGACTTTATAACACAGAATGTGGGCAGCAGTATCACATTTTTCCTTCCAGTTATTGAGGCTATTGGGAGCATGTTCTTCAGTACACCATAGCACAACAGTTAGTCGCTAGTATCTGGTTCAATGGTCATACAGGCCAATTGTTGTGACATAGCGCCACCTGGTGTAAGTGGCCTCTTGCCCAATCTTACCCGCTTCTTCTCCTCCACTTTCAGAATGCGCTTCATCCTCCATTTATCGATGACCGCATGGCGTTCGGCCAGTCTCTCCTCTCGCTTTTGTTCTTCCTCAATTTGTTCAATTTTCTTCCTTCGAGTCCTTATTCTTTTCTTACGTATAGTCGCCAGCTTCTTTTTGATACTTGACACGGTCTCTGCGTCACTCAGGAAACTTAACTTCTCTTGAATGTTTTTCTTTAATCCTACAGCTTTGCTGTACGACTCTGTCCAGACGTCGTCATTCTCCAAATTAAGTTTTAAGGTCTGACAGAGGAGAGACAATTCTGACACGAGTTTGACAGCACCATATAGATCTTCTCTCATCTGACTCACGCTCGCCGTTTGAATTCTGCTTCTCTGCGGAAGGGTCTTATTCTTTCTCTTCAGCACGAAATTCTGTAACCACTGTTCATCTTGTTTTCTCTGCTTGGTCTCTTCGTCGAGCGGTGAGTGTTGTTCCAGTGGCTGATAACGTTGCTGGTGTCGAGGTTCATTGAAAGCATCGTTGAAACCTCTCTGACACATTTCGTTGTCTCTATTTGTTTGCCCAACAGTCTGAAACTCGGTGCTGGTGAAATGTATACGGGTATCCAAGGATCTGTTACTGTCTCTGTTTCTCTGAAGACCTGCGGTAGGTCCATGAGCCCAGTGGTTCGCGACCCCATCATTGTGGGACTCAAACTCAGGCTGTTGTGGTGCATTACAAGCATTGCGCTGTGCCTCGATGAACGCCGATATTTGGTTTGATTCTGGTTCACAAAATCCCGGCGGTGGTCTGGATGGATCAAACTCAAAGGGTGGAGGGTTCGGTGGACACAGCTGTCCCTCAAATACCGGGGGCGGCTGATACTGAGGCGGTGGGTATCCGTATCCCGCACTGCCTTGTCCCGGGGGTAGTGGTGGGAAAGGGTGCCACGGGGGTGCATTTGGTGGTTGAGAAGGTTGGTACATATTTGGTCCTGCCCAAAAATTAGGACCGGAGGAGTTATCAACGCTACCTGGTACAGCAGCCCGGGGCGGCTGATAAGGGGCTGGTGGAAATCCAGGAGATGGACCTTGGTAAAAAGGTCCGCCGAAATTGCTATCCATGTTAGGCGGATTCGTCGCCTGGTGCAGCTGAACGCTGGGTGTGTAGTATGGTGAGTTATCCATGTTTATGAATCCCACAAACAGCACATTCAAATTTGAAGAACAACTTAGTTGACTGAAGTCTGCAGTTGTCACGCCATTTTCTACCGGATGTTGTCTTCTATGGTGGTGCAACACAATTATGCGTCCTACTATCAAGCACACCCACATATTTAAAGTTCCCTGTAGACGTTTTCTAAGTCTACTTTGCCAAGGCCGCGTCAGATGTATGTCCAATCAGCAGGGGTGAAAGTAGTTTTTATTTCTTGGTGGTACTATAATATATAGTTATAATGCGCGCCCAGAGCGCGCGCCGAAAATTTCACTTAGCCTAATTATTTATTTATTTGTTTATTTACTGTATTATAGTCTACTTATCAAGCATTCACTAGGACTTCTTATCACTCTAGTATCACTCTTTAACCCACCTGCATCTGTTTTTGATTATGAATAAATTGCAAACACTTAATTTCAACATTTATTTATTTATTTAACCTAGTTACTCTGCTCGTTCCCACTTCCAATCAATTTTTTTTAATATAGGCTACTGTATATCATGAAACACGTTTCTTTGAGTCATGCCTTTTTATTTGGGAGACTGCAACATACTTCTGTCCGCTAAAACACTTTCATTATTGCTGCGCAAGATCTGGTTAAGCCGTACACGCACTGTCTGTCTCCTGTCTCTCCAGCGAAACACTGCACACATAAAACCAGAATAGGCTATTGAAACATCAACATATTTTTCTTTAGCCTGTATGTTTTTTTTATTTGGGAGACTTTCCAAGAAACGTCCGTCTGCTAAAACACTTTGGATACCAGTGCACGTTGGCGCAATTACTGTAGGCTACTGTACGCGCGCTATAGCTTGCTCGTTGTCTGTCCAGCTGCACGGGAGGTTTAGACACAATTCAGATACAGTTCAGAACGATGTATATGAAATATATTTTGGGGGAAACGTGTTGCTTCTGGTAATTTGACGTTAGCAGTTGTGTTGTCATGCTGAAAGTGCTATATTTTTCAGAGACAGTATAGTTTTCTTTCCGGTACGGCGTACCCTCTCCAAATATTTTAGTGGTACTCCGTACCGGCCAGTACCGGCTTACTTTCACCCCTGCCAATCAGTAAAACCGTGTGTTTCAAAAAGTGTTTGAATCAACAATTCATGTCCTGTTTCATGACATGCCTGTGTATGTATGAGCCTGCAGTGTAAAAGGCTGTCAGGAGTAAAATAAGTGATAGAGTAAATAAACAAGCTTATACACATTGTATTACTTTTTATTTAAACAATTTACATCTTGAGATACAGTTAGTATTCAGCACAGGTGCGAGTGGTTGGAGGTCTACACTGTTGGTGTGGGTCATTATAAAAGTAGAATTTCTCTACCGTTAAAAAAGGAGCACTGGTTACACAGAACCACTGACCAAAAATAACAGATTCCTTTACGGACTTTGTAACTACATATTCTATGTCATAACAGTCTCATTGAATGATGAGTACAGGGTTGAAACTATGGTATGGAAACTAAACGGAATTCAGACAAGTTATATTTCTGGATGAGACCCAATCCAGATCCGCTCTGCTACTGGCTATGTACTAGATCAGCTACTCATTACTGCTTACCAACCTGTGTAGTCTATGTAATAGGCAAGTTACAAAAAGTGTTAAAAATACTTGTTTTTTTTTTCTCTACTCAACAAATAAAAGTCTTTACATCTTTACAGTAGACATTAACAGTCTCCTCTATGAACAGAGGTAGAGTTAGGAATACTCTTGGTGATACAAGTCCCAACTTCAATATCATAATCCACGCCTTGTTTTTCTAGGGTACAAACTTCTCAGCAAACATCATGCTTATTCCAACGGAACTCAATGGAATTTGAGTCATAATCAGTTTTATGTTTTTCCCCTTCTGTAAGGGATAGTAGTATACAGTCCACAGTTTATTTACAATGAGGGATGATGTCTTCAAGACGGAAGTGTGAGTGTGTTCTGTGTGAGTGTGTTATTAGTTAGTTCTTTGCTGCATCAGCCAGTCTAGGCCAGTTCTCCTCCTCCACACCTGAGTCATACTCCTCTTCTGTGGAATCTTTTGCTGGATTCCTGTAAGGGTCCACACACACACACACACACACACACACACACACACACACACACACACACACAGGTTTATCTCAGGGACAACAACACCACAACAGAACCTCACATGCATATTCTCAACATGTAAGCCATAGTCACTTTCAGATGAAACACTTCCAGCTTATAAGCTTCCAGTTTATAAGATATAAGAGACTTTAAATAACTTTAAAAATAGCGTAAATTACCTAAATTGAATACACGCACATACAGTACACGCGCGCACGCACACACATGCACGCACACACACAGAATGTGTGGCCCTGAGAGTTGAGTCCTTCAGACTGGGCCTTGGCTCACATCAGTTGTGTCATTCTTCCTGTACTAATGTGACCCGGGTGTTACAATAGTGATCAGAGATAGTGTAGGAGGAGTCTGAGGAGTTTGGCAGAAAGCGCATGTAATGGCAGCCAGCAAGTCCAGATCTACGTAGTACGTTAGCCTCACCCCCTGATATCCTAAGACAAGTGCTAGCAACAGACACTAGCACCAGATATGGTTCATATAAATCTTTGCTAGCATATGTTTTAGCCTTCTTGTTAGCACACTCACATCCCATGTGTGAGGAAGACAGTTCAAGTCCTGTGTGGGACTGTCTATGCATTTTTTCCCTCCCCTACAAGAGATCCTTGCACCAAAATGTTTGAGAACCCACGGTTTAAACAAACGCTGGTTACAAGCGTACCTGATGTATGTGGCCGTGGCTTTCCCCTGGACGACCTCTTTGTTCAGCTCCACTGCCATGATGTCGGACTGAGGCACTTCAAACATGGGGTCCAGCAGCAGCTTCTCCTGGAGATAGAAAAAACGGGTCAGGAAATATATCAGCATACGCATTTTGATTTGACAAGTGTTATGGCATTATGCCATTTCGGTAGATTTTTATTTATTTACATATGTGTATCGATTGTTACATTATGTGTTGTGTACAATTATATTTTATGAGATCTGGTGGCTGAGGCAGCCAGTTGGCTGTATAGAATTCTTCCAAAGAAGCTTTCTAATGGCCGTTCTCGAAACATACGCCGCAACAATTAGCTTCCACTTTAATTAATGGAACTGGCTACACCGGACGCAAGAGCAGCACATATGTAAAAAAAAAACAAACAAACCAAAAACTTCTATTTCTATTTTTGTGTGGCACTTGTGCTCCAGGTACAGTGCGCCTCAGTGGCACCTTCAGTGTAGCACAGACCTCCGCATTCTATGGAACTGTGATTTGGAATGGCATGCAGCTGCCGTGTTCTGTTCTGGAATTCTCTCACCATTATGGAGCGAAGCCCTCGCGCTCCGGTCTTCCTCTCCAGAGCTAGTCTGGCGATGGCCCTCAGAGCATCAGGAGTCACATTCAGATCACACTGAAATGAACAAGAATCAATGGATGCACTTGGGTCATGGTTTGCTGGTTTTCTTATGTCAGTTACCCAGTTGTATAAACAACCTGTTGCTTTGACTATGACAGATTCAATTGTGGCCTTAAATCAGAATTCCTTTATAACTACTGGGTGGAGTATTATTAGATTAGATTATTATTACTAGATTATTTACTTTTGTCATCCTAGTGATAACCTGGTTCAGGCTGAAGAAAATATTTTCAGATGTCTGTACTGTTACTGTGTGTGGTGGTGGCAGTCTGGTGCATCTTACAGACAGGGAAACAAGGGGCATTAGCTATAGGTGGTACTTTCCCCATACTTAGTGATGTTGACAGACACACACCTTATCCATGCTGAAGTGTGTGTTAGGAAATGTTCACACACACCTTATCCATGCTGAAGAGGGCCTGGTACTGAGGTATCACTGCATTTTGGGGCTCGGTGAGGATCCGCACGAGCGTCTCCTCGTCCAGACTGTGCAGGGGCACCACCACGGGCAAGCGGCCCACAAACTCGGGGATCATGCCGAACTCAATGAGGTCACGCGCTTCCACGCCGCAGAGGAGCCGGTCCTTCTCCTGCAGCTCAAGCTCCACCCCGCTGGTCTCAGTCCCGCTGCTATTGGCCAGATCGGCTGCGGCCGCTGCACGGCGACCCTGACCAAGGCTGGAGGGCGTGCCGAAGCCCAGGTACTGTGGGACGACAGGTATGTGTCACGGGTGTTCAGAGGGTTATTATTTCAGTCGTACATTTCTAATTCAGTATTCAGTGATTTTTGATCAGAATGACACTGAGAGACATTTTCAGATGATTCTGAGGAATTCCTTTTGATTTTCCATCGCTTCGTCATCCAGATAGACAGCAAATTAAATTAAATTCTTCAAAGAGGAACTCTTATTAACCAACTCCCCCATCATGCAACAGGAGGTAAGTGAAACTTCTACCTTCTCGTTCTTTCTCCTGCTGATGATGCGGTCGAGGCCGTTGAAGGCCCCGGAGGCCACGAACAGGATGTTGGTGGTGTCCACCTGAACAGTTTCCCCCCTCAGCTTCCTGGAGTTCTTCTCCGGCACGCTGACCACGGTTCCCTCCAGCAGTTTCAGTAAACCCTGCAAACGCAATGCAATAACACTCATTATCCAGTATGTTACGGGCAACACACACACACACACACACCTCAAGGGAAACACTCATTCCAATCAAAGTAGAGCAAACCACAATCCAACAACAGTAGGAAGTGCTCTGTAGGGGCTTGTCTTTGACATGCTTCTTGTTATGTTTTGTTTCCATGACAACCATTACACTACACATCTCTCTGGAAAACAAGCTGTCAAATCAGCCCGAATAGTTTTTAATCATGCCCATCCTCAGTGGAGTTTAATCAAACCTAATCCCACGCTTTGCTTACATAACATGAATATTCATGACAATTTAATTATAGCAATATAATAATAGCTATTATCTGTGCTATCTGTCATAATAGTAACAGTTTATGTAGGAGCCATTTTGAGTTAAAATCAATCTAAGGGTCCGGACACTACTGACCTGCTGAACGCCCTCGCCGCCCACATCTCTGAGCTGGTGGATTCCTGGCACGCTGCCAATCTTGTCCACCTCGTCTAGGAACACGATGCCTGCGGAAGCACAGCATTCAGGACACACTGTATTCAACGATCACAGGACGAGACACAAACACGCAGAGA
The DNA here is from genome assembly GCF_017589495.1 of Alosa alosa. Taxonomy (NCBI): domain Eukaryota; kingdom Metazoa; phylum Chordata; class Actinopteri; order Clupeiformes; family Clupeidae; genus Alosa; species Alosa alosa. The sequence continues at coordinate 16,251,813 of NC_063209.1, read as the reverse complement.
GATCTACCCACTGACCTGAGAGAGGACCAAGGAGGATCAATACTACAGACCAAGTGGTCATCCAGACACACTGGACAACAGCTAGACATGCCAGTGGGATAGTACTAGGGCAGTTGACAGCTACTCTCCATTGTAATACATGACAATACATGAACTTTACCACACTGCACAAACGTACAAACGTAATGTGTGTGTGTGTGTGTATATGAACATTACAACAGAAGGAGGGGGTTAAGAGTGCTTGCTGACTGACCTTGCTGGGCCTACTCCCAAACAAACACACACACACACGCACACACACTAAAACTAAAGCTTCCTTTGTTAAAATAGGAGGAGGAGGTGAAGAGTCCCTGCTTGCTGTCTCACCTTGCTGGGCCTTCTCCACCACATAGTTGGCGTCCTGCAGGAGTTTGGCGATGACAGACTCGATGTCCTCGCCCACGTAGCCGGCCTGCGTGAGAGTCGTGCAGTCGCAGATGGCAAAGGGGACGTCTAGACACCTGGCCAGTGTCTGAGCCAGCAGGGTCTTACCTGTGTGCGTGTGTGTGTGTGTTTGTGTGTGTGTGTGTGTTTGTGGTGTTTGGGGGGGAGAGAGAGAGAGAGAGTAAGTGTTACACCTGAAGTATTCTGCGGCCGCTACACGGCGACCCTGACCAAGGCTGGAGGGCGCGCCGAAGCCCAGGTACTGTGGGACGACAGGTGTGTGTTATGGGTGTTCAGAGGGTTATTATTTCAGTCGTACATTTCTAATTCGGTACATCAAGGGCTAGTGGTGTCACAGTGTCTCTTTGGAGTTCCAGGTTAAAGGTACACCTGACCTGACAGGTAGGTACAGTCCGCAAATGTTGACGCTGGTCTCACCTGACCCTGTGGGGCCCAGTAGGACGATGTTGCTCTTCTCCAGCCTGATTTCAGTGGGGGTGGAGTCTAAGATGTCTCCTCCCCTCTGCTCATGGACGCTCGCTTGCGCCCCCTGCTGCTGCACGGAGGCCCCCAGTGCATTGCCATGGGGACTGATGCCGGCGATCTGTAACAGCTCTGTGTAGAAAGAGGGAGGGAGGAAGGGTGGTTGATTTACGTAAGCCAAGGTCAGTACTGCAGCATTCAATACCGATCACTGCAGACAAAGCACACAAAATCAATAATCAAGTCCTGGCTGGCCAATGGGAGGGAGGACTCAGACTCTGGCTTTAAAGCATTGCATCCGACTACAGCACAGAAACACTGGGTTTTTATGAGTTTGCTCTCTGTTCATAGTGTTCTACTGAGACAGTGCCAATAATGTTCACATGAACATGCCAGATACAGTCTCAGGCTAGGAGAAAAAAAAAAAGCTAAAAGATGCTTTAAAAGACATAGCTGAAGTAATCGGCAATGATTCCACATTGAAATAAATAACCGATTCGCTTAAAACAGCAAAATGTGAATTTATTAATTAAATGAATCAATGCGTATGCATTAACATGCAATTGACACTGAGAATTTATGTTTTTTTTTTTTTTTTCAAACCCAGGCATCCTGTCCACCCCTATTACATAATTACCACAACCTACATGTTTGGAATTGATTGACAGAGCAGCATGAGAGTAGCCAGCTTGTTCCTCCACATAATAACATGATCCACTTGTGGGTCTATTAATACAGAGATGCTTGTAGTGTTTCTTAGAGCAGCTCTGGCTGGTAAGCAGTCAAGGTGTATAGTTACAATTTAAGGGTTACAGGAGCACTAGTGGCAAGACCAAACCAGGCCTCCTGTCCACAACTCAGATTTTAAACATTGATTACGTATGACTAAGGTGAATTTATCCTTTATACTTGATAGTTTTACTATAATACTTTATATAGCATTGTTTTTTCTCAGTCACTTTTTGTCTGCTGTTTTTCACATTATTGATTGCTAATGCACACAGTCACACATGACACAGGTGCTCTATTGAGGCGTCATACATGTTCTCTAAATTGAAAACGTTTAGACATTAGTTCACTACTTGTAGTCAGTGTTGAATCAGTTGTAGTATGTAATCTGTCTTGTATAATTATATACTTGCAAATAATTCTAAAAACACTTTTTCTTGAAAGAACTGCTTTACTGTAACACAGTCTGGTCTTTTTGTATTCATTATGACAATGAATTGCATGGTTTGGCAACAGACTGCATTATAAACAGTACTGTAAAAGTACACAGTAAATATGAATCCTGTCTGATTCTGCAGTAATATCAACTTTTTACAGTAATGTCTAACTTTTTACTGGTGAAATGTAAAATACGCCAAACAGAACAACTGCAGTCTTGTGCATTTTCATGAGAGCATGCTTACAGTAAACGTATACTGACAACATCACAATTTTGGCGATGTTGTTCATAACGGTGACACAGGAACTTTTCATTACGATTACACAGATACACTACTCACAAAAAGTTAGGGGTATATGGCTTTCGGGTGAAATTACTGTAAATAAAGTACTGAAACACTGAACTGTTGGACATGCACATTCAAAAGTTTAGAGAAGGTCACATTAAGTTCACCTGTAAAAGTTATAGTGGATTTTAGGATTTTAGTGGATTTTCCCCCGAAAGCCGAATATCACTGACTTTCTGTGAGTAGTGTATGTTGATTGGCATACATATTTGCTTTTGAAATAACTAAACTAAACTAAACTAAACTAAACTAAACTAAACTAAACATTATGAACAAGTTATGTGCAGGTAACCCACTGTGTGTTTTGAGAATTGCACTTACTGTTGGGCAAACATTAATGCTGAATCGAGAAATACACCAAAGTGACTGAGAAAAACTGTAATAGCCATCAACATAAACAGCAATGTCTAAATGTTTAAAAGCATAATGTTTAAAAGCAGTCATTATTAAACCAAGTCATAAGAAATGTATATTTTCAATTAATCTACTAATAGTTAAAAGCATAAGCTTCCCACAATTAAGGCTCCTCTCAATTACAAGAATTAGTGACATTAATTCAGTTCTAAGCAGCTTGAAACCACTTATCAATCCTAAACTAACTACAGAGATAGATAAAATGTGGTGTTAAGATTGAACATGTCTTTGGCATTTGTGCAACAGTTAGCTGCAGGCACATTCAAGTAATAGCAGTGGCAATCCATTTTAGGTTTCTTTTTTTTTCTACAGAGCACCAGAGCCGTGACTGAATAAGAAAAAAAGTCATCATTTTAATTCTTTCTGGTCACTGGTATCCTGTCGCACTGTCAATGAAACCTCATATAGGAAACACATTGGCATGGCTTTGGCCCTGGGCATTGGCTTCATTATGGCAGATTTCAATTTCTGGGTAAATTATCACTTTAAAAATGATAACTCAAACAGAAGCAAAGGTCTGTGTGAGACATAAACAAAGCACAGAGCTGGGGGTTGGGGTTGCCACACACTTACTTGTGAATCTGTACTCATCTTCACGTCTTCGTATCTCTATCTCTACAGAAACAGGACCAAAGGTAAAGACAAGCGGCAAAATAAACTCTAGCAATAACAACCAGCTTGTTTGTGCCTTCCACCCAGTCTGCTGTCAATTAAACAGGACAAAATGAGTTACACTCTACAATTCTGTACAAATGCCAAACCGCACTGAGCAATGAGAATAAGTGGACGAACAGACACCTCACCGTTAGCTGTTATTTAGCCTACCGTGTAGACTTCCTGAATGGTTACATAATATCAAACACATTAGCTCTGGTCAGCGGTCAAACATGTGTAATGGTGTTGGGTCACCGATCCGAGTCCTAAAGACGACGGTCATAATTGTTTCTGTCTTCACTGCCACTGCTGAAATACAGTGGACCTTGCAGATTTGACCTTTGGCTGCTAACAGGACATTAAGGGATGTAGGCCCATGAAGGTACTGCACAAAGGAAGATTTTGATTCAGAATTTTTTTATATATATAAATGTACAGTATAGAACCTAGAAACCCCAGAGAAACACAGAGAGAAGTCTATGGTCTGAGTTTCACTCGGTGTTGTAATGTATAAATAACTCTCTCTGCTCTGCTTTGGTAGAAGAACTAGCCACCCTGGGACTCCCAGGCCCAGCTGCTCATACTGAGGAGGACGTGAAAGAGGGAGGGGAAGTCCAGGCTCAGAAAGGAAGCACTGCCATAATCACACAGCTGTCAAAAAACAATTCAGAATCTAATGGCCAATTGAAATGTTCTACGTCGCCACAGAATTTGGTGGGTTTCTTAAAAACGTGCTAATTAGCACAACTTGGATGGTACCTAGAGCTACTGGGTGAAACCATCAGTCAAATGTGTGTGCGGTAAAGGACATGAGTGTCCAAACCCTGACCCTTGACTTCCTCTGCCCTCTGGGGCATTAGGGGCGCTCCGAGGGAATTACCTACCACGAGGCGTGATGGAGTTGTGCTTCTCTGTTTCTGTGGGCTTTCGAGTTACTGGAGGGATGTTGTTGTAGATCCTCTTGTAGTGATTGTAGACAGCCACAGACAAGACCTTCTTGGCATGGCTCTGTCCAACAACATACTTATCCAGGTATGCATAGATCTGAAGCAGGATGTAATGGCAGACAATTAATACAGTAGTTTACTACTCAAAGAAACTTGAAAGCACTGTATGTGATGTCAAAACAGCTTTGCAGCGTGTATGTATGTGTGTGTGTATGGTTTCAAAGCAATTGGCAAATAGACACAAAAAGCTAAACATGTTATAGCTTCATTGTAGGTTCAATCCTGAGAGGGTGATGTACACAAAAATGTCTCACTCTGTCTATCTCTCTGTCACACACACATGAGCTGCTTTCAGACACGTCCTCCGCAGTATATGTGGGGCTTTGTCAAATTTGAGGTCCGACCCTTCGGGTGATTCAGATATGATGCTAACGCGCGCATGAACAGAATCTCTGCGTGGTTGAACGGGTTGGCAAGATTATTTACATAATGTCCGTCAGAAATACTGGAGGGGAGTAGTGTAAGAGCCGGCTAAGTTCGGAATTCCAAATAGTCGGTTATGTTGTTCAGATATATGGCCCAACCGCTTGACATCCGCAGAACATGCGGACTTACACCTAGGTCTGAAAGCAGCTAATTTAAAAAGCCACTACAACGTATGAGGATATAAGTCTTCATTAATAAAATCTAATCAAAATCTTTCACTCAAATCAAATATGGGATAGAAAACAGACTTTTCAGCAAACAGTGTTTTAGCAAAACTACATTTCAAGGTCAGACGTGTGCCGTCAAGGTCAGACTGTGGGCCGTTTCCCCCTCACACAGGTGCAGCCAGCGATACCTTCTTAGGGGGTGGGGGAGGTTTTTGCTGGAAAGACAGTTTCACCGCCTCGGCCGCTGTCTCAGGATCTTTCAGGCTTTTCTTAGTATCCGCCTCAGACAGCACCACAAAGAAATGGTGGCACTTCTCACATTTCACAAAACGTGTGGAGGCTGGCAAGGAGAGAAAAAAATTTTTAGTTTGTAGATAGTAGACAAAGGACAAAAGTGTCTGTTTAAAATTGCCTAAGTTGAGAATTCTATTTACACTTAATTTTAAAATGAAGATGCAATGAAAGGCTTGTTGCCAGCCAATAGGTCACATTATGTGTGGTTGGAGAGATATACCTAGAAATACTTCCTGTGACTTGGACAACTGCCCAGAACAAACCTGACATAATTTATTCATTCCCAAGTCTGTATCTAGTTGCCTAAAACTGCCTAAACTCATTCCATTTCCCTAATGCGTGTCCCTTCGAGGAGGCTCATGAACTTCAAATGGATTTGAAACTCAGACCATCCTAAGCCCCAATGCTATAGTCATCCTCTCATTCCAAATCAGCATAAACGAAGCTAACAAATCCATCACTACCCGATGGAGCTGATGGAACACGGACCTGACATCACACACATACATACACACACACACACACACACACACACACACACACACACACAGATAACAATCTTGGATAAATGCCAGTGTATTCAGAGCCAACAGATTCCTTCATTTTGTGCCTCTCTGATTTCACCTGTGCTTTTAAATGTGCTTCGACTAGAGGGTCATAACATCCCTGACTCTCTAATCCACAGCTTTTCCTGTCCTGTATGAGCCAGCTGTCATGTCCATTAGATTACAGAGTGAGCGCTCCACCTTGGGAGGGAACACATCAGCTGGTTGGGGGTTATGTAAAGGGAGCAGTATTTTTAGACCCAAACAATTCCACCTCCAGTAACCACGCCAACAGTTTGACATACTCCACACAGACATGCTATGGTGCAAAACCAATCCAACTGGAGAAGGGGGTCAGTGCATTACAAACGTACACTGTCCAGGGGGAAGGGGGGACTGGGTCATATTACGTTACGTGTTCTCAGTGAAGCCAAGCTTGGTGGATGGTGCCCCATAAGGCAGTTGACCTCAAAGCTCTAATGATCTAAGGCACATCTAAGGTAGACACAGTCGGCTCCTACCAAGGACTATGTCAAAAGATTTAGTAAGCTTTAAGCATGGTTGAAATGGTCTCATACCAGATGCAGAATAATGACATACTTGCAGTGTGACAATTTGGTAATGAATGCACTGTGCATTAGTGTGGTGGTGGAATTGCAAACACTCACAGACAAACGTTTCCACGTGTGTGCAGAGGTCCCCACACTTAGGACAGCGGAGCTGACTGCCTCCTTTACCAGTGGTCCCAGAACCAGAGCGCTTTCCGCTGCCATCACTTACAGATTTCTGTCCAGAACAGCAGAAGATATGTCCAAAATTGAATACAGCTTTCCATCAAAACCAAAAACATATCCAATAGACTAGATAAATGACGACAATGGCAATGTCAGTGACAATAACAGTTATGCAACTTCACAAACGTACTTTTCCTCCGTCCCCAGCACCATTGTTTGTCGTGTTGTCCTTTGAAGCAAAGTAGACAGAGGTCTCGGAGAAAGACCGCACTGGGATTCTGCGCGACAGGCGGGCCTCATGTGCGCTGGGTCTACGTTTAGAAAGCAGCTGGACCCTAGACCCTGAAAGTCCTGCGTCAAAAAAACAGTGACCGTGAATAATCTGTGATTTTTTTATTTTATTTTACTTAACACTACATGTAAAATTGTGGCGCTCACAAGTAACCTCGACTTCTGTCAGTTAGCCTAAGCGTTGATAACAAATGAAAACTAAAGCAATGCTGTTGACACTGTTGAGCAAATCTGGTTCATGCCTGCTTTACGTTAGAATTTCCTTGTAACCGTAACTATAGACGCGTTTTCCCTCAGACCAATGTCTCTGTGAGATTTCAAGTTTTATTATGAAACATCAAATTACACTGACACAGACATTCTCTGACTGACAGCTAACGTTCATAACGTCGTTTCAGTGTAGCGTTAACACTGGTTAGCTGCTAACTAGCTTAACATGTTAGGCTTATTACAACAACAGTTATCCAAAAGGTCAGTCAACATTAATACGCAACCCAGTAGTTAGCAGTTGAAAGGTAAATCCTCTGGTTTACCGTGACATGGTAATAAACGAAAGATTCCCCGGCAAGACTATAACAAAAAGTGTTCACTCAGGTGGCAGTGAAAGTGAGGATGTTGTTGTTGGCTTACCTTTATGAGCAGAATTTATAAGAAGCAGTCTTGCTGCAGATGTGCAAGCACACGACATGTTTCCTTCGTGGCTCAGGTGAAAATGAAAAGGAAAAAAACTAAAATAAATGTCTAAACATCTGCATTAACACAATATATTCCTGTGTCATTTAACAAGCTTAGCATTAGCTTATCAAAGCACAGTTGTGCAGAATGTAACCAGCGGGACCACGGCTAATGGTTGCTTGTTAGCAGGTGGTGGGAGGAGGAAGAGAACGTTCTGTTCCTTCCTTCCTGTTTCCCACTGTTGTGTTTGTACTCTGGTTCGAGCAGTGACAGTTTTTACAGCCAACGTGCAATGTCCAACGCAACGTGCAGTCAAAAATGCAAACATACAAAAGAGAGTGCACTTTTTTTTTACCTCGTTAGTATCATTGGATAACCATCTTAATTGTCTGAAACTTAACTGTTAAAAACAGAGGTCAGGTCAAAAAATGTCATCAACGTCGCCGCACCTGAGCATCCCTGAGTTAAGATGGGTTATCTATGAACAATTTTCAATTTCACTAACATGTTAGGACCCTATGGTTAAGACTCAAAGGAGTGGTGGACATTCCAAAGAGTGTGAGATGTCACTGTTAAATCATTAAGACAAACAAACAGGACAGGATCCGAATCTTACTGACTCAAGATGAATGTATGAACGAAAAAGGTGAATTAATATAACGCAACTGAACTATAAAAAGTCTTATATAATAATAATAAAAAATAATAAAACTAGTGCAATTTTGTTTTTTTGCGGTGTTTCTCTTATGAGCAACGCTAACAATGTAGGCCTACTGAAACAAAATGTTAGGACAAAATGTAACAACTTTCTTCACATTGTTTCCATAACAGCAGCCTTGAATTAAGCTAATCTATTACACTACATTTATAAATTGTAGGGAGCCTTGGATAAATAATAATGGTCGTCGCAGATACCTATTTCTGTTATTATTTGAATTAAACATCTAAACCAACCACCAGACAACACAATATGATGAAAACATGATGATGGATCTGTGAGTAGATTATTGTGCAAATAGTTTATGGGTGGTGACTTTTATTTTGACAGGATGAATCACGTGTGTCCAGTCTGATCCAAGCAACTGAATCGCGGAATTCTGAATCGCGGAAGTTGTTGTCATATGACTTATTACTGCTACAATGTTACTAATCCCTGGATAAAAGTGGCCTAAAAGGTGAATGAAATGCCATTTGATTACGGTAATATTTACATTTATTTAACTCACAAGGCTTGTTTTTATCGGTGACATCTTAAAACCCAATGTTTTTCCTGAAATATTTGGCGTTAGTTTAGCAATATCGAACGTAGTGTTGATTGGAGTGCAGTTTTTTTTTATAACCCAGCTAGCTTACTAGCTTTTACATCTATTTTTGAAGTGTTTCCTTCAGCCTGTGTGTATTTGAGACACCAACCATTTCTATTACAAATCATTCAGGAAACATTATACATGCGGTATCATCATCTCAGGAGTACGTGGTCTGCCAGCTAAATTGTTAGCTTTAAAGCCACACTGAAGGCTACTGATTTGGAGTCGGATGGGTACTGACATTAATAGACACAATTACACTGTTTCACTCAAATATTTCTCATAAGTCGGACAGGTATATGGATGAACCATGCTTGCATCATTAACCACTAAGGTACATTAAAACGCGTTTCTTGAGTGAAGCCATGGTTTATTCATTAAACTCTTATTTGATACTGCTCTGCAGAATGAACAGGCACTGTCTTTAACTGAAGTGGCGCTATATTGTTGCAAAATTGGCAAGAAGATTTGCCAATTTGGCAAAAGATCAAGTTCAATCCGCTAACCTAAAAGTACTTTTATTTTTGTCTCTTGGCAGAAATGGAGGAGATTAAAGTATCTCCTGACTACAACTGGTTCAGAAGTTCAGTCCCTCTAAAAAGAGTAAGTTTCGTTTTTAGTGCCATTATAATATGTTTAATGTTTTGAACAGGAGAATAAAGGTTAGACACAACATACATGTGACGCTAGGGATGGTTCTCGTGAGTGGTGTCGTGGGGTGGGTGGGGTTCAATATTGCATCAATTGCTTTGCTTTGGAGACACATTATTTTCTGTTGCAGATCATTGTAGATGATGATGACAGCAAGGTCTGGTCGCTGTATGACGCCGGCCCAAAGAGCATCCGCTGCCCCATCATCTTCCTCCCCCCCGTCAGTGGAACTGCTGAGGTTTTCTTTCAACAAGTTCTAGCACTGACAGGCTGGGGATATCGTGTCATCTCGGTGAGAGAGAGTCACTGTTTTTGGTTTACCATGTGAAAAGTAATTGGTTTGACAGTTGTTAGTATTTTTTGTTGTTGGACACTTGTTCTGTTTACAGGCTAGGGGTGTATTCCAAGTAGGTGGTGAGTAAGTGACATAATATGTAAGGTAAGTTAACCTAGAGGAAGTGGTAAACCTCCTAATAGATGAGCCCTTTGGCTTTTAGTTTAGAGATTGAATCCCATGGGTTATTCTATTATTAGATTTACAACATCCTCTTGGTTATCTTACCTAAGTTTACTACTAAACCACCTACTTGGTTTGGTACACTGTGTTTATTGTGTTATAGCTAGGATGCAATTCATGAAAATTGGGCACTTCTGGATAAGTTTTTGATTTTTGGCAGGGTGTTAGGTATAGGCCTAAGGTTTTCAAAAATCCAAGGATACAAGTTGGGGTGGCCCCCCTAGTGGCAGTTATCCATAAAATCCAAAATGGCCCCCACCGAAAAGAGAAAAGGTTATATCTCAGCTTCCTTTAGTCTTAAATTGTTGTATAATGTATTTTCTCTACTTTGTTTGATACAAGGAATCCAATTTTGATATGTTCTTCTTATTTTAAGTCCATTTCCATGTAGTATTATAGTCATATTTAGCTCATAAACTGTCAATATCTCTGAAAAAGTCACATTGAAATACTCAGGTCCCTAGACCCATATTTTTGACCTCCAAGGTATGCTTTTATTTGTTGATTGGACAGTTCACTATCACTATAGTGTCAAAAATCACATGTTGTGACCAAAAGGACCATTGTTGAGGCCTTAAATAAACACAACTTCAGAACTATGCCACAGTGAAAAGTTATATTAGGCTTTTCACCATGTTAAGGATCAATATTACATTTTAGTCAAATAACACAAAAAAACAATTCATACTTAAACATCATGTATTATTTAAAGATTTTTGGTTTCACTCTTCATCATTACAGCCTCCCTCACACTTACACAATGTGGTACAGCAAAGTCCAGCTCAGTGGCACTTACAGTTGCCCATACAGGCAACCACACAGCCACAGTTGAGGAGGAGTGAGCATCCCTTGCTGGCATATTCCAGATCTGTCCAGTATGGCACCCAGACTTTGGTTCTGTCATTCCATTCCCAACCCCACTCACTGGGGTCTGGAATCTCTGGAGTTTTGGAGAGGACTCCGTCAGATCCGTCAACCTGACTCCGCCAGATGGATTGCTTCGCATTTGCTCCGCATATCCATCTGGGAACTTTCCATTGGAGAATGTTTGGGGAAGGGGCGAAAATACTAGTTAGCTGAATGGATAAACCATCTGTCTATCACCACCTATGTTGGTCGGTCCAAATCAACCAATCAGATAAATTAAGTGTTCTTCTAATGCCATCTTTTAACATACAAGTTAGATAAGTAGCTAACGTTAACGTTTTTAAACTTACTATTTGTATGTGACATGAACCTCATCAACGACAATCCCCCACCAAGTTTTCATGGTAGGCTACACGTCTGAAGAAAGCATATTCCTTCTTGTTAAGTAACTAAGATTCAGTGTTACCAAACACTAACTTGATGGTCTCACGAGGCTAGAGAGGGACTGCTTCCAGACAAAAGCTGCAGCGTGCAGGGCACGCTTTCCATGCTGGAATAAGGCATGATGGGTCGGGGGGATTGAATCCAGGGATTTGAAGCCATGAGTGAAAAGAAGCTTCCAGGTTTCATTGACTGACTCGACACCGCAGTTCTTACTGTATAGTCCAGCGTTTGAGAACTTGCATGTGCACTGATTCCAGTGTGAGGCTGGTTGGGTCTTGGGTAATCAGAATGAGGGTGCCAGTGACTTCTGGGTAAGCTGCCCACGCATTTCATGCTTTTTTTTTTGCCAATTCCATACATTGCTGATACAACGTCACATCATGTGAACGTGGAAGAGGGGGAGTGCTTGACATCTTTGAGGTCCCAGCATTTCTGAGATTGTGGTGGATTGGAATATCTTTATATGCCTTCCCTGATCCAAATCCAATCCACAGCTCTGAGCTCTGAGAGCTCCTGGAACAGATTGATGGCCTTCCTCTTCCTGACATTGTGACAATGCTTCTAGGTCAGTAGGTTTGTTGTTCAGGACCAAGTTAGTCTTTGTTGTGAGGAGGTGGAACTTTGAGCCAGCTGTGGTCTTCTGAAGTTCCTCACTGATGTACTGAAACAGCTCATCTTTATTTTGACAGTCCTTGGAGAACTTCTGCCATTGAGCTCCTTTGGCAGAGGTATCTTAGTGACAAACCTACTGACCTAGAAGCATTGTCAGGAAGATGAAGCAGACACACAAATGATGCTACATTTACATCATGCTGCCGAACAGGGTCACACCAAGGCTTACCGGCAGTAGATAGTGATGTGGCTGTGCTGGCCATCAATCTGTTCCAGGAGTTAGGCCTCTCAGAGCTGTGGATTGGATTTAGATCAGGGAAGGCATATAAAGATATTCCAATCCACCACATCTCAGAAATGCTGGGACCTCAAAAATGCCAAGCATTGCCCCTCTTCCACGTATTCACATGAAGTGACGTTGTATCAGCAATGTATAGAATTAGCAAAAAACTGCATGGATTGCGTGGGCAGCTTACCCAGAAGTCACCGACACCCTCATTCTGTTTACCGAGACCCAACCAGCCATACACTGGAATCAGTGCACGTTCTCAAATGCTGGACTGTACTCATGTATAGTAAGAACTGTGGTGTCGAGTCAGTCAATGAAACACGGAAGCTTCTTTTCACTCATGGCCTTGAAGTACCTGGATTCAATCCCTCCGACACATCATGCCTTATTCCAGCATGGAAAGCGTGCCCTGCACGCTGCAGCTTTTGTCTGGAAGCAGTCCCTCTCCAAAACTCCAGAGATTCCAGACCCCAGTGAGTGGGGTTGGGAATGGAATGACAGAACCAAAGTCTGGGTGCCATATTGGACAGATCTGGAAGATGCCAGCAAGGGATGCTCACTCCTCCTCAACTGTGGCTGTGTGGTTGCCTGTATGGTCAACTGTAAGTGCCACCGAGCTGGACTTTGCTGTACCACATTGTGCAAGTGTGAGGGAGGCTGTACTAATAATGATGAAGAGTGAAACCAAAAATCTTTAAATAAATACATGATGTTTAAGCAAGTCGCTCCACTCGGCGGCCATACGCTTTTTGGGCACTCATCAGGCATCCATTTTGGCAGAAATGCACGTGCGCAAGGCTTCACGACACCAATCTTGCTCCAGCAGTGAGATAACAACACATGATTGGCACAATGTCTTCACAACACACCACATTATTGGCTCAATGTATTCACGTCAACATTTTGCCGCGGAAGGGGTGTGATTTGCGTACTGCCATATTGCCGTTACAAACTAAGCTCATGCATTTCTATGGAGGATTTTTTGAGTGCTGCTCATTAGAAAGTCTATGGTTAAAGAAAAGCCTAATATACTGTAACTTTTCACTGTGGCATAGTTCTGAATTTGTGTTTATTTAAGGCCTCAACAATGGTCCTTTTGGTCACAACATGTGATTTTTGACACTATAGTGATAATGACCTGTCCAATCAACAAAGAAAAGCATACCTTGGAGGTAAAATATGGGTCTAGGGACCTGAGTAATATTTCAATGTGACTTTTTCAGAGATATTGACAGTTTATGAGCTAAATATGACTATGATACTAGATTTAAATGGATTTAAAATAAGAACATATCAAAATTGGATTCCTTGTATCAAACCAAGTAGTGAAAATACATTATACAACAATTTAAGACTAAAGGAAGCTGAGATATAACCTTTTCTCTTTTTGGCGGGGGCCATTTTGGATTTTATGGATAAATGCCACTAGGGGGGCAACCCCAACTTGTATCCATGGATTTTTGAAAACCTTAGGCCTATACCTAACACCCTGCCAAAAATCAAAAACTTATCCAGAAGTGCCCAATCTTCATGATTTTTCACATATTCCTTCTCAGCTATTAAGTGACACTGTGGTTTCGCTCACTGAATATAACTGACACAATGTTACTTTGCAGTTAATGTATGTGGCCTTTCACACGGTAACAAGTCTCCACTTGCCCTCATGTAATGAAAACAGAGTTCCTTGCTGGCCGTGTGCAGTGAACGCCACTTATTCACCACTAATTAGATACAGAAGCACTCATTTAGCCCCCAACCTGTGAGGGTTTCTATTAATCTGGTTAGACATGGAACCAGAGAAGGCCATGAATGCTCTGTGCTGTCTGAAATGAGGATGGCTGAGGAGACGTTTTCTGAGAACTTCACGTGAGGTGAAGATAAGTGAGATAGCCAGCAGCCAGCACTGGTGGTGTGTTGCCGGTCGCACAAAGTGGTCTCTGTGTTTGATGTATTGATGACGGAGAGGAAGCATGTGGGGCTGCCAGAGGTAAAGGAAGCTGATGTTTTTATTTACTGTATATTTGTTTTTCTCTCTCTCCTCGTCTCTCTCTCTCTTCTCTCTTTCACTCACTCACACAGCTTCAGTACCCTGTGTACTGGGACCTTCTGGAGTTCTGTGATGGCTTCCGGAAGCTTCTCGACCACTTACAGCTGGACAAGGTTAGCCATGGCCGCACCAGTCCAGTCCTTTGATGTGTTCCATTGCTGAAGATTTCCCATCCATCCTCCTTTAAAGGCTGCTGTAATGTCTGGCTCACCCATTTAGCTTAACCAAGTTTGGAGGGACGTCTGAGATGAATAGTCTTTTCTGGAATTGAATTTAATGTATCAGCTCAAACTACTTCCATATTGAACGGAATCTGTGGTAAACGCATACACTCACAGAAAGACCAGGGAGACAAGTCAGTGGTTCCCAGCTCTTGAGTGGGATCAAGACGTGATTTCCCTGCTGGCTGCACACTGAAATAAGCCTTCTCACCATTGGTTCATCTCCCTGGTTCTTAAATAAGCCTTCTCACCATTGGTTCATCTCCCTGGTTCTTCTGCTCCCAGTGCTGAGTGCTTGCATCATATTCCATCAATATGTTACACGCTGACATGCAAATCTACTTTGATATCTTGTTTACAGTAAATAGACAATGACAATTAGACCATGTGTACATATTACATACAGACGAGAACAGTGGTTCAGGGATAATGGTTTCATGGGGTTTTCTGTCTGTGTCTGGTGTGTCTTCAGGTCCACCTGTTCGGTGCCTCTCTGGGTGGGTTCCTGGCTCAGAAGTTTGCTGAGTGCACGCACAAATCCCCCAGAGTTCACTCACTCATCCTGTGCAATTCCTTCAGCGACACCTCCATATTTAACCAAACATGGACCGCAAACAGGTGAGTGGGTCTCTGGTTGGAGAGGCGTCAGAACTTGGTGGAAACAAACTGTTTAATAGCTTTGGAAACTGACCCTGAAAACGGCAGCAGATGCATGTAATCTTTGATTTCAAATGATTTATTAGTTATGAGATTTTAGATTATAAGATTAATTCGTTCTTAATCTTAGAGCCGCTACAAGGAAAATCTTGAACACTGACTTTGACAGCTGTTTGTGTTCACCGAGTTGTCCCATTCAAAGCTATTGAGAAGTGTTACTTCCCTTTTTTCACTGACCAGTGAGCGTGAACTCCAATCAGATAAGTTCCCTGTGAGAGCCAGTTGCTGTTTCCTTTGATCCATGATCTCTGTCTTGAAAGGTGTGTGTGTGTGTGTAGGAGAGGGAGAGATAGAGAATGCAAAAATAAACCATAATCTCCTTTCCCTTTTAGTTTTTGGCTAATGCCAGCCTTTATGCTAAAGAAGATTGTTCTTGGGAACTTCGCCAAAGGACCTGTAGACCCCAAAATGGCGGATGCTATTGACTTCATGGTTGATCGAGTGAGTGAGAGCACCCGTTTTGAATTTTGGGTTACGCATCGAACGCATTGTATTTTTACCAATAAATGAGAAGTCAGGGAAGTTATTCAGCCATTATTATAGTAATAGTATTCTACACCATATTTTTGTTACTTTTATTATTAAATGTAAAGCCTGTCATTTAGTTATATAAGTTATCTCAACAACAAATCAATTTACACCCTTCCTTTCTGTGCTTCTGAAGCACCATGTTGTGGATGCTGGGATTGTTTTTGGCTCAGTGTAAGCCTTTGTGTTTGAGTCTTATTTTTTATTTTTTTAAGTAAACACTGAACGAACAGTTAGCTCGATTTGACAATAAATTGTCTGGGCCTTAGACTACCTTTTATTTCCATATCCGAGAATGAGTAAGGTACACACTCCAAGTTTTTCTCCTCCAATGGCTAACTACTGTGGTTTGATGATAAGGCTGTATGCCAGGGAAGGCTAGTTACAAAAGTGAACCCGAACCCTGATCAGGCATAGGTCCAACAAACATATCCTTTCCACATTCAGAACCTCCAAGGACATCTTTGAGAGTGTGTGTTTCAGTGAGTGTGTGTGTGTGTGACATCCATGAGGGTGTGTGTGTGTGTCTTTAGTGTGTGTTTGTCTCAGTGAATGTACGCATGTGTGTATTTCAGTATATTGTGTGTGTGTGTGTGTGGGGGCATGATGGTAAGACCCAGGAGAAGAGGTAATGAGTCTCATTCCTGTTTGATTGGATGACAAAGAGCCATCTGTTCTGTCCCCACCTTCTCCAGCTGGAGTCTCTGAACCAGAGTGAGCTAGCCTCGCGGCTAACGCTAAACTGCCAGAACTCTTATGTGGAGCCACACAAGATCAAGGATGTGGCCGTCACCATCATAGACGTAAGATCTGTACTTCTCTCTCACACCCAGACCTCTCAAGTCTCACGCATTGAGCGTGAGACACACGCATTTCAATGACTTCACACGCTCACACATGGCATTTCTCACTCCGAAAAATTATTAACTTGCCCGCACAGAAATTTCTAAGGGCTATAGGCTAGCCTATATTTTACAAACGTGTCACACAACGTTGCTGTCTGTGCGCTCATTCAGTTCAGAGAGCTGCTGTTCAGTTACTAACCTATCGGCCAATCAAGAAATAGTTTTGTTTTGATGTGGGTCCGCAACGTGGAGACTGCTGGTCCGCGGAGTCGTGGAGTGAAATTAGGCCCGGTGCTTCGTCTGATAATTTGCTGCGCAGTTGATCAAGATACCGCGGACCGACAAAAAAAGAAAACAAACGTTTCTGCTATCGATGTCATTAAACATGGAGCCATACAAAAAAGTGTTACTATGCCATACAATGTTACTATGTTCTGAACGTCTGCATTTATACACACACATATATATACACACATACACTCAGTGCATTATCTCTCTGTTAAAGAAATCTAGAAATATGATAGGAATGAGTGGTTGATTTTAAATGACGTGATGGTATTTGATGTTTGATTTTGGATGTGTATATCAGCAAGTCAGGGATATGATTGTTTCAATGTGTTGATCCATGGGGCAACTTTTGAGCAATGTTACTGGGTTACCACAAAACCAGTTCAGTGAGCTCCGATTGGATGTGCTTCAAAAAGTATGTCCAGTCTCAATGAGAATGTGCTGGAACAAGAATACTAGGAACATTTCCCAGCAACATTGCCCCAACAATTGCCTTGTTGTGTATCACCAGCTTTAGAGTGTAGAGTTGTGTGTTATAGGGAAGTGAGCTTGTGATGTTTATGTATGTATGTGTGTGTGTGTGTTTTAGGTGTTTGATCAGAGTGCCCTTTCAAACGAAGCCAAGGAGGAGATGTATAAACTGTACCCCAACGCCAGACGAGCCCACCTGAAGACGGGAGGCAACTTCCCTTACCTATGCCGGAGTGCAGAGGTCAACCTTTACATACAGGTGTGTGTGCAAGTGTGTGTTTTGCATGCTGAAGACCTCTCAACCAACCCTACTTCACAGCCACTCAACTACTTTACAACTGTAAAAATGGATCTGCCTGTGGGGAATGTTTTTAATTTTTCCATAGACGATACAGAGACAGACAAACGTACACTTAAGGGGACTTTTGGGTCTGATTCTGGTTTAGTGTGAAAGTGTACAGGTGACATGGGTGTTGTGATTTGCACCTTTTCCATATTAAGTTCTGTATTCGTCAGAATAGGTTCACTTTATTTATACACACACCAACGTTTCTTTAAACGAAACAAGGCATGAAAGTATTAGGCTGGTAGGAAGGTCACGCTGGTAGCTGAAAGTCATGCTGATTTGTTTTTTAACCACATTGATGTGTGAGGAACTGAAACCTCACCCCTCCCCTCTGGTAGTTGAGTGGTTTGTGATGCCTGGTGCTCTTGTCGTTGGTCCCTCTGTTCTAGATCCACCTTCGCCAGTTCCACGGCACGCGCTACGCCGCCATTAACCCGGCCATGGTAAGTGCCGAGGAGTTGGAGGTCCAGAAAGCCAGCCTGAACCAGGGCAACAACAGCGAAGAGGAGGTCTAGGCCCACACCACACCAGCTTCCCCTCCCCCACGTCCACCCCCAGGTCCTAAAGGAGGTTGTGCGGTGGCACAGCAAGGCGTCGCGAGACTGCACTCAAACATACATATGTACAAAAATAAACCTGTGAACTAGCATTCAGAAAACATTGGTTACACACATCCTAAACCGGGGGAACATTTCAAACACACCTTTACATGGTCCTGTGTTTTCTATGATGTACTCAATCAAACAAATGTTTAAAAGGAGACAATTTTTACTTTACAGGAGGAAATACAATATTTTAATAATGACTATTTCTGTAAATAATTATGAATCGGGTACATTATATAAAATGACCTTAATAGGATGCCATACTTTTTGAACCTGTTGCCTTACGTAATACTGAATCCGCTGTAATAGCTATTTTTTTTTCGCACTTTGTATAACTGGAATTTCATTTTTTCCAGACTTATGTTTGTTTTCTTTTATTTTTCTCTCACTGCCAGCTTTTATATTCTGTATGGAGCCATGCACTGAAAAGTTATCCACCCAATGATGTGACCAGGAATATTATTGAAAAAGTAGTGTACATTATTGTTTCCTTTGTTATCAAGTAAAAATGCTTAAATAATCCATCTTGGTCCAATGGTGGTTTTTAGTTGACAGTAAAAGACAGGGGTGTCATTTGCATTTAGTGTTGACATTTTATTGAGATCTCAACAAAGCATACCTCAGTTCATGCATAGTAGGTAATCAACAGAGTTTGGATCAGCTGTTGATCATTTCTGCAGCATCTGACATTGTTTTACAGCATTCTCAACATTGTTAAGTAGTGCAGTCAATAAATAATGCTTACAAGCAACTCCAAATGATACACAAGGTTCTGATCATACAGATGTTAAACATGCTGATCGATGCCAAGATTTTTTTAAGTTGAATAAAAAATGCTGTAGTTCAAACATATCAATGGAAATTCCCCATCCATTGAGCATATTCAAGAGCTGGACATCATTACCATACCGTATAAGTATACTCGTTTGATCCCGTGAGGGAAATTTAGTCTCTGCATTTATCCCAATCCGTGAATTAGTGAAACACACTTAGCACACAGTGAAGTGAAGCACACATTAATCCCGGCGCAGTGAGCTGCCTGCAACAACAGCGGCGCTCGGGGAGCAGTGAGGGGTTAGGTGCCTTGCTCAAGGGCACTTCAGCTGTGCCTACTGTAACTGCGTAGAAAACTGCCTCATCCATAAACAGAGGTACAATTGCAAAACTTCTTTTCCTGACAGTTTCCAAATGTTTACCAATATTTATTGCTTTACACTCATAACATTATATATATATATATACACACTTGTGTAAAATCTACTGATTTATTTTACAAAATGTTTATGTAAAAAAAAATAAGAAAGTCAAACATCATTCCTTATGAGTATGTAATAAACACCAACGTGCATAGTTGGACTATAGTTGAGTGAAGGTAAGTGTCACAACACACAACTCATGGTTGCCTTGGAGTTGTGGGCTGAACAAATCCAGCCTAAAAATATTCAGAGTAAATAATAATAAAAATCACCTGATTTTGGTCCATAGAGAATATTTAATCTCTCGTCAAGGAAGGGGAAGTCTCATCATGACGATGAAAATCATCAGTTTAATGTCAGTGCTTATTGTTATGCTCTGTAACGATTGTGCTATATATTAAGAAGTTGTTTTTTTTTTACTTTTGCATCCAGTATTCACAGCAGTGCTTCACATTGCGTTGCATTTTTTTGGTGTGTCTGGGTCTGCATTCGCCTTTTGTCGTACATTTTCTGTTGGGACAATAGTGGAAACAATAGTGATAATCAAATCAGCACCTGTCATTAACAGTATAATGAGAAGTATTACTTTTATATCTAGAAAATATCCTCTACATACTGTACACTTTATGGTTTGTACATACCGGTACTTTTATTGCCAAATTGAATAGCAAAACCATACGTAGACATTTTACAACTTAATCCCAATATCAACTGCCTGTTTGATGATCTGACGATGTTGTGGAGTATTTAAAGTCTGATGATAATTATAAAACACTCAGCAAACATAGACCTTAAACGTAGACCTTTGCGTTTTGCGCCTAACAATGCCCCTGAGCTGTTCCAAAGTCTCTAGGGGCTTATTGCTTAAACATTGGCTGTGTGCTGACCATCTTGGCGGGTTGCTTATGACTACACTGTGGGGTAGACAGGACTTTGTGGGGTTTTATGACCATACAGTACAATATTCAATGGCCATGGTGTGGAATTCCAAATGACAAGGTTGTGGTGAATGTATTCAGTGACTGGGGTACATATTCTCCTCCTGGGGTACTGAAAACCACTTCCTCTCTTCCTGTCCCTGTGTGACCCCTGCGGGTGACCCACCTGCAAGGTCGAGGCGGTCAATGGCCACCAGCCCCTCGTAGAGGCCCTTGATGGGGTTCTCTCCGGCCACCAGCACCCCGTGCAGCCAGATCAGCAGCATGCGGTGACCGTGCTCCTTGTAGCTCTTAGTGCCTGCAGCGCACACACAACACAACACAACACAGCACAACACAACACAGCTTTAAGGAGACTTCTTTCACACACACACACACAACAAAGAATTTTAAGGAGACTACACACACACAGAGTTTTAAAGAGACTACACACACACACACAAAACAGAGTTTTAAGGAGACTACACACACAACACACAGCATGGAGTTTAAAGGAGATCACACACAACACAGAGTTTAAAAATCCTTCTAATAATTCTCACTACTGGCACCCACAACAGAGTTTAAACATGTTCCTTATATCTACAGTCTCACCACTGGTACACACAACACAGAGTTCAATGTGCTTTACCTTACCTGCCCACCTGGTGTGCTACTCTGGAAACTAATCTGTGTACAGCTGTACCTGAGAAACTCACCTGTTCACTCTCTACTGCTCACACCTAGAGAAACTCACTTGCCCACAGAAAATCACCCGTCCACTGCTCCTTTGAAAAACTCAGTTGTATACTGCTTTGCCCAAGAACCAAGCAGTTCCACACATCTGACTTGACTTGCTCACATTTCTCCCCGTCAAACCTCCCTGTCCACTGTTGCTTCATGGCTAAGGTGTCCACTGCTATCCAAAAGAAAATCATATGTTCCCTGTTTCATTTAAGAACCTTGTCTGTCCTATTCTGTCTTACCTGTACACTCCTGTCTTACCTGTACAATACTGTCTTACCTGTCCACTGCAATCTCACCTGCCCACTGCAATCTTACCTGTCCACTGCAATCTTACCTGTCCACTGCAATCTTTTTTTTTTTTTTTAAGTATATATTTTTGGGCTTTTTATGCCTTTAATGACAGGACAGTGGAGAGTGACAGGAAGCGAATGGGAGAGAGAGTCGGGGAGGGATCCGGAAAGGACCACGGGGCGGGAATTGAACCCGGGTCGCCGGCGTACTGTGCAGGTGCCCCAGCCAATCGTGCCACAGCTGGGGCCTGTCCACTGCAATCTCACCTGTCCACAGCAATCTCACCTGTCCACAGCAATCTCACCTGTGTGCTGCAGTGTCACCTGTCCCAGCCTCACCTGTCCACTGCTGCTCGATGGCCATGACGTGTGCGTCAGTAAAGCCCCACACCTCGGCCAGCACCTTCCACTCCCCCGGGCTCAGGTACTTGGTGGCCAGCCTCCACATGACCGAGCGGATGTGCTGGGTCTCTGGCTGGTGGTCCTGTCTGAAGCTCAGCGGACGGCCTGCCAGCGGGTCCGAATCCACACTCAGG
>NC_063209.1:16197245-16224745 GCF_017589495.1 Alosa alosa | reverse complement strand
ACATGTGTGCATGTGTGTGTGTGTGTGTACATGTGTTAGTGTGCATCAGTGTGTGTGTGCAAATGTGAGTGTATATTTCCTTAAATCTGACTGTATATGTATGTATGTATGTATGTATGTATGTATGTATGTATGTAAGCATTAAGCTATATTTCTCTCTGTGAATGAGAGTGTAAGTGAGGGAATGTGTGTGTGTGTGTTTCGGACCTTGTCCTTGACACAGTGTGCACAGCCCATCCCTATAAGGAACTCCACCACCTCCAGTTGTCCATTTTCTGCAGCTAGATGGAACGCTGTCTTTCCAGACTAAGATACAGACAGACAGACAGACAGACAGACACACACACACACACACACACACACACACACACACAACCACACACACACACACACACACACACACACACACATTAATATGAATAACATATTAACATTAACATTTAAAAGCAGGAAGTAACATTTCTGAACCTACCAAAACTTTCAACACAGATATGAGTTACTGAACCACCTCCACTGCTATTTGAGCCAGATATACTGTATACTGGATGTCCTCATGCAACCAGAGAAACTCAAATATCTGTTGGGGGACTGTGGAGGACTTAAATAAGCACATGCTGCTCATGCACATGATTTTACAGTGTGTGTGTGTGTGTGTGTGTGTGTGTGTGTGTGTGTGTGTGTGTGTGTGTGTGTGTGTGTGTATGTATGTGTGTGTGTGTCTGTGTGTGTGTATATGCTGAGGGTGGTGACTCTTCTTCAAACACTGTCAGCAAACAGCCAGGTTCCTTGACTTCCCTGTCTGCCATTTATGCTTCATGCTAATATGGCTGTCTTATCTGCACCGCCAACAGCTAAAACATTCAGCTTGCGTAATGTGCGGTTATGAGTCTGACACAAAGTTACAGAGTAGACTGAATGCCACTGTTGCCTTTATGTTTGCTCTGGGGGGTGTTGAGCCTCGGGTTCTATAATGTGCCCTTGGGTCTTTGTTCATTTGCTAATGGTATAAATAAATGAAGAGTTTCCAGGAAATGTAGCTTTTTGGGAGTAAAGAACAAGCAGATTAGTTATTCTCTGTTTGTGTGTGTGTGTGTATGTGTGTGTGTGTGTGAGAGAGAGAGGGAGATAGTGTGTGTGTATGTGTGTGTGTGTATATAATTTTCACCTTGTCCACTCTGTCCAGTCTCATGTCCTCTAGGTCCTCCATGATGAACTCCAACACTAGTATGTGACCACGCTGTGCCGCACAATGAAGCAGATTCAAGCCCTTCTGCACACACACACACACACACAAAATACATTTCTCAAACATATCAGGCAGCGTACACCACAAACACTTTGACAAATAGAACTTTTCAAAGTTTTGCAACATATTACTTTCTGATTTTGTACAAATTAAATCCTGTCATGGCAAGTAAACGGGTTACTTGTCAGTCAGTGGGAACAGCCCATTGTCAGTCAGTGGGAACAGTCATTTCTCATTCTGAGTGGTTATTATCACAAATTATTACACAGCTCCTCATAATGCTGCAGAATGCTCCATTCACTTGAATGGGCTTTCCCAACGTTTAGAGGTCTGATATTTACAGACAGACTGACGAGGAAAATGGGTTTGTGCGTCTTTCATATAACTCTGCAAGTAGTCCGGTCACTTCTTGCAATGGAACTTCATTCAAAAGTGAAAGCAGAGGGTTGATCAGGAAGGTTTCCGCTGCCACGTTGGGGTCCTGTTCGCCCTGTCGGGATTTATTTTCAGATAATGACCGGCGTTCTATACATTATCCCTTACTTATCAGACCTCTGAACGGCGCAATAGATCACTTAATTCCACGGAACCTTCTGCAGCATTCTGAGGAGCCTTAATATATAACAGCCATTCTAACAACAATAAAATGACAAATCTATCTGACAAACATAGAGACAGGGCCGTAGCCATTCTGACACCAAACACGAAGAAGATATAATGAAGCAATAATTTCATTGGGATTTGAGCAGTGGTTCACTCTGTTACCAAGGAACACATAACATTGGATTTATACTGTAAGCATAAAAACACGAGAAATGGAAAAAATACATATTGCATTCATATTTAAGTATTTAAGACACATACACTACAATAAAGCTGAAAATTCTCATTGGTACTCACACACACACACATACAGTACACACACACACACACACACACACACACACACACACACACACACAAACACACACACACACACACACACACTCACACACAAACACGCAAACACGCAAACACACACACACAAACACTGTATATATGATAAATGTTAGCAGTTTTATGTTAATAATGCACTTGACACCTTAATCTAAACTAGACTGTTCTGTTAAACTTTTTAAAATTGCTCCATGGACGTTTCGGGCCAGACACCCCTTTTCAGCGTGATTATGGTCATTGCTGTTCAATTTCATGTCATCTCTATTACTTGTCATGTTTTTAATTGACAGTCAAAGACAAAAACATAGCCTGGTAATACCATACTCACTACTTTGTTTCACTTCAGTGTTTCCCACAGAATTGAATTCTATTTGTGGTGGTAGGTTTGCAGAATTAACTCGAATGCAACAGTTTTTAACTGCAGCGCGGTTATGATTCTAACCAGATTAAAGCACAATTAAGTACAACCAGATTGAACCAGATACACAAATCATTGTGTGGTGGTCAATGTTGAAATTGTGGTGGGCCACCACAAATAAGTCAATGTATGGGCACTGTAACACTGCACTTCATGAAGAGAGTCTGAGTCTGGTCTCATGATTGGGAAACATTTCCAACGCTAGCATTATAACGGGTGTAGACTTTGCGCTAACTTTGAAATCATCGATCCAGCCCAACCAATCACATTGATCAGGGATCCCTAACGTTTCTTCCTACTTCACTTTTACAAACTGATAATAAACCACGTGGCCAACCAACAAAAAACCCTAACTGTTTTATATGAGGCAACAGATTTTCTTTCCTCTTTTGCTTTGATGTCATAAAAAATCTAAACAAATAAAGCAAATGGACAAAAATAAATCAGGTCTTACTTTATTTTCACAGTTAAGCTTCGCACCGCTGGCCACTAGGATCTGTAGAACCTTCAGGTGTCCAAACCAGGCAGCCAGTAGCAGAGCGTTCATTCCAAACTGGACAAAAAAAAGAGTTATTATACACTGGAAAACATACACATACACACACACACACACACACACACACATACAGCAGAAGTGAGTCACACACATGCTGACATACACACACACATATGCACGTATGAACACACACACACACACAAACACACACACACAGATCAGAGTGTTGGAGGGCACACAAATCTTGTGGGCACACAGCCCACAGCCACACACACTCCCCATCCCTCTGTTAGCCCATGGACACTCAGCAGGCTATGAGAATGTCATTAAGCATTTCCAAATGTCCCCTTAATCTTCGTTAAGGGGACATTGGAAATGCTTAACATTTCCAATTGGAAACATTTGGAAAATTAGACCACTTCAGAGAGATAAAGCAGAAAACAAAGACTGTGGGATTTGTGGGAAAAACATTAATCTTCAGCACACATGTACACAGAGAGAGACAGAAAGATAGAGAGAGAGATAGAGAGTGTGAGAGAGAGAGAGAGAGAGAGAGAGAGACACACACATACAGATGCTCACACAGACAAATGCACGCTTACACTGTCTGCCTTATCCACCTCCGTGTCGTTCTCCAGCAGTAGCCGCAAGGCCTCCTCATTTCCGGCCCCTGCTGCCCAGTGCAGGGCCTTCCGGTCTAGCTGAGGAGAGAGAGAGAGAGAGAGAGAGAGAGAAGGGGGGGTGAGAAAGAGAGGATGATGGAAGTTGGGGAGGACAAACGGAGAGGGGGAGAGATGAAAGGGAGGTGGAGATTCTGTCAGTATGAGGCCGGCCAAAGGACACTCAGGGAAGTGGTTATGCTACTGAGGAGGAAATGTCTGAGGGCGTGTACTACGGAGGGAGAGACTGTGTGTGAGGTAGAGGGCACATCCGGCTCTGCCGCCACTCACGTCACATTAGCACCATGGAGCACCAGCCCTTACTCCCTTACTGCTCTTACTCCCACTCCCACATACTACTTCCCAATGCCCACTTCCCATGGTTTCCTCACTGACATTCCCACAATGGGGAATGTCGACATTCCTAACTGCTGCATCCACGCAAGCTCAACAAGCTCAACATTTGTGTGTGATTTTTTCTATGCTGGCACATTAGAGTGCGACTTGTTGTTTGTCAGTTCATAGAGACCTCCAGAGATGTTTTCTAGGTCAGCATCTCACTTTGTTTTGAGCCTTGATGTTCACTCCTCTCTTTATCAG
The DNA here is from genome assembly GCF_017589495.1 of Alosa alosa. Taxonomy (NCBI): domain Eukaryota; kingdom Metazoa; phylum Chordata; class Actinopteri; order Clupeiformes; family Clupeidae; genus Alosa; species Alosa alosa. The sequence continues at coordinate 16,220,390 of NC_063209.1, read as the reverse complement.
CTCCTGCATCCTGTCTGTGTCGTTACGCTTCGCAGCATCGTGAAATTCCTTCTCTGATCGCAGCACTGGAACACATACACAAGCACACAAGCACACACACACAGGCACACACAAACACACGCACACACACAGACACGCACACACACACACACACACACACACACACACGCACACACATAGAAGATTGATGCATTATTGGTACAGTGACTAGTTTTTGTTGCTGAGAATAGATTCACACCAACCTGATTCATGAGCCACAATAAGAACCAACATTGCCACAATAGTATATCAATTTCTTTTTTTTATTTTTATGTTACTATCACTTTGAGTTGTGTCACATCCCATTGCTTTTATGTCCTGACAGCTAGATCTTACAGGCCTATCTCACCAAGCCCTGTAGCAATTTACACAATCAGTAAGCAGTTTTCAGAGTAAACTTCACCACCACGTGTCAGAGCATTTAGGCTCAGGTCAACATGACATTTAAGATGAGAACTCATCAGTCTGCAAATAATACCCTGTGGGACACTGCCCCACACTGCCCCACACACACACACAGACACACACAGACACACACACATACACACCCCACACCCTCCCTCCCTCTTTCTATCTCTCACTCCCTCCCTCTCCATTTCTCTCACTGTTAGAGAGATTGTTGTCACAGCAGTTTAAGAATCACTTAATGCAGAAAGATTGTCTACCCATCTGATGTCTAGGATGGAAGTCAAATACCCTGCTAATGAACAACAGAGGACAACCATTAACTGCTGATCTAATTATCACAAAACTGGAGATGTCAATTCCATGATATGAACCATTTTAGAACGAAAATCTGAAATCTGACCTAATTCAAGCAAAGCCACAATGCAATATTTCTGCTTTATCTCAAAACAATAGGTCCAGACAGACGGCAAGTCAATGAATTAATTAGTCATCAGACCCCAGAATCCATGCGGTGTCAGCCGCTAGACTTTCGATAGCCAATATCAATTGGTCCGAACTGCGCATAACCTTAGTTACCAACACAATAATATGAGTTAGCCTACAATTTTATTTTATTTTTAAATTCTAAAATTCGAAAACGTTTTCAGATCAGAAACGGACGGACTGATGGTAGGCTACTCGGTGCGTTATGCGGAACCAGAGCAAAACTGTCTTGCCCATTCCCATATCAAACATCCATTCATCACTTACAGATATCATCTTCAGACACCAAATCGTCCTCCATTCCGATAGGTTAATAAGCTGAGTAAATGTGTAAGTTACTTAAACACTACATTTTCTGTAGTCTTCGGCAGAAGGATCTTTCTTTTCACCGATCGCTATCCTCCAGGACAAGTGCTTGTGCGCCGTTCCCTCCCCGCCCTCTGTTGGAAACAACCGGCGCACAGCTTGCTCGGACTTGGGGATGTTTTACGGCTTACGACATGTTTCACACTTGACGGTAAAGCAGCTCCGTCTACGGCTTTCAACGTGAGTTCATTGCCGATGTAGCCCGTAGCCACATGGTCAAAATTTGGCTTGTGTGACACGAATTGTTGGGAAGATGAGAGTGTAGCCTAGTAATTTGATTAGACCGAATGAATGTAAACACTTAATACTTTTCTAAAAACTCTTACTTATATCCGTTTATAATCTGCACTTTAACAAACAGGCATGGGGAAAGCTAAGAATAATAAATTTAAAAGGCCCCGATTCTCGGCTGGAGGACTCGTGAAGGAAGTTATGGACAACGAGGATGAAGTTGAAGTAGAAGTTGATTCACCTGCTGCAGAACATTTAGAGAAAGTATGTGGGATGTTTCTATTGCTGTAATACACATAATGTTCTGGTTGACAGCTTTGTTTTGGTCTCTAGTATTAAACGCTTGCGGTTTTCTAGCCAGTTAGCCAGCTCGTTCATAACAGGGCATTTTACTGTCAACAGCCATGTAGCGGCTCGGAGGCATTTGTTTGCATAACAAAAAGTAACATAGGTTGTAGACTACTGTGTTGTGATATCCTACACAAAATGCACTCACAGGCGCAGTGTTAGATGAGATTTCTTTTAACAGCTGCATTCTCCCAGTTACCTGTTAAAGTTGGGTCCAATTCAGTGGAACATAAATATCGATAAGCAACGTAATTTGAGACACTTTAATCTTAACGTCAGGTCATTAGCGATAAGTAACTTTAAACTAACAAACCTGTTTGTGTCTCTGTTCGCGCAGCTGCAGAGTCCCTGCGCGGACGTGCGTGAGTGTGCGTGTGCGAGCATCTCTCGGATGGTGCAGCAGAGCCAGACCATCCCCAGCTTCCTCCAGCGGGACGCGGTGCGTCGTCTCGGGCCACTGCTGCTCGACCCATGTGTGGCTGTGCGGGAGACCGCGGCAGGAGCCCTCAGGTGGGTGTCTCGGAGGAAGGAGGAAAATAAATCAAATTAATGAACAGGCTCTGTGTTGACAAACAGCTCATGTTTATGCTCTTACCAAGACAATCAGTTCAGTTGCCATGGTTTCTATCCAGTTCTCATACTCTTGGGTTCTGCTAATGTTGTAAAGGAAACATAGCATCTATCAGTCACACAAGGTTGAGCAATGAAACAGGCAAGATTGAAATGAATCAAACTAGTCCCGGCTACAGCAGCAGTGGAGGGTGGAAAGGGTAGTGATATCTTTACTGAGCCGCAGAGATATGTGTTGTGTGTGTGTGTGTGTACAGGAACCTGAGTGTGTGTGGGGGTCCCGAGGTGTGTGAGGACATGGTGAAACAGGACATCCTAACTCCTCTCACCAAGCTACTCAGGGAGGTAAGGACGTATGTGTGTGTGTGTGTGTGTGTGTGTGTGTGTGTGTGTGTGGGGGTTGTCTGTGCTTACCTTAACCAAGCATGTGTAGCTATGAACTTAACTCTTGAAGCTACACCCCAACGTGTGCTCAAAGAATTGAGGACCATCTAGATGTCTGGGTGTTTCAGGCCGGTAGTAGAGTACCAGTCTCTCAGACCTCAGAATGGACTTTAAACACCAGGCCCATGCTTTACAGCTATTCCCCACTCCTGGGGTAGAGATGATGCATCAGTTGATACGTGGTGTTTTGTCTCATTCTGCTAGCTCATGTACACCCTCGTGTGTTGTCGGCTTGTTGTCCACAGTGCTGCTCAGGTTTTGACGTGAGCCCTTCACAGAAGAACTCTAAGAGCACAGTGGAGGACGTGGCCAATGAGGCCGTCAACCTGCTCTGGAACCTGTGGTGAGTCTCCTTATACCCCTGGGTAGGGTAAAGGGTGTGTGGGTGTGCTTGTGTGAAACAAGAAAAGACATCCGCACACTGTTTCTAAAGCTCCCAGTTTAATGGTGGGTGATGCACAACATTTCGACCAGTCAGGTCTTCGTCAGGTGACCAGTACCTATATAATCGGTATAGTGCCTACACCTCTACACTTCGGTGTGCTTGTGTGCATATGTATTGAGGTGTGTGTGTGTGTGTGTGTGTGTGTGTGTGTGTGTGTGCGCGCGCGCATGTAATGAGGTGTGTGGGGGCATGTAGTGGGGTGTGTGTGTGTGTCTCACTTGTGGTGATCCCTGTCTCCTGATTCCCCTTAACAGGGTAGAACTGACAGACAAACATTCAAATGATGAACTGAAGCTATTTATTCTTCATTCTTCATTAGTTAATGTTAATGTTCCATGGGTGGTATGAAAACGATTCAGTTCACCCAGCGGCATAGTTGTGCATTAGTTGACTAATTTCCACACGTCGGAAGGCATATCAATATCTGCTGGTATCTGGTATGCAAAGGTCCTTGATTACTCCGCTTCAACCCTCTCGTGTGTGTGTGTGTGTGTGTGTGTGTGTGTGTGTGTGTGTGTGTGTGTGTGTGTGTGTGTGTGTGTGTCTCACAGTGAGAACAGCAGTCGGGCCGTATCAGTGTTTAATAAAGCGGGGCTGTTGGACGTGCTGGTTTTGTGCCTGGAGAGACATGAGCAGAAGGTGGAGCTAGCGCTCTCTGCTGGTAAGACACTGTAATAACATCTAACATACCTTGTGCCATAGTGCAAGTGCTAAATCAGAGTAGCCTTCCCCCTTCTTATTATTTTCTTTCCTCTCTGTGTGTGTGTGTGTGTGTGTGTGCCCATTGCTTACACACGGTGACTGAGGAGAACGCCGAGCTGCTGGGGAGTGTGAGCGTGGCCGTGTTGTCAGCGCTGGAGGCGGTGCTCCTCTCCACACAGTCCGACATGCAGCACACACTCCTGCGCACGCTGGCCGCTGGTGAGACACACACACACACCCACTCTCTCACACACACACACACTCCTGCGCACGCTGGCCGCTGGTGAGACACACACACACACCCACTCTCTCTCACACACACACACACTCCTGCGCACGCTGGCCGCTGATGAGACACACACACACACCCACTCTCTGTCACACACACACACACTCCTGCGCACGCTGGCCACTGGTGAGACACACACACACCCACTCTCACACACACACACATCCTCAACGGCTGGCTATACAGCCTATCATTAAATACATCCCCTCATGCTCATGTGTAACTGGTACTCTATGGTTTTCTCCCTCTTTCTCCTTTTCCTCTGTCTGCTTTTCATTGCTTCTTGTGTATCTCTCTCTCTCGTTCTCTCTCTCTCTCATTCTCTCTCTCTCGTTCTCTCTCTCTCTCTCTCTCGTTCTCTCTCTCTCTTTCCCTCCCCCCTATCATCTCTGTCTCCCCCTGCTGGCCAGGCTCGTTGTGGAACCTGAAGAACAGCATCCCCGCGGGGCGGCAGGCCCAGACGCTGAGCGCCCTGGTGGCCACTCTCTCCGCCAGCCTCGACCTGGACGCCGGCGCGCTGATCCCAGACCTGCTGCAGGCCGAGGTCGCCCGCCTCGCCATCGCCGCCGACACCAGCGACACCAGCCGCCCGCACAGGGAGCGGAGGAAGAACATCATCATCATCATCATCAGGCCAACGGAAGAGAGGAGGTGGAGATGGAGGAGGAGATGGAGGAGGAGAGGATGAACAGAGGGAAGATGGGGAATCAAGATGAAGACATCTCTGACCTGCTGCCGGTGAGGGAGGGAGGGAGGGAGGGAGGGAGGGAGCGGACGACTGCCCCTGGTCCTAAAGACCCCTTTAATGTTTGTAATCATCCAGAGCCTAGGTTGGGAGCGCGCAACATGGGGTCAGAAAATTGGCGAAGCTAATAGATCAGCATGTTGAGCGGTCAAGGTATTTGTTACCCAAGGGCTGCGAAGTGTACCTTAATTGATGAGTCTTAGCTAATGGCGATTGTCTGCCTGATCCTGAGCTGATAACAGAATGGGTAGACAACGTTAGCAAGTGGCCAGAGATTCTTTAGCCTGATGTATAAGGCTATCTGTTTGACAAGCCCAGTGTGTATACATGCAAAAAAATAGTTCAAGTAAGTTTTTTTTCTTGACTTTTCCCTAATGTTTCAGTCAATTCACACACACACACACACACAATGTGACTTTCTGACCCCGACATGTGCACACCTTTTCTGTGTTGTGGACCATGAAGGGGTCTATAACAAGTCTGACCTGGCTACCTGCTACCTTAAAGTGAGAGAACAAGTAATTAGTTAATTACAAGTACTCAATGAATGGTTCTCCTGTTATTTTTGAGACTTGAGATTTCTGTTGCTGTTTGGTTTCTGTGCTTTTGCTAATCTTCATGTGTTTGGGGAAAACGTTATTTTGGCCTAACTTCATCTATACGTAGCATAAAGGTTGTGCATAGATGTTGATATCAATCTATTGGTAATGTATACTTATGTGTTTTTTTTTGTGTGTGTGTGTGTGTGTGTGGATGTGGGCCTGTCTGTGTGTGTGTGCCTGTCTGTGTGTGTGCCTGTCTGTGTGCTCATGTATTCCTGCGTGTGTGTGCGTGCATTTACGTATTCCTGTGTGTGCACGCATGTATTCCTGTTTCCTGTGTGTGTGTGTGTGTGTGTGTGTCCAGCGGGGAAAAGAGGAGCTGAGAAAGGCCGCAGCACTGCTCTTGGCTCAGCAGACGTCTCTGGAGGTCATCGTCAACATGTGCTGCTCCGAAGGTGAGGTGTGTGTGTGTGTGTGTGTGTGTGGGTACTGCTGCTGCCTGATGAGGGAGGCTTGAGTGTGTATGTGTATGGTTTAGAAAAGTACTGCAGCAGTGCTCTTAGGAGAATGAGAAAAGGGCACTTGCATACTTGCAGTAATTTATTGTCTGTCTGTGTGTCTGTGTGTGTGTGTGTGCGCAGACCCCTCTGATGATGAGTGGGAGGAGACGTCCAGCAGTGACGAGAGTGAGGCCTGTGCTGATGGTGTGGGGGAAGGTGGCCTGCAGTCTCCTCTCTGTCTGTCTGCTGAGGTCTACAGTGCCCTCATACACCACAATGTCCCGCAGAAGGCAAGAAACACACACACACACAAACACACACACACTCTCCACAGTGTCCTCATACACCACAGCATCTCTCACAAGGCAAGACACACACACACACACTCCTCAGTGTCCTCATACACCACAGCATCCCTCAGAAGGCAAGAAACACACACACACACACACGCACCACAGTGTCCTCATACACCACATCATCTCTCAGATGGCAAAACACACACACACACACTCCTCAGTGTCCTCATACACCACAGCATCCCTCAGAAGGCAAGACACACACACACACACACACACACACACACACACACTCCTCAGTGTCCTCATACACCACAGCATCCCTCAGAAGGCAAGAAACAATCTTACAGAAACACACACCCGCTGAACCTGTCTGAGGTCCCCCATGGTGTCTCAGAAGGCAAGAACACCCCCAGTAGACCAATAACACACACACACACGTTGATATGTTGAGCGATTGATATTGCTATAAAATAAGCTTTGTGTGTGCTTTCAGGTCCTGAAGAAGGCAGAGTTCCCCAGACCTGCTGCTGTTGATGCCTGTCAGAGGAATGCATCCTGGAGGAGTTTGATTAGAAAGTACTGGAACCTCCTGTCCTGTTGAAACCCATTTGTAGTCCTGTCGATTTGTAGTCCTGTCGAAACCCATATGTAGTCCTGTTGAAACCCATTTGTAGTCTTGTCAACCCATTCTTGTCAACCCATTTGTAGTCTTGTCAACTCATTTGTAGTCCTGTCGAAACCCATATGTAGTCCTATCGAAACCCATTTGTAGTCCTGTCAACCCATATGTAGTCCTGTCAACTTGTATGTAGTCCTGTCGAAACCCATTTGTAGTCCTGTCAAAACCCATATGTAGTCTTGTCAAAACCCATATGTAGTCTTGTCAACCCATATGTAGTCCTGTCAACTCGTATGTAGTCCTGTTGAAACCCATTTGTAGTCCTGTCGAAACCCAAATGTAGTCCTGTCGAAACCATATGTAGTCCTGTCAACCCATATGTAGTCCTGTCGAAACCCATATGTAGTCCTGTAGTAGCACTGACTAAGTCCTGGACTAACAGATCTTAAATACTTCAGGAACACTTAGGTACTGCGCTTGTGTTAGTGAAATCTTTTTTTTGCATAGTTGCATGTTTTTTGACATTGAAAGTACACTTGTACGCTTTTCCCCCCTTGATATCAACAAGATTTTTCAAAGAACAGAATTTTTCAGGCAGAGATTTCCCGAGGGTAGGCCTGCTGCTGTAAATAGTATTTTTTTTTTTTTCAGGCACACTCTACATTTGAATTTACATTCCATAAATTGACATTAATTAAGACCTCAACTATACAAAAATATAAGGTGTACTCCAACGGCAATGCCATTTTCTGCAACGGGTATTTTACCCTTAGAGGTCTTAAAAAAGGTCTTAAAAGTCATTCAATTTGTACTTCAAAAATGTACAGATAGCCTGAATGAAGAATTCTCAGTTTCTGCTCATTAGAATGTGACAGTTACTAACCCTAAGATGCTCAACTCCGTACAACTCATTGAACTTGAACTGTAACAGAATAGGTCTGTTTGTATTTGTTTTAGTTTGATTGACAGGTCATGACAGTGTTTGTTTTGATCATCATTGTTTTATCTTACCCAGAATGCACCGTGTTCAGTGTCGGGCCCTCACCTGTCTTCACAACATCCTGGCTGCCATGGATACGGAGTCTCTTGGCGGAACAGCAGGTCTGCAGACAGTGGCCCAGCAGCTGGCCAGCTTAGTGTTCAGCTCTGCAGGTCAGTCCCACACACACACACTCAATCAAATTTACACACTTACCTTACTTACATATATTCACACACTGACATGTTTATGTGTTGTGCGTGCGTGTCTTTGTGTGTGTGTTCCAGAGGTCGTCAAGGAGGAGGAGTTTCTGGAGGCAGTGACCAGTGCCTTGCGTTCACTGCTGCAGATCATGGCCTCCAAAAACATCCCACAGGTGAGACACGCATCATCTCTCTTAACATATTAACATCTTACTGGCTACCAGCCAAACAAAAAGACGCAGCACAATGTTTACATTTCATTCATTTTCATTCAGTGTATTCATGTTGACATACAGAGGGCTTACTCATTTACATGCTCTGTGTGTGTCTGTGTGTGTGTCTGTGTGTGTGTGTGAGATTAGTGTATGAGTCCTCAGCAGCTGATGAGTGTGTGTGAGGCGGCCACTCGCTGTGACGTGGTGAGCGTGAGGGTGAATGCTCTGGCCATCCTGGGGATCACAGGAAGCACGCTGGCCAAGGAGACCGGCTCATCAGACACACTACAGGTATGATGCATCGGCACACGTTTAAGCCAAGCGTGACAAAATAAAACACACAAAAGGAAAGAATCAAGTAGTGTGCGGACCCCTTTTTAAAATATTTCTTGACCCTTTTTTGTCCTGCATCTGGGATGTGCTATCAATCTTCAACTCATTTACTCACTACACATACTGTACAACTTACAACTCACACCACACACACACAACTCAATTACTCACCAAACATACAACTCGCACCACACATATATATACACACACACACACACAACACAATTACTCACCACATATACAACTCACACCACACACATACAACACAATTACTCACCACACATACAACTCACACCACACACACACACACAACACAATTACTCACCACACATACAACTCACGCCACACACACACACACACACAACACGATTGCTCACCACACATACAACTCGCACCTCACGCCACACACATACAACACAATTACTCACCACACGTACAACTCACCACACACACAACTCACCACACGTACAACTCACACCACACACACACACACAACTCAGTTGCTTACCACATACAACTCGCACCACACACATACAACACAATTACTCACCACACATACAACTCACACCAAACACACACACACAACTGATTGGATTTTGTGCTGCTATTTTTCCTTGGGCAGATGATTGGGACAGCCCTGCTCTCAGTGGCCTCAAAGGACCCAAACCTGGTGGTGTGTGGGGAGGCTCTGGACGCGCTGTTCGACGTGTTCGCCGACGGAGACGAGGCCGAGAAGGCTGCCAGGAATATCCGCCTGCTAACCTCCCTCAAGGCCCTGCAGCCTGTCTTCAAAGCCAAGGTGAGGCTGCACACCACTGCGTCACACACACACACACACACACACACACACACACGCTCGCATGTGAATGAATGTACGCAAGCACACACACCCCAATGAAAGGTTAGGCCGCACACCGCTAAGTGACCAACACGCTGCTCTCTACACAGGGTTTCCGCGAGGTCAATAAAAAGCATGAAAAGTAATGACAGACATGTATTCAGACATGAAATGGCATGAAAAAGCATGAACTTCGATGTTCACAGGCATTAAAAATTATGTAAACTTTATGGAATAAAAACATTGTTTTTCACGATTTATATTGATTATATAAACATCTAAATCTAATTTTGATCGGAAGTATAGCGTAATGGAATTTTTATTGGCTGTTTTTTACGGCCGGTGCACAAAGTCGCGATACCAGATGCTAGTAATGCAACGTGCTGTGAGTGTATCTGCGGTTGGACATGGGCATGAAATGTTTAAATGTTTAAAAGGCATGAGAAAACGTGAAATGAGATTTGCTGATACCTGCAGAAACCCTGTCTACAGCCATGGAATTACAACAGCACCAACAGTTAAATGATTAGTTGACAACTTTTTGTTAATTAACTGGCAAGCATTTTAATAATCAACTAGAGAATGAAATTCCAGGGAATTACGAGTGCATGAAAATGACGCTAGGACAGACATGGTGGTTGCACAGCTTAATAAAAGTTGATAGTTTAAAAGTAGACAGTTTAAAAGTTGAATGTAGATTGGGAGTTGATCACACTAGTTGACTGAAAAGCCCAGGCTGCCAAACAGTTGTGGGCAGTTGAGGACACAATTGGTGGGAGTCATAGCTGATGACAACTGACAGTTGGATTGGCTGAACAGTTAAATAGTTGGATAGTTTAAATGGTTCAAATATTTCATAGGGAATTATAGCAGTGAAGACTTTTATTTTGAAACAGTTTGGGGAGAGGAAACAGTTGACAGGAGTCAAAGTTGATAAAAACTGACTGTTGCTAGAGTAGTTATGGTGGTTGCTATGCTCGTTGCTAGGTTAATGATATTGGTTGCTACGTTTTAACTGTGAATGTGGTTGCTAGGCTGTTGCTAGGGTACTTGAAGTCGTTGCTAGGTTGTCCATGGTGGCTACTATCAGAAATAAAGGAGTTACTACAGTGGTTTGCTAGTATAATCATCTTGATTGCTATGGAAACTGACATAGATGCTTAATTTCAATGGTTGCTAAATTGGTTGCTACGTAGGTGGTGTTTTTAATATAGTAGGCTAGAGGCTGAGACAGACAGTTGCTGGAGGTGGCCGGAACCATATGGCTCTGGCCGGAACACTTGGCATAGGATTCTAAGTGCCCTATTGTGATGCCATAATCGCCAATGTTAAGTCTATGGGGAAATTTTTAATAGTTTTTAATTAATAGTTCAAAAAGTATAAAAGTTACAAATATGAAAAATACATTCCACACCTGTCCTAAGACCTACGTAACGTAGTTTGAATGAAGTTTCTACATTAAACGGTTGAAGCCGCATTAAACGCGGAAAAAGCGTTAGAAGAAGAATAAGAAGAAGAAGTCGGATAACAGTAGATTGCATTTTCATGCACTCTAATTAATCTGAGTAATTTGAAAAAGGAAAAATTGATTCCAGCAATTTTGTGTGTGTGTGTGTGTGTGTGTGTGTGTGTGTGTGTGTGTGGGTTCCTCAGCTGCGTAAGGAGGGCCGAGGGAACTACAGCCCGGAGCAGCTGTGTGTGCTGGACAACATCAAGGTGAACCTGCGCAGGTTCATCGGCTACCTGGAGACCCTGGAGAGGAAGTGACCTCACCACACTCCACTTTCGCCTACCTGATGAACTGACCTCTGGGTGACCTTTAAGTGACCTAACAATGTCAGACTCGGGAGTAGAGGACACCGAAACTGCTCATCCTAGCATTCTGTCAACTCTGGATATTTACTAAAACACCCACAATGATCTGACTGTTTTGTTTGGGTCTCTCTTGTTTGATGGAGAAAATTAATGTTTTTTATTATTTTGAAGCGTGTTTAAAAAGTATATTTTAGGGAAGACTAAGAGGGATGATGCGGTTCCATGTATCATGGTTTTGGATTTAAACTTATTTTATAAATTCAAATGAAGGCATGACAATGGCCAATCTTATTTTACAGCCATATCCAGACATGTATTACTGTGACAGGGACAAAAAAAAAAAACTCTGTTCAAACCAATGAACTCTTTGTGTTATTTAACTGTAGTTCTGTTGGAACCCAAGGGTCCCATATCAATATTAACATGTAGCTTGGGGAACACTCACACTCACAGTAGCGTTGACCGGTAGGGGAGTGCAGGTTAAGTTACCAGTCATCATCTTACCTTTAATCATGGTCAAACAAAACTGAACCAGACATTTTCCCACTCTAATGTGAGGCCATTTGTATGATACTGGATGTTGATGTATGCAATCACTGATAAAAGTGAAAACTGTCGCCAACAACATGCCTTGCTCTTCACTTAAAGTTAACACTGTTAAAACTGAATATAACAATTATTGGCAATTTCTAGGTTTTTTTTTTATGTTCTCTTACAACAGTTCCCTGTGGAGTACTGCATGTATCTTAGTTTATAGTTGCCTTTTGATTCTAATTTGTGGGCCAACATGTAGAAATGAGTCTGGTGCTGTCTGCCTGTGTGTGTGTATGTAAAGTGTTTTTTCTCTTTAAAAGGTTTCACAAAGTTTCACTTTTTAATTGCATCTTGGGGTATGTGAGCTGACTTTTGGTCGGGGTCAGCTAGTCCATTTTATACAATAACGAAGTCTAAGCTTCAGGTGAATTGTCCCTTTTTCTAGTGTATGAATGGTACATGTGATCTTATCTATTTCAAATGCATACTGTTTTAATAGTGACAGTAAGGCTTCTAGGGTGTCACATCAATACTGGGTCTTGAGCCAGTGACCGGAGATGAAGTTACAAAACAGTAAACAGACACACTGAAGATCTAATTAATCATTTTAATATAAACAAAAGAATCTTATATGAATAATTTACACACATTAAATTCAAATGGTAACAAATTGGCCATCATTTGTAAAAAATATATAATAATTATTATAATAATGATAGTAATGAAAAGAAAGCACACGAGTTGTTTCTGCTGTCTGTTTCACCAGGCTCCAGTGGTAAAGATGAGAAGTAGGGCCTCTGCTTCGAGGGCTGAAATAAATGGGAAATCTCTGGGAAACTGGAATCGATGCAAACTAGAAAACAAATGTGAACATTTTTCATCTGCAAAATGATTGTGGACAAATTGTCTTTACACCAAGTTTCAAAATTCCATTTCAGAACCTTTAAGAACGTTAACTGCCAGAGTTCCACATCAAAGTTGAAGACAATTGAATTCACTAACAGGCGCGGACAGACCAGATGTCCACTACTGGTGATCACGTCGAGGACTGAGGAAGAGGCAGGTGTAAGGGGTGAGAGGGTGCAGGTGAGCCATGTAATGGAGGAGGTGTCAGAACAGAAGAACTGATTGACCTGTAGTGACCTTTGACCTCAAGCACCAGGACGCCATCTCAAGACTCATCACCTTTGTGACATCAGCTACGCTCTCAACCCCCCATGTTCTCCAAATGTAGAAACCAAAGCCTTGAAAGTCTATTAAATACTGCCATGACTTCTAATGACAAGGGGTCCACACTACCCATAGTCTATGCTCTCCCTTTCTCTGAAAGCCCACATATAAAGCAACATAGCTTATGGATGACGGACTAGAACACTCCCATCCTCCACCTGTTAATGTCACAAAAGCTTCTACTTAACCAGAGAACACATGCCTTTGGAGGATTACCTTATTCTTGTCATTCTCCTTATTCAGGCGGCGGCCATTGTGTAAACCAAAACAAGGCTACAGGGTGCACTGACTAGATCATTAATGCATTTTCGCCACCTACTGGCGAATGCATAGAACACACCAATCCTATGGTTTTTGGTTTACACAATGGCCGCCACCTGAATAAGGTGAATAGAACCCTGGATGGGATACCTTTAGCAAGAAACTGAAAAGGTTACTTTGCTGGATGATTGCATCCAAGCTGAAAGATACTTGTCTCCAGTCTAGTCCTCTCTGTGACCGTTAAATACTAGTTTCTTCTGGTTCCCAATCAATTGGATGTCCCAGCATAATTATTACCTACTGAACTGTATGACTACCCGTATTCTACAGGACAAATGGTCCATTTATGTGTGTGCGTGTGTGAGTGTGTGTGTCGATGTGTTTAAACGTGATGTGTGTTGAAGAACCACCGTCAAGCCCCTAGTCAGGGCGAGGCTCTGACTCCCAAACACACGTTATGGTCTGTAGCAGTAGCAGCCATCTTAAGACGTACACTAGAGCCCATCCTCTAGTACTGAGAATAATCTGAGACCAGAACCGGCCAGAACTCCCCTGCTCGTCTGGCGTCTCTGGATCGGAACCACACAAGAACCTCTCCATTTCAGTCAGCCACTTTACAGAACTCATCAGAACTCTGCTGAAGTCATCCAAAAGGCAGGGGGGGGGATTATAATCGTGGTATGGAAAAATGAAATGTGAAATGCCAACCTGCCATGTTTGAGGTTTCAAATGATTATCAGCTTCTACCAATAGTCATACCTTGTGAACCTTAATCTGGATATTTATGTACAGCCATGTATAGCTTTTCAACTTAAACAGATACTCTCGTCTTGACCTTGTGTGTTCAACCAGCTACAACCAGACCAGCACCACCTGCGCCACAGAAGAGGCCGAGGAAATGAATGGAGGTGAATAGAAATGAATGGACATGAATGGAGGTGAATTGAAATGAATAGAGATGAAGGGAGGTGAATTGAAATGAATGGGGGTTAATGGAGGTGTTTGAATCAGCTAGACTGAACGACAGGACAGAGAACATGGGAGGTTGTTGCAATAATGGAAATAAACGCTTTGAATGCATGTTGTTGACACAGATACTGTGAGCAGCAGATGTAACGTGAATGTGCATGTTGTGTGTTTGAGACCATAAGCACACCAACATTAATGTGTAACAGAAAGCCAGTGTCAGAATAATGTAATGTATGTTTGCTTCTCATGTAGTGTTTTCTTACGTTTATGTTTCTCTGGTGCGCCTCACTGCATCTTGATGGATCTGAAGTGTTTTAGAGTGAGGTAGGTAGATGATTGTGTGTGTGTGTGTGTGTGTGTGTGTGTGTGTGTGTGTGTGTGTGTGTGTGTGTGTGTGTGTGTGGGGGTTGGCAGAAGGTTAACTAAGCCTCGGTCCCATATTCAGCTCCGCCCCACCCTCATATTAACACCATCTTTGTGGACACAGGAGAATACCTAGGCTACGTCTAGCTATGTCTGGCATGCATGACACCTCTGCTATCGCTGACTGTCAAACACACCCACCAACCCATCCATCCAGCACTAATCTGTACTAAACCTGGAGATTAGCATAGGCTAACTAGTCCGCATAGCTCACATTCCTCAGTGAAAGGGACAATGCAGAGCCCAGTAGCAAATGGCAGCCAGTCCAGGTTTAGCTTGTTCAGCGGAAGCTGGTGACCTTTACTTAAAGGGCTGGTCTTCTATTCGTCTGTTTACCCATCATGCCATGGCCTCAGATCTGACCTCCACACATTTAATGGGAAAGCAGATGTAGCAAATGTGTGTGTGTGTGTGTGTGTGTGTGTGTGTGTGTGTGTGGACAAAACTACAGTATCTTTACATGAGGACGACCTCTTCTGATCGTAACGTATTGGCCAGTTTGGTAAAGTCTTGGGCACACAAGGACAGGCAAGTTGGCATTCACAAACACATACGCAGGAGCAGCAGGGTCAGAGTGGACCGAGCACCCGCGCCTGACCACAAAGAGAGGGGAAATATAGAGTTGGTTTAACACTAAAGTTAAAGGCCATCTTAACACAAACTCAGTGTTACATTCTGACTCGACACTAAATTGGTGTTAAATTGTGATTTAACCCTCCATTTCAACGCAGTGTTTGATGAGAGGGGTGGAGTTTGGGACAAGAGACACAAGGAGATGCAACATTTTCAAAAAGACTGATTTTGTTTTATGTGAACTTTTTGACCTTGTTCTCAGGAATGGAAGCAGAAACGGACTGCACAGGAAACACTGGAAACGAGAAAAGAAACCTGAAGATCTCTTCATAATATAGATATAGATATATATTACAACCACAAAATAAAGGGAAAAAAAAAAAAAACAAAAGAAAAAAAAATAGCAGCTTCCTTCTGTACAGACATTTAGAATGAACATCTGAACCGTAAAAAAGTCATAGAAAAGTGACACTAACAAACTGATGTGAGCAAGTGTGTGTGTGTATGTGTGTGTGTGTGTGTGTGTGTGTATGTATGTATGTATGTATGTATGTATGTATGTATGTATGTATGTATGTATGTATGTATGTATGTATGTATGTATGTATGTATGTATGTATGTATGTATGTATGTATGTATGTATGTATGTATGTATGTATGTATGTATGTGTATGTATGTATGTATGTATGTATGTATGCTCTGTGGTTGGGCACAGAACTGAAACCAGCACAGACAGGGGTGTGTGTGTGTGTGTGATTGTGAGAGATAAATGAATCCTGGTGTACCTATGTGTACCTGTTTCAGGGAGCGTTCCTGTCTGCAGACCTCCTGACCCTTCCAGTGTAACCTCCTGTCTGGTGTGTGTGTGATTATTTTTGCGTTATGTGTAACAGCACTTGGTTGCAATTTCTGTAAGGCCCAGCTCTGGGCGAGTCGAGGCCCCATGAAAAAAAAAAAAAAAAAAAAAACCTCAGACACCCTCAGATACGATGGAGGAGACAGATTTTCTCTCTCCCCCAAACCCACATTCCAAAATAACATTTGATAGAGGGAAGACCCTCCTTATCTGGAATAATCAATCAATCAACCAACGATGAGAGCAGGAGACCCCTACCTCATGATAAACCTATCACTGTAGAGGAGAGACCCCTCTCTCATAATAACCAATCATTAGATGAAGGCAAGTCCCCCTCCTAAACCACAACCAATCACTGGAGAGAGGAGACTTTCCCCCCCTCCCCAGAATAACCCATCACAGGATAGAAGAGTTATACCCACGCTCTGCCCCGCCCCTCACTACAACCAGGGCGCGCCTGTTCGGAGTCAGGTGAAAAGAACAGTGAGGGGTG
This sequence comes from Alosa alosa, assembly GCF_017589495.1. NCBI lineage: Eukaryota > Metazoa > Chordata > Actinopteri > Clupeiformes > Clupeidae > Alosa > Alosa alosa. Next base: position 16,203,636 of record NC_063209.1, on the reverse strand, counting down.
TGTTGGGGAGCGTTTAGATTTTGTTCGATTTTTTGTTTAGATTTTTGTTTAGATTTCCTCTACCTTCTTTTGAAGGGCGAAAAACAAAAACTTGAATAAGTTCTGGGGGTGTGGGGGGAGGAGAGGAAAGTGTTCAATTGAGAGTTTGGATAACTTTTGGCAAAAAAAAAAAGTTGAGAAAGATAAGAGAAAAAAAAAAAAAAAAAAGGATTTGGCAGGTTTGAGACTCACGATGCTTCTGGTTTAGCCCCTAAACACATACTCTGCTGAGGCCAAACCAGTGAAGGTGGGGTTGGGGGTGGTGCGGGTTTTGTATTGGGTGGGGTTGGGGGTGGGGTGGGTTTTGTATTGGGTGGGGTGGGGTGGGGTGCGGGTTTTGTATTGGGTGGGGTGGGGTGCGGGTTTTGTATTGGGTGGGGTGGGGTGGGGTGATCTGGAAGGAGCAGCACTCTCTCAGAACATCCTCAACCACCTCCCCTGGCACCCACCCAATCAAAGCTCACCCAGCAGTTACAAATGCATGTCTGTCTTTGGAAACACACACACACACACACACACACAAAGTCCCCTCCCCATCTTCAAGCTACAACCCCCCACACACACACCCCTCTTCCACCCTCAAGTGCTCATCTGTTGGATTTACTGAGGAGATATGCCAATAGTGTTCTCTTATCTTCCATAATATATAACAATAATAATATTAATAGTAATAATTATTATAATGCCACCTCAATGCTCTATTCTGTCTGACAAGCCTGCATTTTGTGTTTTTCCCTATTTGGAAATGTTATAAAAAGTAACAAAAAACATTACAAAAACCAGTTCGGCCATCACAGGATAGGCTGGGTTTGCCCCCCCACCACCCCCCTGTCCTTGAACCCAGACCCTCCCCGGACCCCCCCAGGGTAAAGGCTTCAGTCAGTCAATCAGTCCACCTATCTGTCCACGCTCCAAAGACAGCAGCAGGTTGGTTGGTGCTATTGTCAGTTGATAGGAAATCAAAAAACAAAACATAACAAAAAATATTACATCAAAAAGAATAGGAAAGGTCCACTGAGGTATGGTAGAAACTCCAGTTGCCACGACGGCGATGACGCGCCATCGCCAAACCACCTCTGTTGCCGCTTCTGCCCCACCTTCCGAGCACTCTAGTGCCCCCTAGTGTCCGTGCGGAAGGCTCGCGCCGGTTTGCACACATACACACAGAAACAAACTCCAGTCCTTCCGCAGGGAATGGCTGGACAGACGTGTAGAGAAGCTGCCGCCTCACTCGACAGTCGCTCGCTTGCTCTCTCTCTCTCTCTGCCACTGTGTCTTTTTCATGAAGGAGGGAAAGAACAGAACCAGAAGGATGAAGAGAGGGGCCAGAGCAGAGGAAGAGAAGGAGGAGGGAGGGATAGAGAGAGGGAAGAAGAAAGAAGAGAGGAGATCTGCTGCTGAGAGAAGCAGAGGAGAGCTGAGGCAGGCACGCTCATGTGTGTGTACACACGTGTGTGTGTGTATGCTTGTGTGTATCGTATCCGTGTGTGTGAGAGCGCGCGTGTGTGTGATCGTAGGGTCAGCAAGCGGATGACTGCGGCAGCGGCAATGCCCTCTGACTCTTACGGCCGTTCATGTGCGCATACGGCTGGCTCTCGTCCAGCCCCGCCCCCAGCAACACCATTGGCCCGTTGGCTGCTGCCGCCGCTCCGTGGGCGTGGCCTGAGGGTCTGTCCGAGCCAGGGGACGAGGAGGGCGAGGAAGGGGCGAGGGGCGACCCCGCGGCGGCCGCTGCTGCTGCCACGGCAACCGCTCCAGCTGCAGTGCCCGTGATGCTGGTCGGGGAGCCCGGCGCGGCGGCGGCGGCAGCGTTGTTGTTGTTGCTGGCGCTGCTGATGCTGCTGGAGGCGGTTGCCGCGGCGACGGCGGCGTTCGTGGCAGCGATGGTACCAGCGGCGACTGCGGCGGCAGCAGCGGCAGCGTTGGCAGCGGCCATGTTGGCGCTGGAAGAGGGGGGTGCGCTGGTGTTGGCTGCGGTCAGCGGCTGCAGGTTGCTCTGGGCGTCCAGCAGCATATTGTGCATGGCCTCCATGTCCAGCTCCTCGGTGTCGGGCGCCTTGTTCTCCTCGCTGTAGAAGAAGCTGACCTCCCGGAATGGCGCCTCCAGCTCTTCCTTAATGCTGCTGATAATCTCCAGGAAGGACGGACGCATCTTTGGGTTGTACTGCCAGCACATCCGCATCAGCTCAAACCTGATAAAACACACACACAAACAGTTAACAAATGTAGACACCACACACGTATCTTTAGGTTGTACTGCTAGTGCATCCACATCAACTCAATCCTGAAGAACACAAACACACACATTTAGCAGGATAAAACAATACAGGACACACTCATACCCAAGATCAACCAGATTAAAGGATCAAATGACCAGTAGATGGCAGTGTTGTTCAAAGATCATCACACCGCAGTAAACCACAGCCAGACACACATGCGTAAAACAGATGCAATGCATGCAAGGATAGGAAAGATGACACCACATCACATGACACACAAGCCTAGATTGCGTGCAACACCTCACAGTCTCTCACACACACACACACACACACACACACACACACACACACACACACACACACACACACACACACACACACACACACACACACACACACCATATTCCATGCAATGCCCCAGAGTAGTTAAACGAAGACAGTGGTGCGGGGAGCCAACACAAGTGAGAAGGACAAACAGACAGACAAATGCAAAGTAATTGCTGTACTCTTGGCAAGACTGTAAGCAGATATGACACACACACACACACACACATATATGCATACTCACACACACACACTCATATGCATACTCACACACACACACACACATACACACTCATATGCATACTCACACACACACATATCCATATGCACACACACACACACACACACACACACACACATATCCATATGCATACGGACACAAATACAGACACACACACACACACACACACAAACAGAAACTGGGAGTGTTAGCATGGGTGCAGGCCAGAGGGCCTGAGAGGCATTCCAGCTCAACACCTTAAATTACACAAACAAGCTAAGAATACCAGCCAGCACAAACACCTCACAGCCAGCTCAGCCGAGTAAACACACACACACACACACAGAGTCATGTGCACACTAACCCAGATGCATGCACAAAGCCATGCATATACACTTTCTTCTCACACACACGCATATGCACAAACACAATATAGAAATACACAAACACAAATGCACACGCACACACACAAACAGATTACACAACACATTAAGTTCACTTTGAGCATGCATGTACACACACACACCATCTTCTATACAAATGTACAACACACGAAACTCCTGCTGAGTGCCCCCCCTCCCCACCACCACCACACCCCCCACACACACACGTCCTAAACACCACTGTTTAAGTGACCATGTATTCCAGGTCCCAATGGTGAGACTGCAAATAGGACATTCCCTCTAGTCTGGGTTGGCATGACTGAGTTGCCACTCAAAACAACAAGGCACATCTGTCTGGAGAGAACGCACTGTTCTGGAAAATGTGTCAACCACCCTGTGTGTGTGTGTGTGTGTGTGTGTGTGTGTGTGTGTGTGTGTGTGTGTGTGTTGTGGTGTAGTGTGCTGTGTGTGTGATGTCAAATCTGGTCTCAAGAATTTTGCTGATTGAAGTTGGAGATGCTAAATTGACCTGCTGCTGACTGCAGGGGGTGACATTCCTTAAAGACCATGTGGTGCTGATACACACACACACACACACACACACACACACACACACACACACAGAGAGAGTGTGTGTGTGTGCAGTTGAAGCTTCCCATTCGGCTGAGCAGGGCTATACAGAAAAGTGTACTGAAAGGTGTGTGTGTGTGTGTGTGTGTGTGTGTGTGTGTGTGTGTGTGTGTGTGTAGGTCTACACTATGAGTGTGTGCGGAGCGCGTGACCACCATGCTGACCCAGCTAGCATTCTTCAGATGTTCAGATGGCAAACATGTTACTTGGTGTTCACTATGTCACAAGTCCATATTCAGTGCAAGAGGTTATATTATGGCTATTGCTCAGGGCTCAGTATTTGGCAAGGAAGAACTTCCACACAGGATTGGACAAAGGCAGAGATGAGGCTGTGGCCTGAGGCTCTGGGCTGGGCTAGGGCACAGAGTTCAACAGCGGTCAGACAGCGTTCAAGTGACCCAGGTTGTGCTACACGTTAGTGACGTTCGCCAAAAACTCCAGGCAAACGGAAAACTGTTTGCAAAAGTTCGTCTATGCTTGCGAATTCATGCTTGCGCATCTCAGGTGGCAACGTAGAGACGTAGTTCCAAAAATACACCACCTTCACAGAGGATGGAAGGCCTTATAAGGGCTCATTGACATTGACACACACACACATTACACACACAACACTCACAATAAATAAAAAACCCCAGCTATTCCCACTTCCAAAGGCCTGAAATGAATAGAGCGCTGTGTGGTAACAACAGAGGAGTGGCTGAACACGTTGAGTGCTGAGACCTGTCTCTGGGCCAATAGCAGTGCTCTCTCATCCAATCAGAGGTGGTGACTCTGAGGTCAGTCTGCAGGAATGGGTCCTGTAGTCATGACAGAGGCCTCAGGCTGCTGGTGGTTATGGTGGTGTGTGTGTGTGTGTGTGTGTGTGTTTCTGTATAGTGTGTATATTTGGGCTGATAGATGAGTCCTGCGACCATATCCCGTGGTGGCTGTGTGTGTGTGTGTGTGTGTGTGTGTGAGCAGGTATGTCTGCAGCTGAGCAGCTCAGAGAGAGAGAGGGCACAATCTGGGTCATGTTGACACGCCACAGGGATGGACTATACAGTAAGTCTGTCTGTGTTCACACACACTTTAGGTACACACACCCTGGTGTTACAGGCATTCCCCTCTGGGTTTGTGTGGTTGTGTGTGTGTGTGTGTGTGTGTGTGTGTGTGTGTGTGTGTGTGTGTGTGTGTGTGTGTGTGTGTGAGAGAGAGAAAGTGTACACAGGTGTAAATTTGTGAGCTAGTGTGGTAAAGAGCAGAGGTGTTGAGAGAACTACTTTCTGCTTCCAAGCCCTGCTCCATGGGTGAGCATAGAGTAATGGCAATGGTGTCTGTGTGTGTGTGTGTGTGTGTGTGTGTGTGTGTGCCCATGCATGTGTGTTTGTGTGTGCACGCATGTGTGTGTGTGTGTTGGGTTCAAACATCAGGCTTCATGTTAACGTGACTGGGTTGTTCCTTTATATTTGTGTGTGTGTGAGAGTGTGTGTGTGTGTGTGTGTGTGTGTGTGAGAGTGTGAATGTAAGTGTGTGTGATGCCGGGTACAGGCCAAGGAACGCCAGTCATTCCCAGCACAGCAGTGAAGCTGGCATGACCACCGCACCTCATGTTACTGCAGTTGGCAAGCACACTCCATCCTAGTCCTGGATTATTTACTGCGCGCACACACACACACACACACACACCATCACAGAGCACATGATCCGTCTGACGTCTGAGCCAATGCATCATCACCTGAAATTCGCCGGCGGAATGTTGAGCGGTGGGAGAGTGGCGGAGGCCACGGGCATGACGCACATGCTCAGAGCGTGCCAGCCCGTGGGTGCCAGCCTGGACTCCTGCTGCCCACTGATGCCACTATAGGCCATCCCCACCCCCATCACTCACCTTATTGAGCCCCACTCCTACACCTGGTGGCTGGTGCACAGAGAGGCTGTTCTCTTATAGATTCATAAGGCAGTGCCAATGGATGAAACACATGTCAAGGTAAGTGTGTGTGTGTGCGCGTGTGTATGTGTGTGTGTGTACGTACAGCATGTCAGGGTAGTTTGAGTGTGTGTGTGTGAGCAGGTGCATGTGTGTGTGCTTGTATGTGTCTGTACAGCATAATGGGGTAGTTTGATTTCAGTGTGTGTGTGTGTGTGTGTGTACAGCATGACGGGGTAGTTTGATTTGAGTGTGTGTGTGTGTGTGTGTGTGTGTGTGTACGTACAGCATGTCGGGGCAGTTGTCGGGCTTGTCCAGCAGACCTCCCTCCATGACGAAGCGCAGCACCTGCTCGTTGGACATGCCCTGGTAGGGCTGCTCTGCCAGGGTGGCAATCTCCCACAGCACCACCCCAAACGACCTGCAGGGGGCAACACAGAGACACAAGGCTCAATATACACACTTACTACGTGCATACACAAACCTTAGACAGCACCACCCCAAACGACCTACGGGGGGGCGATGCAGAGACAAGGCTACCAGAGTCGTATATGTATATCTACGGCTTTGAAGGACACTACACCAGAGGAACACCACAGACATTGCAACTATCCATTCAGTTCTCTCAAGCAAACTGTGTGTGTGTTTGTGTGTGTGTGCGTGTGTGTGT
>NC_063209.1:16162245-16192245 GCF_017589495.1 Alosa alosa | reverse complement strand
TAGACAAGTGTGTGTGTGTACGTGCATGCGTGCGTACCTGCTTTATTGGTCCTTGATAGGACAAAGGTGGAGGCGCTGCAGTAGTGGACGCCCCGGTTGCAGGTGTGTGTGTGTGTGTGTGTGTGTGTGTGTGTGTGTGCGTACCTGCTTTATTGGTCCTTGAGAGGACAAAGGTGGAGGCGCTGCAGAAGTGGACGCCCTGGTTGCAGGCGTGCAGGTCGATGCGGTAGACGGTGAAGGGCTGCAGGCCCGTGATCTCAATGTTGTGCTCCCACACCTTCCGCTCGTGGAACTCAAACTGGGGCTTCCACAGCCTGGCCGGGTCCCGCTGTTCCTCCGCTACGCTGCCGCTCGCTGGCAACGACAGGGAGGGCTGCTGGCAACGCCAAACAGGTCCCTCCGCCGACGGTCTGGGGGTCTGGAACACACATAAAAACAGCTTTGAGCAAAGAGAAAAGTTACAACACACTGAGCCACCAAGCTAGGTTACACACACACACACACACACACACACACACACACACACACACACACACACACACACACACACAGAGCACTAAGAGAGAGAGAGAGAGAGAAACACACAAACCAGATACACATTGTAAACACAAACACACACACCCTCATATTCATGCATACAATCAATTACGCAAAAGGAAGCATGGCCATGCCAGGCCATCTGTGGTGGTTCAAACACACATAACCAAGTGACGTAAACCAAACAAATGTGCGTTTATCAAGCCCTTCTCAAGGCCCACACACCCAAACACACACACAAATACTGTGCACTGTACACTATCTGTCCTGAATCATCTTGGCACACTTAAATATATGCACGCACACACACACACACACACACACACACACACACACACACACACACACACACACACACACACACACACACAGGATGTGCTATGAAAAAAATATTTTAAAAAATGAAAGAACATAAAGAAACTGTTGCCTTGAAACAATCTGCCCCATCATCCTGCTTTGCCAGGCACTGCAGAGGAAAACACTCACATAAAGAGACAAACAAACTCCCTCTACCAAACACTGTACGCACAGGGTCACACAATTCCTAGAAGAGAATTACTCCTTGCTCCATGCTAGTGTGTGTGTGTGTGTTTGTAACAACCTCACAGTTGTTTAAGTTAACACATTTCCTCATGTTTTGGGCAGAACATTTTTCTGAGGACCAGCCAAACATTTGGATCTTCTCTCCTCATCTCCGCTCAGATTTAAGGACGCATAAGAAGCATCAAAAGAGCAAACTGTTTATGTCTGCCCTGTGTGTGTGTGTGCCTGTGTGTGCGTGCATGTGTGTGTGTTTGTGTGTGTGCCTGTGTGTGCGTGCGTGTGTGCCTGTGCGCGTGCGCCTGTGTGCGTGCGTGTGTGCCTGTGTGTGCTTGTGTGTGTGTGTGACTGTGTGTGCGCGTGTGCCTGTGTGTGCGTGTGTGCCTGTGTGTGCGTGCGTGCATGCGCACATGCGAGGGAGGGGCTGGACATGTTGAATGGTTTGGCATAATACTTAATCTGTGTGTGGGCTCCCAATTGGGATGAAAAATAACCGCAGATAGTCACGTAGAGCTTTAAAAAACATTGGTGAGGGCGTACATACACACACACACGGTGATGGGTAGTAAGCTGCAGGTAGAGCTTTCAGAAACATCGGTGAGGGCGTACATACACACACACACACACGGTGATGGGTAGTAAGGAAGGGCTTTCAAAAACATACATAAACATGTGGCAGCATGTCAGCTGGGACATGTTTCCACACATACACACAGGTACGCACACAAACCCAGAAGGGAAAGCCTGTGTGTCCGTGTGTTCGCAAAGACACACAGACACACACACACACACACACAAGCAGCTAGAGTCCTCGGTCACGACTACAGGACACATTCCTGGGGACTGGCCTCAGAGCCAACACCTCTGATGGGGGCGGAGGGTGGGGAGGGGAATGTGACCGTAGGCTGATATGATGGGGTCGCAGAAAGGACACGCTGTTGATGCCAAATGCCTCAGATTTTTCAGCACTTACAGAATCCACATTTTATGGGCTTTTCTCCTCCCCACCAACCTATATCGGTTCTGTACAGACAGGAATGCTCTACAATCAGCCTCAGAATCTTTATCTTGCCTATTGAGTGTGTACAGACACGAATGCCCTACAATCAGCCTTTGAATCTTTATCTTTGCCTGGTAATAATAACACTTCACAACTTATTAGCATGGAAAAGGTAGCATCGAGAACCTCCAACGTAAAAGAACAGAAAAACATGCTTATCTATCTTTTCATCTCTCTGTTGGCAGGGGGAAAAGTACATCTAAAGCTTCCTTTCAAATGGTCTTTGAAAAAAGGAACATCTCCATCAATGACTTCTGGTAATGAGGCTTATTCCAAACACATGTCTAATCACATCCACTTGTCAAGCAACTAGATGTACCGCATAGCGGTACAAAATATGACCGCCGCTCAGTCCTGTACATCCATTCCGCGAAAATAAATCACACTTCAATTTGTCTCCATCTTTTACTCCATCCCCCACTCTTGAAACTTTTGTGTATGCTTGTTTGGCATGCCTGAGTGTGTGTGTGCGGCTGCACAGAAAGTAGCCTACTTGTGCTGAAAAGGTGAATAGATTGTAGAATAGCCAAAGAAGATGTAGCATTGTTATAAAACCTTTAAAATCTCTAAACAATCACAAGTAGGGCAGGTCATCACAGTTCATCCATTGCAACTGGATTGATGAAAGGTCACTTACACCTGTAGGCTACATTGTATTTGGGAAAAGCAAAAGGTATCAGCATAATGTTATTTATTTATTTATTTATTTTTTATGTATTTATAAACAAAAACATCTCTGTCAGTTCCATGCCGTTTTCAACAGCTATCAAAACAAAGGTCATTTTGGATGGATGGATTTTTTGTGAATGTTTCTTCTTCTACATAAGATTTTAGTCATCTTTAGTTCATGTAATACTTTATTGTCAATGCACAAATTAAGTAACAGTAGTCTGAAACGTTATTGTTAATGCACAAATTAAGTAACAGTAGTCTGAAACGAAATGCTGTTTTACATCTAACCAGTGGTGCAAATAACTGACATGTCCAAATGGGCCTTGATGAAATGCGCCGCTAGACTGTTCATACACATTTTAACGGGCCAAAGTTGAAGAGCTTTTGTCCGTTCTTGTTCGTGCAAATATAGGCGGATTCATGTTCCCTTGCATTGTGTAACTGAGGTCCATGGCTAGTCTGGCTTTCATCAGACCAAGCTCAATCTTTTAAGAAATCAAAAATAAATAGCGGAGCAGATCAGGCTGGGTTCACCCAGCCTAGTCCATAGGCACCGATATTGTTTAATTTTCAGATTGAGATATACACGCTCTGGCTATTCTAAATGCAAAATGCATTAGGGAGTTATGACAAAACTGTAACTAACAAACTAGATCCTCATAGAAAGCTGTTAGCTTCCCTAAGCTACAGGTAGGATTATAAGGTAGGCCTATTTACAACATAAATTGTCAATAGGCTATGCTGGCGACACAAATAAAATCTCCTTTGGAAACCAATGGCTTACGACTTACAGTATCAAAGCGGACTTAAACTGTCATATCGCGGGCGAAAAAGTTGTAATAACATTCACGCAGTTCCATGAGTCAAGGAAAGCGAATGAAGTAGCCACTTCTAAATGGGACCCACTACACAGTAGCTTAAGGTGTTTTGCTAAAGCAGCCATAATGAAATGAAGGTGTCATTGTTTGGATACTTCACACACACGTGCTTTTAATTTCACAGACTACAACTACCAAGCTGGAATCAAAGCACATCGATTCCCCTCTCACACCCTGCACGCACTTAAAACAAAATAAACAGAAGTCTCAGTCTCACGATGTATAGGCAAAACTGTATCAGACCGATTGTAGCGTTGGTAAATCTTCCATTGCACAGAATGATTTTGTAGCACGTGCAATAAATGACAGTCGAAAAGATACAAACAGTGCTGCTATCAATTTGCTTGGTATAACCGCATTTATAGTTTTCTACAAATGCAATCAATCAAATGGGCCTCCATCACTCAACCAACGCTAACGGTAACATTACCTAGGTCCTTATTGATATTACAAGATTAACGCATTACCTGCAGTAAAACCAAGCATGTCCGATAAACATCCTCACTTCATCCTCACTTACACTTCATGTGAACATCGCCCTGTCCTTATTAGATGTTCGCCATGTAAATTACAGTCCTTGTAGGAAGTGTCCATTATTTTTCAACCCACTTTTAACTTCAAAAAAAAATTACGTCTCACTGCAGCGATGCGCCATCTAGTGGACAAACGACTACTTATCGCCAATACTGAAAATGTAGCCATGATGATGATGATGAATATTTTGGCTTTCTTTTGATCCTATTGAATTTGTAATTATGTATCGGCCGTTCTAATACCGATAGTATGTGGGTGCCTGTGTGTGTGCATGTTTATATGTGTGCACCGCCATTTACAGGCCAATGAGTGTACAGTCACTAAATGTACACATAACCTCATTTTTTTAGCCCCCCAATGGATGAAATTCTACGAAACTTGGCATACCCCCAGACCCCCAGAGAATGCCAGGTCAATCATACACATACAATTTGGTGCAGTTCTGAACATCTTAACTGAAGATAGGGGCGATTAAAGCAGAATAATTTTGCATTTTCATTTTTTACAGGGGGGGGCGGGCAAATCACAAATGAGTGATTATGAGCCAGGTTGATGTGGGCCCTTGAGACCAACATACCATAAAGATTCACAGAGAACTGTGTCTGCCCTACCCTCCTTTCGGGGGTCCAGTCCAGCGGGGGCTGCAGATGAAAGCGAAAAATGACGGTTCCATGCTATCCATGTGGGGGTACATGCCCACCAAGTTTTGTGTACCCGGTCTTTCAGTGTCCGGGAATCCTTGTTGGTGTACGTCACTAAATGTACACATAAATTATTTTATTGTAAGGCCCCCATGAACGAAAGTACACAACACTTGGCATGCATTCAGAGGGTGTCATAATGATCCTACACTTTTAATTTCGTGCAGTTTTTGACCTTGTCAGCCAGAGATATTGAGATGAAAACACCTAATTTTTGCTTTTTAATTTTTTTTAACTAGGTGGCTATACATGAAATAAGTGGTAATGGGATGGGTTGACATGCCCCCTTAAGACCAACATACAAAAAAAAGGTGGACCTCCTAGGCCCCTACGGTTCTCGAGATATTCACAGAAAACTGTCTCCCGCCACCTACAGGCCAGTTGGTGTATAGTAACATAAATTAATTTATTGTGTGGCCCCCATGAGCGGAATTCCACAAAACTTGGCGTGCATACAGAGGGTGTCATAATGATCCTACACTTCCAATTTAGGTGCAGTTTTGACTATGTTAGGTCACAGATACCTTCAATTACACCACCTCATTTTTACTTTTTTGTGTTTAACTAGGTGGCTATACATGAAATGAGTGGTTATGGAATGGGTTGACATGGCCCCTTGAGATCAACATACAAAAAAAAAAATGGTCCTCCTAAACCCTACGGTTTTGAGATATTCACAGAAAACTGTGTCTGCCCTACCCTCCTTTCGGGGGTCCAATTCAGAGGGGCTACAGATCAAAACGAAAAACGATGGTTCCATGCTATCCATGTGGGGTTACATGTCCACCAAGTTTTCGTGTACCCGGTCTTTCAGTGTCCGGGAATCATTGACGGAAATTTGGGCATGCGAAAAAAAAAAAAAAAAAAAAAAAAAAAAAAAAAAATCTGACTAAACCTATATGACCGCCCGCCAGGCGGGCGGGCGGTCATAATAACATTGATTCTGACACGATCACACATTCGACAAGCAGGAGTCATTAGACCTCTTTTCTGGTTTAGCCTTCTGACATTCGGCATAAATCGCATTGCTGCGGTAAGTGTGTCCTGCGTATGTGCGGAACTTCCACACGACCCTGTACCTGATGGGACTCCAGCAGAGAGGAGTCAGTGCGTAACACATTCTCTGTGGCTGAGGACAGAGTGTCATGCACTGAACTCATCCTTGAGCCATGAACAGAATCTTACGAAACAAAACCATTCCTTACGTTATTCCTTAGGAAGCTTTAACCCTTAAAAGGTGTACACTGGTGTGACGGGAATGTTGAAAAATTAATGTTCTAAAGAATATCTGGGTCCATTGAATTCTACATAGAATTTTAGAACCTTGAATTGTTGCATAACGGAATCTTATGTTAGAATGTTTAAAAACCCACACCTTTAGGTGGGGGATCACACTGCCCAGCGGCAAGTTTTCTTTTGTTCTCTATGGTTCGGCAGCTGAACGGTTGCAACGCTGGCATAACGCTAGCATTGAACAAGCTGAGCGTTGAACCTGGTTCAACTTTCAAAGCGCAACGCGAGCGTATTCAATTGTCAGTTAAAGGAACACCAGGAAACGTTTTCGTGTTAATTAATCAGCTTCGTCAGTATATGTTAAATGACTCATTACAGGGCGAATGAAGACTCTCTCGCCCGCCCCTACTGCCTGTAGGAAGAATATCCCGCTTGTAAGTTCAGTGTATCATATCCGCCGACCTTCAGTCTCACAAAGTCTCAGACATCGCGAGAAGCAGGATCAGTTTACATCCTGCATCCCCAGCACAGAGGCAGGCTAACGAAACGCTAGCGATTGTTGCTACATGTGTATTATGGCAGAGCCGGTGAAGAAGCAGCGAAAACCCTTGACTGAAGATGCAAAGAAAAGGAAAAGAGCTTCAGACCGGCGAGGGGCTCGCGACACTGCGTATCGAACGCATTACAGGCGCTAGGGGAGTTTAGCCAGAGAAAAAGCATCAGGCTTGCCTGGTGTCCCTTTAAGGCAAACCGTTTGTGTTACCATAGGAACGAGATAGAACTTATTATGGTCTGAGCGTTGCGCTACGCTTACCACTGCCGCTGGCCAATGTGATCCCTGCGTTAAGCAGCAGAACAACAAACACCCGGGCTACACCGGGCACACAACTGAAGGTTTACGGTGGGTTTCCACACAGCGAAACACCTTGCGATTTTCGGCCAGCGAAATTTCACCTCGGGGGCGTGACGGCGAAAACCGCAAACCTTTTGACTGCAGTGTCTAGCCAGTGGTGGCAAGCGAGCTAATTAGGCTAATCAGCTAGTTCAAACATTTAAGTACTTAATGAAGATATCCAGGGGTCTTTATGCCTCGACTAAGTTGATGTTGCCTATAAACAACAATTCATGTTCATAGAAACAACAAGGTCAATAAGACATAATATATTTCATACCTGTGTTGCAGCATGTAGCCTAGCTGTCTAGCTAGGTTTACAATGCAATCCAATGTCCTAAAATACTAGCATTTCGCCTGTCAGCTAGCTAAAAAGATTGAGTGGTTAAACTAACATAATATAGTGGTCTATTTAGTGGTGTATGTGCTCTGACTAAGTTCGTGTGGCATATAAACCACAATTCGTGTTGATCCAAGTGCCAATGTTCGTGTAGAAACATTTTAAATCACATACAAATTTTCGTGTTACATCTCAGGTAGTCTCCGCCATCTTGGTCAGACTTTTTTGTAACTCCCGCCTCTAAACACAAAGACGCGGACCTGATTGGTTCTTGAATGGTCCTCATTTAAATAAAGTTCAACTTTGGCCAACTTTGTTTCGCCTGCCTCGGCGATTCGCCTTCATTTCGCCCAACCAGGGCGAATTTCGTCTCCATTCAACCTTAATGAGAGCGACGCGAAATTTCGGTGTGTGGAAACACACCGTTACGTTCATGGAGCGTCTGCTGCACCAAGTAGCTTCCACTATAATCAATAGAACTGGCGACACCAGGCGTTGATAGCGGCGTGTACATTCGAAAACTAATTTTACGCGCTGTGAACTGAATGTGGCCCTGAAGCTCCCCTCTGAGGAGCCCTGCTTCTGCGCTGCAATAGTAACATGTGGTCCTGAGCTTCTACTAGTGCTCCTGCTGGTGAAACAGAGAAACGGCTAAACGCTTCTCCAGAGCAGAAACCCAAGATCTCCCGCGGCACTGCTTGGCTATGGAGAAGACCGACAGAGAGAAGAAAAGAGGAAAAGAACACAGTGGGGGAACAAGAGAGGAAGAGAGGAGGAGGGTTGAGGCGATTGACAGGGGTTGGTGCCAACTCCTACTTGTCTCTGATGACAAAGACATGGCATCTTGGTCTTCTTGAAGACCTTATTATATCATACCCGACACATACAGACAGACACACACAATCTCCCACCCTCATGTGCCTTTCAGTTGGAACAGGTCGAGATAGACCTGGCTACAACTCTTGCATGTTGGCTAAGGTCTGGGAGAGGTCTTCTCACCCTCACACATACATTCAGGACTAGTCCCAGACTTCCTCTCCACCTGCCTTTCAGATAGAACAGGTCCAGTTGAGCTCAGAGCATTAGTTGGCTCAGAAGAGGCGAGCGTCACACTCTCTCATAAACACACACTCTCCCTCTCTTACACACACACACACACACCCATTTGGAATTGCTGCTCCAGACGCCATCTCCCACCTCCATCTGCCAGCTCAGGTTTGGCTGCATGCCACTGCATCACTCTGCTTCCGTTAGACCTGCTTTAGTTGGCTCAGTCCAAGTCGACATATCCTCCCTCACATACACTGGAACTTGCCTTTTCCTCGACAGCCAGACATGACAAACTGACGCGCGCGCGCGCACACACACACACACACACACACACACACACACACACACACACACACACACACACACACACACACACACACACACACACACATCTAAGCCACCTGCAGATGTAGTTTAACACAAGCACATAAACAGTTTAATGTCATGTCGGCATCAGCATGTGTGTGTGCGTGTGTGGAATTTGTTTCACACCATTAAGGCGAGACACGGCAGGTGAAAACATTGTTTTTTCATGCACTGGTCAATTTCGAGATTTTGAGCTAGTATGTTACCTTAGCATGTATTCTATCACACTACTACAACAAAAAAGTCCGATTTACACATTTAGGTGTTTATTTCATTATATTGTGTCTACTCGCGCCTGTATATTTCTCCTAAATTCAGCAAAAGTTAGCATTCTAACCTTGCATGCACTCCCGCGACCGTGGTCCAAAACATAACATGTGTACTACCGTTGGAAAGCTCTGTTTTTCCTGTATCGCTATGTGATCCATATATGGACACTTCCTTTGTATCAGTAACCAATCCTTGAAAGTTCAAAGGCGAACGGAATCTCATTGGCTGTCTTTCAAGGCTGTTTTCTCAAAATGAGTTTCGCTCACACTCTGAGCTCAAAAACTCCACTTCAGAAGCATTACATACACCAAACTTTCTAGACTTATGCCTAACTATATGTCGAAGATTTCTACAGAGGGGGTTTGTTGATATATTATTCCTAGCCTGACTTACATGAGATTTTATGCCTAAAAACATGGAAAAAAGCGATTTTTTTAGGGCTAGTGACATAATTTTCTGATTTACAGGATAACAAAAGTAGATATTCATAAATCCCTCTGTAAATGTTTTCCCATCTAATATCTGAACACAATGAAAACATAATTTTGAACTTGGCTGTATCCAATGCTCAGGTTTAGGTTGCCTTAAAATGTATGCAAATTAGCGATATTTAATTAGATAATGCCCAATTTGCATATGTAAACTGATAAATTACAGCAAACTTGTAATACATTTTTTCTCATATTAATGTAAGTAATCAACTGGGGAAGTTTCATAGTGATATCTGCTTGTTAAAAATGTTACCCTATTCACCTGTAGTGTCTCGCCTTAATACAAGGAAACATAACACAGCCCAGATGCGAGTCCTAAAAAATGCGCCCCTAACACCTTGGTACGGAGTAGCACTCTGTACAGAATTGTTTTTTTGGTTCCACTCCCCCAAAAGTATAAACTATTTAGTCCCACTTCTGGAAGTATTTAGTCCCACTTCAGGAACTATTTAGTCCCACTTCAGGAACTATTTAGTCCCACTTCAGGAACTATTTAGTCCCACTTCTGGACCACATCTATGAACTATTTAACAGCAGGTGGGCATTTATATTGGATACATGTTAAGTGCTGTTCCCATGAAAAAGTTCCATGACTGGATGGATGAAGACTAAAAAACATGGACTTGGACCTAGATAACTTTTAGCTATCAATTTTATACATGTTTGTCCTGTAAGATCTTATCCCGTTCCAGGCACCATCGCCCATCTCAAACCTGCTTTGAGTCCCAAGTCTTTCCCCTGGCTCATACCTGAATTCTGCCATCAACACTAGTCCCACAATGCACTCTGTTGCGCTTGATCCGGTGGGACTGCAGAATGAGTGAACGCAGCTAGTCTGCCTCTGTGTTTGTACATCTTAATGTGACAGCGTGCAATCTGGTCTCCAGATCTGCACGTGTGTGTGTGTGTGTGTGTGAGTGAGTGAGTGAGTGAGTGAGTGAGTGAGAGAGAGAGAGTTTGTACATCTTTATGTGAAAGAGTGTAATCTGGTCTCCAGACCTGTGTGTGTGTGTGTGTGTGTGTGAGTGTGAGTGTGAGAGAGAGAGAGAGTTTGTACATCTTTATGTGAAAGAGTGTAATCTGGTCTCCAGACCTGTGTGTCTGTGTGTGTGTGTGTGTGTGTGTGTGTGTGTGTGTGTTTAAATACACATAATGTCATTATTAATAATACATACATTTCACAGCTAAATGTACTGGGACCAGACAGCCGGAGGGTTGCCGGTTCGAACCCCGACCAGTAGGCACGGCTGAAGTGCCCTTGAGTAAGGCACCTAAACCCTCACTGCTCCCCGAGCGCCGCTGTTGATGCAGGCAGCTCACTGCGCCGGAATTAGTGTGTGCTTCACCTCACTGTGTGTACACTGTGTGATGTGCGTGTTTCATTAATTCACGGATTGGGATAAATGCAGAGACCAAATTTCCCTCACGGGATCAAAAGAGTATATATACTTATATACTATACTGAATGCTGTTTTTTCTGCCAGTGGGTCAAAATTCTGTTTTTGTGATGGTTATGTTACTCACACACACACACACCATTTACACCCACCAATCTCTGGTGCTTGTTTACAAATATAGATCAGTGGAAAACAACAACAAAACAAGTAAACAAATCGGTCATGAGGGGGGGTGTGTGTGTGTGTAAGTGTGTGTGTGTGTATGTGTGTAAAAGCAAGAACTCAGAAAGTGAGGAACGTTACCTGTTCATTTTCAGATAAACACACACACACACACACGTCAGCCTTACCTGGGGGTGAAGATGGAGTTATGCAGGAAGTTCTCGAACACCTTGCGGTAGGCTGCATTGTCTATCTCGTTCTGAAGTTCCTCAGGATTTTTGGGGCAGGGGCAGCACTGGCCCTTCTCAGCACAGGGGTCCGGCTTCGTGGGGTTGGTGCCCACCCCTTCCACTTGCGCAGGGTAGCGGACCGGGGTCTTTATGCCTGTGGATGGAACACAAAACCAGATCAATGACTGCATAAAGGGCAATCAGACAGGATGCTGTTGTTACTTTTTTCTGTTCTTTTTTATTGGCAGTAAACATTTCAACCCCCTTCACTGTAAAGCGTTTGGATACCTAGCGCTATATAAATATAAGGTGTTTGTTTGTTTGTTTGATTGTTAGCATTCGCACTGAAGAATGAAAAACAATCATTTACTGTTGGAATTCAAGAAAGGACCTCATTTCCGTATTTTTGTTGGAAGTCACTACGGATAAACATGGCTGCTTAATAGATAGACCGTGCAGCTTTGAGGGAGATCAGAGAGCAGGAGCCTGTGCTGGTGAACAGTAACCAGGCAGAATTCCCAGCCTGCAAAGCTTGTTGCAGACAGACCGATCAAACAGGCCTTCAGGGAGCAGTACAACAGACTTGTGAAACAGTTAGAGTAATGGTTTAGTTGGCACAGGTGCTGATGCATGCTACAAAAAACACACACACAAACACACATTAGAGTTTGGTTTCCATGCTGATTTTCCAGGACAAACTATTACAGTCAACGTATTAATAGAGCATCTAAAGATCATTACCGTATTTTCCAGACTATAAGTCGCACTTTTTTTTCATAGTTTGGCCGGTCCTGCGACTCAGGTGCAACATATATATATTTATATATATGGTTTTGTCCTCTTCATGAAACATTTTTTGACTGGTGCGACTTATAGTCCGGAAAATACGGTATCTGACTCACTTTTAGTGCCGCAACTGCAAGAGTAGAGAAGCTAAAGAATTTGAAGTGAAGTTAAAGACAAAGGCCCTCATTTATAAAACGTGTGTACGACATAAAACAGGCGTAGGACAGGCTTACGTGAGCAGTGACTACGCTCGAATCTCACATCAAGTCTCAACTCGTGTACGGAAGTTTTTGAGGCGGCATAGCACGGTGCATCAGTAAATCGGCGGAGGATCAGAAAGTTGAAGAGTTGAATTCATGGAATATCTTGGACCTAAGACTTTTCCTGCACATTTGTAGCCTACTTGCCGTAATGTAGCCTGTTATGTTGACACATTTGATGACTTAGGATAGCCATATAGGCTATGTGGAGAGGATTACTTTCTCTTTGGAAAACACAATAGTCATAAATTATTCTTTATTATTTTCAAAGGATAAATGGCAGTGTTGTATGATTTTGTAATGGATGTATTACATGATGCATTCTCTCTGCGAAAATAAAGGCTGTTGCACTTAAATCGCTATAGTTTCCCGGGATTCTTGATGACACTTTTCTAGCTGTCAAAATGAACAAGGTTTAGCTGGACTTAAAACGTCACTGAGGCTATCTTGAGGTCACAAATGTTTCTCTTTTGGATGTATAATGCACCTCCAGGTCATAAATTCTAGGGGAGAGGCCTTTTAAAAGAACATATATAGGGGCGTGATATTTAAATTACGCTTGTTTCCAGCCACCACATTTATCAACAAACATTTATTTGTACAATGAGTGTACGATTTAGTAAAATAATCGCACTATTTACTAAAATGAGTGCACCATTTACTAAAAGGAGTAGATGAGCGCACAATTTAGTAAAATGAGCACACAATTTCGTAACACAAACGCATGTTCTCTCGGTATACAAATTTTTTTTAGAAGATGCCATGTCTTCCATTTACATTATAACATGCATACATACTTTTGAATACCCTGGAAATCCAGAGTTCTCGCGAGAGCACAATTTGAATTGTGCCCGCAAGATACTCTGGCCATGAGCAATGATCCAAATTTCTTCTATCTCTCGAGCGAGAGGGACCAATCAAATCGGTGTAGGCGGGACAAAGGCGAGCTACACTGATGACTGACACTGATGAATTGTTGTGATTGGTCGTAGCGTTATCCAACTGTGTGCAGTGAGAGTTTCAAATGCATGCTTGGTGCCGCCCTTCAAATTGGGCCATTTTCATTACTCATGGCCAGACCCTTAATCTGAAAGATTCCAGGGTCTGGTTTACCAGGCTAACTTTTGAATGTGAGCTTGAGTGTTTCTGACAGGGACAGGGACAGATAAGAGAGAGATAAGTGTAGACTAACAAAGAATTACATCAAGGATAGATAGCCCACGGATAAAATATCTATGAATCACCTTAAAGGCCCTTATGCAACATTTTCAACTTAATAAAACAGTTTAGAAATCATTGTGATTATGATAATTGTGATGTGAAATGTTTGCATTATTTTATCACTTTTGGGTGCTATAGGCTAGTTGGAACTGCCCATCTCAATGAACTAGGCTAAGCTATGCTAACGATGGGTGCTTCAGACAGAGTTACTGCACGCACAGAGACGAGAAGGATATGCATCATCTTAACTAACTCTGGCATCTGTCATTACGTCATTGTCTTTACAGTCTGCCCATCATTATATTTCTGGTTTACTATTCATTATTTTATTAACCAGTGTAACTTTACTACCTTTACTTTTAAGATCTTACCTTGGTTATTGTAAGGGCCATTTTTACCTTGTTAAACTTTTTTTTTTTTTTTTACTTCTTTTTATTTTGTTTTCATATCAGTCATGCAGTGCATCAAAACAAATTCTTATATGACAAAGTTGAATAACACATGTCAGTTTTAGCGGGTTCAGATAGGTAAGTCCATGGTATTAAGGGCATAGCCCTCAAGGATCAAATACTTAAAGACTGATTGACATCATTCAAGTTAATACATTGCTATTCCTAGATCTGCCTTCAGGCTCCAACAGAGAAGACACAAAAACAAAGACTAAAACAAACACAGGTAAAGAGAGAGAAAAAAAAAAAGTCATATTAAGTGGAGATGCAAAACAATAGAGGTCCAGTTATTGAGGAATGCTTGAGACTTTAGCTGTAAAACTGCAGTGATATGTTCCATGTGATACACCTCTTGGACTCTATCCCTCCATTGGACTATTGTGGGGGGCTGTGGCTTCAACCAGGAGGCCGTTATGACTTTGTTTGCAATTAGCAGAAGTGTCCTTAACAATTTTGTATGGCTATCCTCGAGGAAGTCCTCAGGTACTATGCCCAATAAAAAATTCATTGGTTCCATCGGCAGGTCTATAAATAAGCACTGCTTTATTTCTCTTTGAATATTTTTCCAGTATTCTAATACTTTTGGACAATCCCAAAATATATGTGTATGGTCCCCCAGTGAGCCACAGCCCCTCCAACACACAGGTGAAACATTACTCCACTTTGAAGAAACAAGTGGTGTTCTAAAATATCTCATTCTTAGCTTCCAACCATATTCCCTCCAACTGATGCTATTTGTTACCTTATGCCCTTGTTCAAATGAAGTGTCCCACTGTTTATCAGATATTACTGTATTCATCTCCAATTCCCATTTTTCTTTAATATCCAAATTGTTCTCTCCAAGATCTTCTTGTAGTGCCTTATATAAATACGATATAATTTTTTTTGTCACTGTTCCCTGTATAATTGAAATGAAAAGATGCTCTATTTTAGATGGTAGGGAACAAATCTTTTCCCATTCTTTATGTTTCTTTAAATAGTCTCTTATCTGTAAGAACCTGAAAAAGTCTTTGTTTGCCAAATCGTACTTTTCTTTAATTTGTTCAAAAGATTTTAACACCGTTCCCTCAAATAACTGGTCCAAGACTTCTATTCTAAACCCTTGTCTTTCCATCTTTCAAAACCCTTATCTAGTCTTGCTGGAATGAACTCTATATTTTTAGCTATGCTTATGGCTCTGGATATGGTCGTAGGTGATTGTATTTTTTTTCTTACAGTAGACCACACTTTCAAAGTATTTTTAACCCTTATGTTTGTAAGCTTTTTTCATCCTAGCCATTATCTAAGTTGAGGAATGGGAGAGAGTTCAATGGAACATCTAGACATTCAGACTGTTCCATCCCTACCCAAACAGTATCTTTGTCTTGAGTTAACCAGGAAACCATGGATCATAATTGGGCTGCCCAGTAATATTGTTTCAAATTAGGTAAATTCAGGCCTCCATTGATCTTTGTACATAGTAATCTTCTGAGTTTAAGTCTAGGGGGTTTGCTTTGCCATATGAATTTAGAAAACCATTTTCCTATAGTGGTGAAAGTAGCTGAGGGGACAGGAACAGGCAAAGATTGGAAAAGAAAAAGCAGTCTGGGGAGGATGTTCATTCGAATAGTCTCCACTCTTCCCATCAAAGAGAGTGGCAATATTTCCCATCTTACAAGATCTGCTTTAATACAGTTCTTCAACTTCCCATAATTGGCTGTGAACAGTTTTGATAGATCTGTAGTTAGAATTATTCCCAAGAATCTGAATCTTTGTGACCAGCGAAAATGAAGTCTTCCTGTTAATTGTGTAGGCCACTGCCCCTTTAACATCATAGCTTCTGACTTGGATTCGTTAATCTGATATCCAGAGAGTTCACCATACTCTTTAAGAGTGTTCATTAGAGCAGGTAGAGAAACAATAGGATCACTTATATAAAGTTAAAATGTCGTCAGCATATAGTGATATTTTATGTTCTGTATTTCCCATATCCATTATCCCCTTTATTTTCTCATTCTGTCTAATAGATGCCGCCAAGGGCTCAATGTCTATGGCAAAAAGCAGGGGGCTAAGACAATCTCCGTCTCACTCCTCGCTGCAGGCCAAAGAACTCTGAGCAGCATCCATTCACTCTGACTCTTGCTTTTGGCTGTTTATAAACAGTTGCTACCCATCTTATACATTTTGAATGAAAGCCCATCCCAGACAATGTCTTAAACAAAAACTCCCACTTCACAGTATCGAATGCCTTCTGTGCATCAAAGCTTATAAGCATCGACGTCTGTTTATTTTTCTTTGCACAGGTAATTATGTTTAAAGTTCTTCTTATGTTATTAGCACCCTGTCTGCATGGAATAAACCCTGTTTGGTCTGACTTAATAAGTGATCCAATATGTCTTTGAACTCTTTGACACGCTAAGATGCTTGTCAACAATTTCTGATCATTACATAACAGGCTAATAGGTCTATATCCTTCACATAGCGTTGGATCTTTTCCTTCCTTGTGTATCACAGATATGATGGCCTGTGACCAGGTCTCAGGAGGATTACCCTGGGAGAGCATATCTAAACACCTCAGTTAACACTGGTGTCAGGTCATTAATAAAGTACTTATAAAATTCTCCAGGGAGACCATCAACTCCTGGGGATTTATTCTTTTTTAATCTCTTTATTGCATTTCTTATTTCTTCATCTGTTATGGGTGATATCATTTGTAATGACGCATCCTCTGATAATGTGGGGAGCTCTAGATTTTTAAGGAAGATGTTGGTGTTATCAGTTGTCGTTTGTGACTTAGGTTCCATATATAAATTATGATAGAAAGTTGCAAATGCCTCTACCACTTCTTTGGGGTGTGAAACTGTTTTACCATTTGTTGGATGAACTACTTTGGCAACAGTTCGGTTAGCCTGGGCTTTGCGAAGTTGAAAAGCTAAAAGACGGCTAGCTCTGTTTCCATTCTCATAGTACCTCAGTTTAGTAAATCTTAGAGCTCCTTCTGCCTTCAGTGATAATAGTTTATCTAAGGCTTTTCTTGCTTCTGTAAGTTCAGTAATAACGTTGCTTGAACCTGCCCCCTTGTGTTGCCTCTCTAACACCTTTATTTTATTTTCTAGCTCCAGCTGTTCCACTCGCATTCTCTTCAGTTTGGATGAAACCTGTATGATCTTCCCTCTCATAACTACTTTTGCTCCCTCCCATAGTATTGTAGGGTTGACTTCCCCATTATCATTTGTCAAGATATTCTTTTAAATGTTGCCTCAACTCCTCAACAATTTCAGTGTTATTCAGTATTGATACATTCATTCTCCAGTACTTGAAGAAAGAGTGCGTTCCTAAGTGTAGTTTCAACATGACTGGAGCATGGTCACTTATGGTTATAGGCTCAATATGACAGTCAATTACCTTATACATATATTGTGGGGGAATATAGAAAAAGTAAATTCTAGAATAACTGTTATGCACATTGGAGAAAAAACTGAAGTCTTTCCCCTTGGGGTTTTTAACTCTCCATGGGTCTACAAGGCCCAATTCAGACATGAAATTATTTAACATATGTGTTTTAGGACTTGGAGGCCCCTTTTCCATTGGCGTCCTATCCATCTTTCCATCTTGTACTGCATTAAAGTCTCCTCCTACTATCAACATTCCTCTGGAATTATCTGTTATGATATTTGCCAGCTCTTTGAAAAAAATTGGGTCATGCTCATTTGGAGCATATACATTTAGAATTGAAAATTCAAGTTCTCCCACACTTCCCACCACCATTACAAATCTTCCTAATTTGTCCTGTACCACCTTTTCAGTACTGAAAGCCAAAGCTCTGTTTATTAAGATGGCCACCCCTCTTTTCTTTCCATGTGAAGCACTATATACTAGACTAACCCATTCTCTTCTTAGTTTCATATGTTCATTTTCACTTAAATGAGTCTCTTGTAGCAGAGCAATTGAGCAATGTGTTTTTTTCAACTGATTGAATATTTTTTTCCGTTTTATAGGGTGATTTAAACCATGGACATTATAACTGACTATATTTAACTTATTCATAGACAACTGTACCCCTTCATACCTTTTAAAATAAACATCCTTTCTTCAATATAAAATGCACCTTATATGACTGCACAGGTATACCATTTACATGTAAAATCAAACAATGCAAGAAACAAGAACACACAATCAACAGGAAGAAAGAACTGACTTCCAAAAGCCCGACTGATTTAAAAAACATCAGTCTCAACGAGGACGGAGAGTTGTGACCGGTCTCTCCGGGGTTGTGCACTATGTGCGAAAGGCTATAGGCTACGCAAATCAAACGCCTTTGCTATGGCCTGTAGGTTGCAGGCCAGATAAAACAAAACAAAAAACCCAAAAGCTCCTCCGGTGAGGAGAGTCTATATTTACATATTTTACCGTAGCTTTCTATGAATACACTAGCCAAAACGTGTCCATCTTACAGCTAGGATAAGAATCATAACTTAACCAAGACCTACTTACTACACTGGATATGTTTACAGCAGGCGTTAGTCTTTGTGAAGTAGGCTTTTCAGATCTGCGTTGGTCATCATGTTATGCCTGTGTGCTCTATCCATCTAGTTGTTCTGTAAAAGTTCGATGAGAAGAGTTCCCGTTCATCACGTTCAACGTGGATACCCAGGTGCTTGAGAGTTTCAGCTGCGGTCTCCGAGGGTTGCGAAGGTCTTCACGCCGGAATCTAGATGGATCTTTAGCTTTGCTGGGAATGGTGATTGCGCTTTAATGCTCTTCTCTTTCAATTGCTTTATTATTTCCCCTAACTTGTTTGCGTTTCTTCTGAATGTCAGCAGTGTAATCTTGGTCGAAGAACATTTTCTGGTCGTTATATGTCACTCCTCCACGACGTTTCCATGTTTCTTGAATTACCATCTCCTTAACCCTGTAGTCCAGAAATCGGACGATAATGGACCGGGGTGGATTCTTCGGGTCTTTCGGCTTCATGGTTATAGAGCGATGTGCTCTCACTATGTTTAAGTCCTGGCCCCCCGGCAATGCCAGTGATGTTCGGATAAGGTCGCTCATGAACTCCAACATGTTGCTGTTATTTTCTTCGTCCTCTTTCACTCCATAGATGCGCAGGTTGTTCCTTCTCGCTCTCGATTCCAGATCCTCACATTTGGCAGCCACATTAGCCTCTCGATGGAGTAGATAGCGGAGGGCTCTCTCATTTCGTTGATTTTTTTCCTCGGAGTCAACCAGTCTCTCTTCATACTCTGTCATTCGTTGTTCGAGTTGTGTCGTCCTGTCTGCCACTTCGCTAAGAGCAGTTGCTACCCTCGTTAAGGATTCTTTGGTATCCTTTGAAGCTTCAGCATGTTAGCCTCAGCGTACACAGTTCGGTTAGCACTGCCGCCATGTTTTCCTCACTTAGCTCAGAATCCGGTTGGTCTTTAGACGTCTTAGATTGCTTGTTGGGCCTCTTTCCTGATTCTTTTCGAAGGTTCGCCATTATGATTTCTTGGTATGATTGTTTTTAGTTTAAAATAAAAATAAAAGTAAGCTTTGGCTAGTTTTTTTAAAGACTCTCCTCAGGAGCGCTGAAATCAGGCTGTTGCCTTGGTCATGACGTCACCGGAAGTCCCTTGTTAAACTTTTCTATGTGTGTTTTGTTTTTTCAGGACAGTCTGGGCTACCCATATCTGGGAAAGTATAAGGTGATAATGTTTGATGGATGATGCCTTACTTACGTCAGCCTTTATATCAAGGAAAAATAATTTGCTTCTCATGAACCTATTCATGCTTTTGCATTTATGTCACCAGGAAGCATGCCAGTAGAAATATCGATTCATATTTCTGTCGGTGGGATTGTCTGGAATCTGGCAATACAAGAATCATGATGGTGGGATACACTATGGCTCAGCAGTTTACAAAAATATATGTACTGACATAAATATTTTATCTATTCTAAATTGTTTTCATTGTCTTGTCAATGAACCACTGGATGAAGAATGTGCCTTATATTCCTCTGCATTTGTGACCTGAAGTAACCTGTGCTTACATAATGTGCAGATGTCATGTAGCCAAAAGCACACCGGTCCTTCTTACAGTGGCTAAGCTAACTGCTTACCTTTAGCGCAGTAGTTGTGCTGGTAGAGTGCTCGCTCTTCGGGCTGCTGCTGCCAGCGCACCAGGTAGAAGGTGTGATTGCCATTGGGGTGTACTGGAGGGGACCACCTGAGCACCAGCCTAGTGGAGGAATTAGAGAAGGCCCGCAAGTCCATAGGCATCGACGGCTCTGTATACACCACATCATAGCACATACAGAGGAGATTATTCAACAGAGTACATTCAGGGGTTAAAGCAATAAAAATGTCTGTGCCCGAAAGTTATCAAACATTTATGGGGACGTCATATATACTGTAGTCTCATTGCCTCTTTTCAAATGTTAAGCATACCAGCTCACGCCTGAATTCAGGCACGATGCCTGAACACTTTAAGCCCTGTACATTAGTTGAAGCAGTTATTCAACTAATAAAAGTGATAGCACCATTACATATCAAGCAGCCGAGGGGGCTGATGGGGCTTTCTCACTCCCTCACTCTTACCTGACGCTTTGGTGCGAATGTAGACAATGTCACTCTTGGCGTCGCTGCGGTCTTGCGAGAGTGAGAAGGCCTTGACAAAGATGGCGTACTGCGTCCAGGGCTTCAGGTGGCTCAGCTGCACTTCTGGGTCGTGGTTATGGTCCTGCGGAGCTTCCAAGTCCAGCATGTTCCAGCTGTTCAGGCCGCAGCTGACCTGGCCGTCAAACCCTGTGATGTTCTGGAAAGGTCTGAAAGCGCAGAGAGAACAACCCAGTCAAACAAGGGGTTTTCTTGAATGTTAATCCTCATTTTCAAGTCGCTTTGGATAAAAGTATCAGCTAAATTAATAAAATGTAAATGTTAACAGAAAAATGCATTTTTAAAAAAAATAAAATAAATAAATAACACGTCAAAATATATTTAAAAAAAATAGCTGGAAACTGCAACAGGATATTAAGAAGCAACCATTTTGACATGATGTCAAAAACCTCTCTGCTCTGTCCACATCCACTATTAGTAGTCAGTATGCAAACCAGCCAGTGCCATCTCTCTTGCAATACCACTTTTACCATGTGTGGCTCTGCATCAAATACAAAGCAAGTCAAAGGCAGAGCGCCGTCACCATCATAATGCTGATTTCATGACAGCTCGAATCCGACACACACAGCCCTTTTAAGGAACAGACTTCTAAAACGTTTGTCTTCGCCAAGTTTGTCTGACCGAACAGAGGACATGTTGTGCCGCTTTATATGTCGTTCTGTCCCCCACACCTAATCATAACACAGCAAACGTGCACAGTGAGGGACAGCGGTCTATTAGGGGGTCATTAAGGACCATTAGGGACCATTAGGGGAAGGAAACACTTACGCCTCTTTGTAGTACACCACGAAATCAGCCTTGTGCTGCTGGTCCGGAGGGCGGTACCTCTGCCATGTCAGCGTGATCTCGCTGCTGGTGGTGCTGTTGGACGTGAACGTCAGCTTCCCACTCTCACCTGTTGAGAGAAGTGTGTTCACACAAGCAGCGGAAACAGCGGACGCACGCACAAACACACACCGATGAACGGTGTTTCTTAACGACAAGGCAGATCTGTTTACAGTGAGTGCACTCTCATTTCTATTCAATCACCAAAACAAAGATGATTGTGTGTGTGAGCGCGCGCATCAATAAATGTGAGTATATGACTCAGCATATTTTTTAGGTGGTGAGATGGGGGATATACCCTTTATATGTACATACATGTGTGTGTTTGTGTGTGTGTGTATGTGTGTGTGTGTGTATGTATGTATGTGTGTGTGTGTAGGAGGTGTGAGTGTGTGTGTGAGTGTGTCCGTACAGCTGGCTCGGTCTCCGTTGTTTCTGAAGCTGTCCTTCTCGAACTTGCCGGAGATGCCCGTCTTCTCCCACATGGTGCTGATCTCGCTCATGCACAGCTTGGGGTTGAACTGGAAGAGCAGCTTCCCCGCGCGGATCGTCAGGTTGTGGGAGCTCCAGTTCCACAGCCTCTCCAGGTCCTGGTTGTCCAGAGCGGAGAAGGCATACATGCTGCAAAGAAAACGCGCACACGCACACACACACACACACACACACACACACACACACACACACACACACACACACACACACACACACACACACACACACACACACACACACACACACACACACACACACACACACACACACACACACACACACACACACACGAGAATATTGTAAAGGGGATGTCCAGTACTGTAGTACACACACACGCACACTTATTTCTTCTCTCTTTGTAAACATCTAAATAAGGGCAGATTGACTGTGGATCCAGACAGTTGTGGGAGCGGGATTCACTGGGGTACATTTCTATCAGTTAAGGCCTAGTCCCCACGCACCAAACCGATCTTTTTTCCTCCGCCTTCCCCTGAACCGTGACAAGAATATTTGCGCCCAAACGGATCCATCTCAACACGACTCAACACGCTATTTCATCCCCCAGGCCTATAGGGTGGCACTGTTTCTTTTACAGAAATTGACAAAAACTTGCTTTACAAACAGACAGAATAGGCTACTTAATTAAATGGCTAGTGCAAGGAAACCAGAATTGTTTGTGTGGACTGATGGTGAACTGTCAACTGTAAAAACTAATACACTTTATTTTACGGTTTGTGAAGGGTGCAGTCCCGGCCCTTTATTTGGCTAACGAGGTAGGCCTACTAATCACCTTTTACTTTCTTTGGTTGTAGGATAGTCCATGATTCACATTAGTTTTGGCTATCACCGCAATTAGGGCTACTAAACGCAAGGCTTACCCAAGTTCTAGGCTATTCTGTCGCCACATTTATAATATTGCTATAAAACCTTCTGTTAGTAAACATTTGCATTTGCATTCAGTGTGCTACCATCGGGCTTAACGTGAGTTCTAAGCCGCCTTTGTATGATTATATCTGATTTCACTCGACTGTGAAGGCATGTATATATGTTGTAAGACATGTAAAATAAAATGAATGACACTGGCACTACTAATGACAAATTAATGTAGCCTAAACTTACAATCAAGACTTTCCTAATAACTAAGTTCTCGCCACTGACAGTAGCTAGAATGCATAAAAAACACAGGGAAAAAACAGTGTTCAGTCCACCAAGTCATAAGCTATCGGCAGCAGCACCAGTTGTGATATTTATCTTACGGAGTGTAATCAGAGGTAATGTCATGTATGAAAACTAGTATTGTTAGGCAATTCTATAAGTGCAAGTCTAGGTCAGCTGAGGTGTGGCGATGACATCATCGATACGCAAACAGGATGTGCGGTTTCACTGTCTAAACGAATTCAAATGGGCTACGGTTTCAGATTTTTCCACTCTGGGACCAGGTTTCAGAAAAAGCGGGGTTTCGGCAGGCGCTTATAGGGTTCGCTTTGGACGCCGCCAAGACTAAGCAAAACCTCTGCTTAACCTAAAAAAGCCGCCTCCGTGTGGACAGGCCCTAAGTGAGAGTGTGTGTTTGGAGTGAGCATTTCCCACAGCATAGCAACACCTCGGCCGGGTCGTCCCCAGGGCATGCTCTACGGCCCATGCAACAGGAAGAGCACTAGGAAGCCATCCTCACTCGCGCTGTCACTTGTAAATCAAGTATGCAAATGGGCCGAATGGGGCACACAGACATGCAAATGTTCACGCGGAGATGACAAAAGACACGGAGCAGGAGGCACAGATGGTCCATACACATACTCTCTCTCTCTCTCTCTCTGTCTCTCTGTCTCTCTCTCTCTGTCTGTCTCTCTCTCTCTGTCTCTCTCTCTCTCTCTCTCTCTGTCTCTCTCTCTCTCTGTCTCTCTCTCTCTCTCTCTCTCTCTCTGATCCGTGTAATTTCTGGGAAGCAGAGTGCTTTGCAGTCGAGTGCCATGTCGTGATTGTTCCCAGGGTTGTTCATGTGTGTGTAGGCCATAGTTGACCTGAGGGGGTTCCTATGTGGCAATCTCTTAAAACGTGAACTCTTTACACTACATCTGGCAATTAACCTTTCTGACAATAGTTTGGGACAAAAAGAGGTTCAAAGAGGGGGCTTCACAGATGCAGGAACAATGTGCTCGTGTGTGTGTGTGCCATTTACTCTTCCCAGAACCATTGTCCTTTAATGTAGTGCAGACTCCTGAGGAAGGAGAAAGACTGGAGAGAGAGAGAGAGAGAGAGAGAGAGAGAGAGAGTATGTGTGTGTGACGTACTCTTCCCAGAGGTGTTCTCCGTTGATGTAGCGCAGGCTCCTGAGGAAGGAGAGTGACTGGAGTGTGTGGGAATGGCGGATCCTCACATAACCCGTCACCGTCTCAATCAGACCCATGAAGTTCTCCAGCTCCGCAGTGATGTTGTCTAGACGGACAGAGAGAGGGGGAGGGAAGGAGGGTAGGAAGGAGAGAGAGAGAGAGAGAGCGAGAGAGAGAGAGAGAACATTTTGAGAATAAGAGGGTAAAAGAGAAACACAGGGCAAAGAGGGACAGAGAGAAAAACAAGAGCTCATTTAGGATGAGAACAGTGAACCACACACACACACACACACACACACACACACACACACACACACGACAGACAAACCAGCTCAGACTGACTAGCCCGTCTTGTCTGTCCAGTCCTGCCCTGCCCTCCTCTATCTGCACCAGGTCAGAACAAGTTCTGATCCAGCCCCGGGCCTCGGAGAGTACGGGCCGGTACCGGGCAGACGGATGAGAGGAGCGGTGGGTAGGTGGGTGAGTGGGTAGGGGTGTCACGATTCTCCAAATCCTCGATTCGATTTAATTTTCTTCGGTTAGACTATTAATGCATTCCTGATATGCTACTTACTTTTTTTTTGGCCTTTTCTGTTTCGGGGCTTTTATTTTGAAACCACTTTTTATTTTAAACCGTTTCCATTTTCTACCATTACCTTATTCATTTGTTTTCCACTACCCACCTACCCACTAAGGTAGGTAAGTAGGTGGGTAGGTAGGTAGGTGGGTAGGTAGGTGGGTAGGTAGCTAAGTAGGTGGGTAGGTAGGTAGGTGGGTGGGTATGTAGGTAAGTAGGTGGGTGGGTACTCACCTCCTCTGCGGATGTTGATGTTCAAGTTGCCTTTGATGACTGTGCAGCCCTTGAGGTTCTGAGCTGCGTTCACAGAGTCGATGTTCTTGGACTCGCAGATCTTATCGCACACGCCGTCACATGCTTGACAAAACATACTGCAGAGAGAGCGAGGGAGAGAGAGGAGAGAGAGAGAGAGAGAGAGAGAGAGAGAGAGAGAGAGAGAGAGAGAGAGAGAGAGAGAGGGAGAGAGGGAGAAAGAGAGACAGAGACAGAGAGAGAGGGAGGGAGGGCGAGAGAGAGAGAGGGAGGGAGAGAGAGGGAGAAAGGAAGAGGAGGAAAGGGAGAGGGGGAGAGAGAGAGAGGGAACAAGCAGGGGGAGGGCAGAAAGGAAAGAGGTATCGAGAGGGATGAAAACAGAAAAAGAAAATGAATATGGAGAAGATTCACTCAATCAGCCATTACACCTCAGTTCACTCTGCCATACAATATCTACCCATACATCTGATTAAAACACGATGGGAGCTTTTTATGAATGTGTGTGTGTGTGTGTGTGTGTGTGTGCGTGTGCGTGTGTGTAGCGCAGAGTGGCACAGGCTGCGTAATACCTGCGGTCCGTGCGCATACTTACGCATTACCCTGCTCTGAAGATGGGCTTAAAATCCTTACTAATGGGTTTAAACGTCATGTCCAGTAACCTGTGGCAGCCGCTTTATGGAAGTCTGTGCTGCAAAATGCCTTTTAATAGGCTTATTGAATTACAAATAGCTATCCCAGGCTTAACATAAGACCCTTCACATACTCAGCCTGGCGCAAGGCATCTCACAATCTTATACTAGCCTCCCAACTTTAGAGTCATCCATTAGGTCCACAGCAGAACTGTAGAGACCTGTGTGAACTTGATGAAGTAAACTGGAACATGCGTGTGTGTGTGTTAGAGTTTCTAGTTCTGGGACCTTGATCTGCTGTGACCCGTGTGGATGTGTTGGTGCGGTTCTACAGCTTTACAGTGTTTGTCATGGTGGGTGAGCCTGAGCTGCTTCAGAGCTCCATGCAGGTGTGAGGCTAATAGGCTTTGATGGGAGGGCGGATTGTGGAAGACCTTGGGCCACATCTCACAGGAAAGGTTCACGGCCAAGATTCACACACACACACCTTCAAAAGGTTCTCATACGAGCCTTAGGCAGTCATTAAATCATCTAAAGGCATCTCCAAGGTTCTGAGAGAGCGACGCTTGTGCTGCCACCAAAAGGTCAGGCACACTCGATGACACAAAGAGTTAGATCGCCATGCTCGCCAAAGAGTTAGATCGCCATGCTCGCCATTGTCTTGTGGCGAGCATGTGGCCGGTCACAAACCAGACAGACAGACAATCAGTTGTGTGTGTGTGTGTGTGTGTGTGTGTGTGTGTGTGTGTGTGTGTGTGTGTGTACACTGTAGGGGGCGTATGTTCAGTAACCTCTGGCTGCCGTTGCGAGTGAATCCTGGCGGGCAGTCGGGCATGCACTCGCCGGCGTGGATGACGAAGGACTCGGAATCGGGCAGGTGCACCTTGGCACAGACGTCCATCGAGATGCAGCGCCAGCCCTCGAAGCGGTAGGTGCCCACCGGGCAGTCGGCCACACATCGACCCTCGTGGTAGTAGTGGGCACAGGCGGCGCACGCCATGTCGCTGTCCGGGGCCGTGCAGCTGCCCAGGCACTGCGGGTGGCAGGCACGACCTCACCACAGACCCAATGCTCAGGGCACACCCACAGAGAGCCGAGAGAGAGAGAGAGGAGAGACAGAGAGAGCAGGAGAGAGAGAGAGGGAGAGAGAGAGAGAGAGAGAGAGAGAGAGAGAGAGAGAGAGAGAGAGAGAGAGAGAGAGAGAGAGAGAGAGAGAGAGAGAGAGAGAGGGAGGGGGCGAGAGAGAGAGAGGGAGAGAGAGAGAGAGAGAGGGAGAGAGAGAGAGAGGAGAGAGAGACGAGAGAGAGAGGGAGAGAGAGGAGGGGGCGAGAGAGAGAGAGAGGGAGAGAGAGAGAGAGAGAGGAGGGGCCAGAGAGAGAGAGGCCAGAGAGAGAGAGAGAGAGAGAGAGAGAGAGAGAGAGAGAGAGAGAGAGGAAAAAGAGAGAGAGAGAGAAAAAAGGATCAGCTGGTTTGTTTATGGTAACACTCTTGTTTGCAAAAAATCAGAACTCATTTGTAACACTTTTATTTTGAAAAAAAAAAAAAAAAAAAAAAAGATCTCAATTGAAACACTTTTGTTTTGAAAAATCAGAACTCAATTGTAACACTTTTGTTTTGAAAAATCCGAACAATTGTAACAAAGAAATAAGCGGGGGATAGAGAGATAAAGGAAGAGAGATGGAGGTGGGGAAGAGAGATGGAGGTGGGGAAGAGAGATGGAGGTGGGGAAGAGAGATGGAGGTGGGGAAGAGAGATGGAGGTGGGGAAGAGAGTGCCATTACTACTGCCACCCAAAGAGCCAGTTGAGCCAATTGCCCCATGCTGATGTGTGCGTGATGGGGTGTTTGTTTGTGTTTGTTTACACAAGGTTAATGACTTAATACCATTACACAAACAGTGGTAAGCTCCTTCTCTTCCACCACCAAACTGGTGAACTGATGGCCTGGCCAGGTGCTGATGGCCTGGAAGATCACTGGCTGGCTGTGACTGACACACACAGTGTCCAGATAGACTAACAGAAAAAAATAATTCACACATACACTGACACACCAAACACAAGCTTGAATGCTCTCTCTCACACACAAATAAACACACTCACTCTCTCTGACCTTGCACACACCCCCCAACATGCCTAATCAAATGGCTCTAGTATGTGCACCTGCACTCTCAGCCCCTAACACACAGCATCTGATTTTTTTTCTGTACACACTACACAACTTTATGTATGTTTTATGTGTGTGTGTGCATGAGGTGTGTGTACATACAGTATGTGTGTGTGTGTGTGTGTGGTTATGCGTGCACAAGAACTGGTTTAAGCTCCTAAGCTGGAAGGAGTCTGCTAAACAGGGGAGCTCACACACACTCTCTCAAATGCACACTTACACACACACACACACACACACACACACACACACAAGTACACACACTCTCTCAAATGCACACTTATACACACACACACAGACACACACACATACACACACTCCTCAGCAGCTCCACGCAAGCTCCAGCTCAGCTCCAGTCCAGCGCTCCGCTCCAGGTCTTCCAGGAGGCCCAGCCCAGCCAGGCTCCACTCATTGCAGCAGCAGCAGCAGCCACGGCATATAAGCAGCCTGGCCCCAGCGCTATCTTCTTAAATAAGAGCGCATTGTAACAGGCAACGCAGAGCAGAAGAAAAAATGAATCAGGCCAGGGCCCAGAAACACACAACACACACACACACACACACACACACACACACAGACAGACAAGTATAGAGAGAGATTGTTTGCGGGAGGGTGAGACTGTAAGAAAAACTGTATATGTCCGAGAGAGGAGAGACAGAGAGGTAGTTTGTATTTGTCTGAGAAAGAGGAGAGTGTGTTAGTGAGGCAATTGTGAAACAGAGGGGAAAAAAGGACAGACAGACAGACAGACAGACAGACAGACAGACAGACAGACAGACAGACAGACAGAAAGCTCAAAGGAATGCGCACACACACGCACACACACTCTCCAGCAGTGATATGAAGAAACACTTCCCACTCATCCACAAACAGACACAGTCTGGCTTCTCATCATCTGTCTGATGGCAGGCAAACACACAAACAATCATGTAATCTTACAAACAGTTTAAAAGGAGACCCAAATGCATACTCATACAATCAGCCCATCTGTACTCTATAGTCATTTAAAGACACACACACACACAGAAACAGGCAGACAGACAGAGAGACACACACACACACACTGGTAAACAAGCCCATGTGAGTCAGTGGTAGTTTTCCACTGTGGGAGGGGGCTCTTGTTACCCATAAGGCACTGGGAAGGAGGGGGGTGTTCTGGAGAGTAATACACAGACAGGCATGCACTCTCTTTCAAACACAAACACACACACAATCAGTACTACAGGTACATTAAAAGGACCAGTGTCAGATGAGGGGGTCCACTATAGCCCCCACCCCCACCCCTACAAGCACCATCACCCTCTCGGTGTGCAGGTTGTGTACCGGTATGCATGCTAGTGTATAGGTGCAGATCCCTAAAGAATGAGTATGCAGGTGCGAGAAAGAGAGACACATGGAGAGGGTCAATGTACATGCATGTCTGGGTACACTGTCTGAATGTGTGTGCGTATGTGGAGTGATGCGCATGTGTGTGTGTGCGTGCGTGAAATGGTAGTATTCTGCAGTATATGCATATATGTGCATTGGGTGCATGTGTGTGTATATATGTGTGTGTGTGTGTATGAGAGAGAGAGAGAGAGAGAGAGAGAGAGAGAGAGAGAGAGAGAGAGAGAGAGAGAGAGAGAGAGAGAGAGAGAGAGAGAGAGAGAGTGTGTGTGTGTGTGTGTGTGTGTGTGTGTGATGGAAAAGTACTGCATGCTGCCCAGTGGACACACACTGAAAGGAAGAAAAAAAAACAGAAGCGAGGCCAACAAAGGAGCCGAGAGTGACCCCACGCTCCGCAACACACAGCCAGGGCACAACACAATTCCTGCCATTCCTGCAGACTTGCAGGCACGCACGCAGGCACACACACACACAGGAACACATGCATACACACTGGAATACATGCATACACACTGGAATACATGTACATGTACACTTACACACAGACAGACAGACAGACACAGACAGACAGACAGACAGACAGACAGACCTCCAAGTCACCTCCCCCCCAGCTCCTCTGTGTACATCAGAAAGTGAGTGAGAG
>NC_063209.1:16152245-16154745 GCF_017589495.1 Alosa alosa | reverse complement strand
CTTCTTGGCTGAATGCTGCCAATGGAAAGACATACGAGATCAATTCTTTTCCTAAATTCAGAGAAATGCATCCAGACCTTCACAACTTTAAGGATCTAAGTCTAAGAATACTATTAGGTGAGGAACAAAAAGAGCTAAGAGTCAAAGAAAGTAAGATATATAGATGTTTGCCATAAACAAAGGGAGTCACTTCATCAATGAAGCACAAAAAAACTCAAATACACACACACACTGCTGTTGCAGTAAT
The DNA here is from genome assembly GCF_017589495.1 of Alosa alosa. NCBI lineage: Eukaryota > Metazoa > Chordata > Actinopteri > Clupeiformes > Clupeidae > Alosa > Alosa alosa. The sequence goes on along the minus strand of NC_063209.1, from coordinate 16,154,498 downwards.
GTATGATGCATGATGTTTTGTTTTATGTCTTTACACACTACTATTACATGTATGCTTTGGCAATACAAATTATTTTTGTCATGCCAATAAAGCTCAATTGAATTGAATTGAATTGAATTGAATTGAGAAAGAGAGAGAGAGAGACAGACAGACAGACAGACAGAGAGAGAGAGAGAGAGACAGACAGACAGAGAGAGAGAGAGAGAGAGAGAGAGAAAGAAAGAAAGAAAGAAAGAAAGAAAGAGAGAGAGAGACAGACAGACAGACAGACAGACAGACAGACACAGAGAGAGAGAGAGAGAGAGAGAGAGAGAGAGAGAGAGAGAGAGAGAGAGAGAGAGAGAGAGAGAGAAAGAAAGAAAGAAAGAAAGAAAGAAAGAAAGAAAGAAAGAAAGAAAGAAAGAAAGAAAGAAAGAAAGAAAGAAAGAAAGAGAGAGCTTACACTTACAAACACTGAGAGACCACTCATTTAAAAATGTATTAGTTAAGATAAATGCACGTGCGCACGCACACACAAAGTTTTATATTAAACACAAACAACAGACGTACATTCCACAAGCTTCTTACATAATCAGTCATTAAACATCAAATTACACTACTCTAATACACGTTCAACCGTACACACAGACACACACACACACACACACACACACACACACACACACACACTAGCTGAAGTGCAGAAACACACACACAGACACTTACAGTACACACATATGCCTATAAAAGCATTTTCATACACAGTGTATTTTCCAGGAAGCAACAGGTATACAAAAGCAGACCACCACAGGGGGGTGCATGCTTATATTCTAAGCAGACGAGCACAAATAATCTTTGCTCATGCTGCTTTGAGATCAGGGCCACTCTTTAAGAGTGGATGCAATGCACATTGTGTCCTAGCAGTGTTTCCCACAGAATTGAATTCCATTTGTGGTGGTTAGTTTGCAGAATTAACTTGAATGGAACCATTTTTAACAAATTAGCACAGCGTGGTTATGATGCTAACCAGATTTAAGCACAATTTAGTACAACCTGGAAAATCATTGTGTGGTGGTCAATGTTGATATTATGGTAGGCCACCACAAATAAGTCAATGTATGGAAAACACTGCCTAGCCTACAAGTGGAATGTGCTTTCCACTGCAGTCGACTTGCAAGGATATACCCTCACGTCTTGAGGGCTGCATGTCCACACGTCAGCAGAAGTTTGACACAGACAAACACACAGCTAGCCTATACACGCACACATATTTATTATACGGCTCTTCACAATGCTAGTAGAACACTCCGTTGACTTGAATGGGATTTTCCAATGTTCTACGGTCAAATATGCACCATGGAATGAAATATATAATGACTTCTTGCATTGGAATCTTATTCAAAAGGGAAAGCAGACGGTTGATCAGCTATGTTCTAAACCAGTGGTCCCCAAACTTTTTCTTCTGAGGGCCAGCTCACTAGGCCAGAGACTTGGAGTATATCAGTAACCATAAATAGCTTAGAACTGTGAACAACAGCAGTCTATCTTAGTTGAATATTCCATTACATTTAATCATTGGCTACTGCAATTTAATACCATTGTTAGCTATGTTTATATTGCCATCATGCCATCAGTGTAAAATGTAGCTCAAATGAAACAATTCTAGTAAAAAGACGTAAGCAAAAGTATTAGCAGGGAGTCCCAAAAGTATATTTTATTCAAAATGTGTGAACTCTGAACTCTGTCTTTGCCTACACAGCTCAAGGTGTGAACAAGCATTATCCTACAAATAAAGTTTGTAGTTAAAGTTTTCAAACTATGAGAGGTTTATGAAGTGCTAGCAAAAACATCTGAAATGACCACTTTCACTCACCTGATGAGAACTTTGTGAATTGTAAATTTGAATGAACATTTGAGTGAATAAAAAAATAGAAATAATTATCCCAGAAAGTCCCAGAAATAAGACTTGAATAGAAGTTAATTAGTTATTAACAATTAATTGATAAACTTTTAGAATACTTTGAGCGCTGATGCAGTCAGCATAGGCTTCTTACATTGTTTGCAGGTAGGCCTACATTTCATTCTGTTTTCGGTGGCAAACGCGAAACAACGCCAAAACAACCACCAGTGGACAAAAGGAGTATTACATGTGTACAGTTAAGACTCGCCATAGAGAATGAATGGGGGAAATTACGGAGGTTATAGTTTGACGATGTCGTACTCCCGTGCGGGCCAGATGCTATATACTACGGACATGTTTTGGGGGGCCACCTA
>NC_063209.1:16147245-16149745 GCF_017589495.1 Alosa alosa | reverse complement strand
ACACACACACACACACACACACACACTAGAGCAGGGTAGACTTTATGACATCACACAGATGAACTGGGTGGTGTTCATTAACTTCTAAATGTGTGTCCCGCTCCCCTGCTTTTGGCTGTGTTTCCCATGGTCTCTCTCTCTCCCTCTCTCCCCCTCTCCATCACACACACACACACACACACAGCTCGCTCACTAACACATCCTGTGTGAGTGTGTGTGATCAAACACACAGGAAATATTGATCAGACACTTTCCATTCAGCAGTGGGTGCATTGACCCGGGATGACTGGAACACACACACACACACACACACATGTATGGGCCATTCACAAAAATTCCAGTGTGATGCCACTAATAAAAAAGATAAACACTGCATAAGGGAACACGATGTGTGTGTGTGTGTGTGTGTGTACAAACACACAGGGTCTTGTTTGGGAAAAGAGCGCAGACAGTAAACTCCAAGCTGGCGCCGCGATCAGACAGGCGGACCCGAAACCATAACAAACAACTCCACCTCCTCTACCCCCACCGGCCAATAAGAGTAGCCACTGAGCTCCCACCAGCCAATTGCAACCACCGCTGACCAGCAGGCCCTGCCCCCTTACACCAGACAAAGCTCTACTTGGAAAAAATGCAGCCCAAGGACCACATCACAGAGAGAAGGAGGGAAAGAGAGAAGGAGGGAAAGAGAGACAGAGACAGAGAGAGAGAGAGAGAGAGATAGAGAGACTTTAAGGCTCCTTTATTTACAGTCAAAAGGATACCAAGTAACAATAAAACCAGCTCACATTAAAACCTCACACCACCCCCCACATACATATATATATATACATATAAAATAATACTACTACTACTAATAATAATAATACTAATAATAATACTACTACTACTAATAATAATACTAATAATAATATGCTACTACTACTACTACTAATAATAATAATAATAATAATAATAATAATAATAATAATGTGTAATAATAATAAACTATACAAAATTCAAAAGAAAAAAAACAAGTGGGTGAGAGAGGGGGCAGGGTACAAGGAGAAGGGGGAGAAAAACAGGAGGAGGGGAGGAGGCAGATGAACTGAGAGAAAGAGTACAAGAAAAACAACTACAACTAGCTGTGCTCCCACTTCTCTCCTCTCTTTCACACTTCCCCCTCTCCTCTCCTCTCCTCTCCTTCACACATCCCCCTCTCCTCTCCTCTCCTTCACACATCCCCCTCTCCTCTCCTCTCCTTCACACATCCTCTCTCTTCATACGTGTTCATCAGACAGGGATGGAATGAGAGAAAGAGAGAGAGAAGGAAAGGAATGAGAGAGGAAGCAGGGGGAGATACAGAAGTGTGGGGTGGTTAAAAGTGTTGGTGGTATGTGTGTGTGTGTGTGTGTGTGTGTAAGGGGATGGGGGTGTTTTGATTCCATGTCCGGAAAGTGGGAGCATGTCTATGCCTGTTTAGGAAGCCCTCTCATCACATACACTAAAACTCATCTCACACACACACAGACAATGTTGAGTGTGGGCGCCATACAGACCTGTCGAAACACTCGAGAAACACATGAGTCACAGTGAGTCACAAACACACAAACTGAAAAGTAAAAAAACAGATGAACGAGGCATCAATAACTCCACCTTCCATACACACACACACACACACACACACACACACACACACTCACATAAGTTTACACAGAGGACCAGAAGATCCGGAGCCACCGTAATGCCTCAACTCCTCCCAAGGATAGGTCTGTACTGGACACACACGCTCACACACACAGATGATTAAGGGGCTTCGGACTTGTAACCGGAGGGTTGCTGGTTTGATCCCCGACCAGTAGGAACGGCTGAAGTGCCCTTGAGTAAGGCACCTAAACCCTCACTGTTCTCGAGCCGCTGTTGATGCAGTAAGGTGCCCACTGCTACCGGATTAGTGTGTGCTTCACCTCACTGTGTGTGTGCTGTGTGTGTTTCACTAATTCAAGGATTGGGATAAATGTAGAGACAAATTTCACGGGATCAGTAAAAAGAGTATATATACTTATACTTAAGGATGTAGATGTCGGGCCACTACATCGTGATAGACATTCTTTTCGGGCTTCTCCCTCTCTGGGCAGTGAGAGAGAGCGAGAGAAGAAAGAGGAGAGAGAGGGAGAGGGAGGGAAAGGGAGAGAAAAAGAGTGTGTGTGAGTCTAAGAATGAATGCTGTAGTAAGTGTGCCTGAGTGAGTGAGTGAGTGAATGAGAGTGTGTGTGTGTGTGTGTGTGTGTGTGCGTGCGTGCGTGTGACGTCAGGCAGGAGGCACAGCACCACTCCAGCTTATTTTTCTCAGAGGGTATGGAGGGCTTCCGGGGATCTGAGAGGCCTTTCCTGGGACCACAAGGCTGTCTGTGTGTGTGTGTGTGTGTGTGTGTGTGTGTGTGTGTGTGTGTGTCTCTCTGTCTGTGTGTGCACGAGAATGTGAATATTTTTGTGGAATGTTATGCTGTTATATGTATTT
>NC_063209.1:16124745-16142245 GCF_017589495.1 Alosa alosa | reverse complement strand
GACCTGATTCTACTCGGGCCACTACTGATAATGTAGAAGAGGATCTGGAGGTCCAGAGCTGAGTTGTGCTCTGCGGAAAAGCTTGAATCCTAAAGAAATGGAACCTCAAAGTCTGAAGGAAGAGCTAGTCACCAACCTACCTGAAGGAAGAGCTAGTCACCAAGCACACATGGATTTAGCAACTCACGTTAGGACCCATATGTACCATTGGCACTAGCCTACATGGGTTTAGCCACTGACACTTGCACACATGACTGTAGCCTCCGATATTAGCTCTCCCATGGGTTTAGCCACTGACACTAGCACACATGACTGTAGCCTCCGATATTAGCTCTCCCATGGGTTTAGCCACTGACACTAGCACACATGACTGTAGCCTCCGATATTAGCTCTCCCATGGGTTTAGCCACTGACACTAGCACACAGGTTTAGCCACTCATGCTAGCACCCCGAACATTGAGCTGCTGATGCTACAGTTCATGAGTCTCCGTCTTCCTGCCTCCATTGTAATTTAATGTTTTTGTGTGTGTGTGTGTGTGTGTGTGTGTGTGTGTGTGTGTGTGTGTGTGTGTGTTAATGTAGGGGTGAGTTATTTCTTGTTTCAAGCCTCTGCTAAAGGATTTCAGTCCATTTCGTCAGTCAGAAGACCAGCACCAACCACACCATCCTGCTATAATCTGCCAGCAGATACCTCACACACACACACACACACACACAAGAGAGACTAAGAAAGACAGCTGGATAGTGAGTATGCACAACTCAATTGAAGCAGCAGTAAGTGTTAAACTGTAAACAGTTAGCCATTTTGTTCTTTATCGAGTAAACTACTCAATGCGAGTGTGTGTGTGTGTGTGTGTGTGTGTGTGTGTGTGTGTGTGTGTGTGTGTGAGAGAGAGTGTGTGTGTGTGATGCATTCCTTACGTGTCAGAGAGAGCAGAGCAGACATGCGTTGACAGCTACATCATGCCAACTGCCCCCTCAACCAGATGTAATACACAGGACAGGGTAAACAAGGTGATTCACCCACACACAAACCCAACTCCAGACCAGAACAATAACGCATTTTCTCTCACACACACCCTAAAACTCTCTCACTAACACACACATATTCTACCTTCACCATGTTTTCTTCTCCATACCCCACAGGCCCTTTATCACTCACTCACATACACATACACACACACACACACACAAACACACACACACACAGTACCTGCACCATGTCTTCTCTATGCTCCTCAGGCCCTTTATTATGTCTCTCTCTCTAAACAATCCCCCTCTAGCTCCTTTGGAGAGGAACATTTCTTCCTCTCCAACCAAATATCTCCCCATCCCTACCTACTCAGTATCTCTCAATCTCTCCATCTCTCCTCTCTCAATCTCTCCCTCCATCAATCTTTCCCGCTCATCCTCCTGGTCTTGTTAAATCATGATTTATGTGCCCCTGCCCCAGGCTAATTTTTGTGAACAGTACGGATCTCTCTCTATCTGTCTGTGTCTCTCTCTCTTTTTCTCCCTCTCCATCAATGTCTGTCTGTCTGTCTGTTTGTGTCTGTCTGTCTCTCTCCATCTCCATCGATGTCTGTATGTCTTTGTATATCTCTCTCTCTTTCTCTCTCTCTACCACTCTCTCTCTCTGGATAGGGGGAACAGAGGCCCTTTCAGCACCCCACTGTTCTCACGGAAGTGTTCTGTCCATCGGGAGCCAAGAGGAACTCAGGCCTGACGAGGATGAATGAACGCACACACCAGAACCCATCATGACATCACCCCAGCGTGTGTGTGTGTGTGTGTGTGTGTGTGTGTGTGTTTGGTGTGGTGGAGTCTGTTTAGTGCATCTGAATACAGACATGTTTGAAAACTGAGTGGAGGAGGATTTGCATCAATCATGAGTCATGCGAGTCATGGATTCACACCTGGAGTTTGAGGTAGGCTGGGCAATTTGCTCTGGTCTCCAGGAAGGGAAGCCGCGTGGAAAAGCACACACACACACACACACACATGTTGTGGCTTTTTTTCAACATGTCAGCAGACATTGACAGACAGGACAGCCTGAGGGATGCACATGTCTATATATAGATAAGATCTGATCTGTCCTTATATCTGTTAAGGTGTCCTCATCTCGCTCTCTCTCTCACACACACACACACACACACACACACACGTACACACGCAAAGACCTCCTCTCTGTCTCACACACACACACTAGTCCTCATCTCTCTGCTCCTTACTCCCTCACAGGTCAGTCCTCAATTCTGTGCTCCTCAGACAGACACACACACACACACTTCACCCAAGCAGTGTCTTAGTGTCTCCTCATCATTCTAAACAATCATGTTGAATGTTCCTCCTGTTTCACACTCCCCACTTCCATTTTCAAAGGCCCTCCCTTAAAATCAACAAAACATTAATGCATGACTTCACAAGCTTCACTGCAAGTTCTTCTGATGGGGAGACATTCCACCCGTGTGCCATAAACGAGACGGTATGGCAGTACACCTCATCCCAGCTGAGAGGGAAGGTGTGCAGGTCAGCTCTGAGCACAAGCCGTTTAGGTTTGATGAGAGATAAGTCTCGTAAGCCCCCCTGAGGCGCATGCGTCTGTGTGTGTGTGTGTGTGTGTGTGTGTGTGCGGTGGGGGCTTCTGGGGCGAGGAGGATTTTGACAAGGTAACTTAGAGTTCAGACTGTTCTCTCTCTCCAGTCAAAACACACCCCTCAGGGATGGTCTGTGTGTGTGTGTGTGTGTGTGTGTCTGTGTGTGTGTGTGTGTGTGTCTGGCGCGGCCACAGCGTGTGTGTGTGTCTAGCCGACGTGTGCGTTTGTCTGGAACTGAGCCCATGGTGCATTTCGGGGTGTGGCCAATTTTTCCCATTTTTTAAATTGTTTGAATATTTTCAAAAATATGTAGTTTTTAAGATGTTAGACGTGGTGTAAGCTTTTCCCAACTGGTTCTATAGGCCTGAATCCCATCTCAAGTATTCAGTATAACCCTATTATTTTGAGAAATGCAGAGCATTGAGATTTTTAGCAGCTAAACCTGCACATTGGCTGAGCAGCCTTGCCTAGGGATGTCCAGCATCGTTGATGAAATAGCGGAGGAATTCCTCCCCATGATAACAACTTGTCATATCTCAATATTAATAACCTAACTGATTGGGCTGCCTGTTTACACTGTGCACCAATGGGGAACTAGAACAGCCATGTGATTAGAGTGGAAGCTAATTGTTGGAGCAGATGCTCCGCAAACAGAGCTGAACGGCATGCTTATGTTACGTGCGAGCCCGGTGTAGCCTGCCACTAGGTCTATAGTAAGTCTATAGTAAATGTATGTCTAATAGACCCTTTCAACAATAACAACAAAAAAAACAATGCTTGAACGTTCTATTAGGTTCCCAATCTACTTCCTCTGCATTAAAGGGACACCAGGCAAGCCTAATGCTTTTTCTCTACGAAACTCCCCCTCGCTCGGTCTGAAGCTCTTTTCCTTTTCTTTGCATCTTCTGTCGAGGGTTTTCGCCACTTTGTCGCCGGCTCTGCCATTATACACACGTTTGCAACAATCGCTAGCGTTTAGTTAGCCTGCCTCTGTGCTGTGGATGCAGGATGTAAACTGATCCTGCTTCGGTCGGCGGGTACGATACACTGAACTTGCAAGCGGGATATTCTTCCTACAGGCAGTAGGGGCGGGCGAGAGTCTTCATTCGCCCTGTAATGAGTCATTTAACCATATACCGACTTACGAAGATGAGTAATTAACACGAAAACGTTGCCTGGTGTCCCTTTAAGATAACATTTGGAATGTTAAAACGGAAGCCTTGTGGGGCCAACTATGATGCTGATAATGGAACTCTCTTGAAAGGGTCTATTAACGTTTTTCATGTGACGTATTCCAGGTTCTATAGCTTTGTTTACATCCACCTGGTAGGCAAGGGACAAGTTGAACCCATTGAACATCGTTGTCTGCAGCTGCCTCTCAGTAGGCTACATCTCTGTATTTCAGCAATGTCAACATTTCAGGCATCAATAAAGGTGATGATAAAACGTTATCCCATTGTTCAATATTTGATAGCCTGTCAGGAATGTTATTTAGCTAAAATCGCCCTGATTTGGTGCATTGATCTGTATCGATAACGTTATGGGAGAACCTGCATGTAGCAGCCTAACTTTTTTTCTCTGTTCAAAACTCTGTTTACACGAAGACGATAGACTTTCTTAGAAGCTGTGAAATTTGGCCAGAAAGGAACGTCTTCCCTCTAAAAGTTGACACAAAATCAAACGATATTTGATCATTCAACTTCAACTGAACAGCGACAGGTTTTTGTAGGCATGTAGACTCAGCAGACGTTAAACGGTAGCCTACAGTTATAGCCAGCGTCAGTCACAATCATGTAACATTAATGGCGTTAAAGTCATGAATCCTGTAACATATTATAACATAACAGCGATGGCTTATTCGAAGACAATCTGCATGGATTATGATAATTCATAAACTGCTATTCTTACATGACTGAAGCAGTAGCCTAGGTTCAACAGTGGTGTTTGAGGTTGCTGTGTTAAGTTGTTGTGTGTGATCGCTAAACAATTCATAGGATCAAATCAGTTTATTTTTTACATACGGGGGTTAGCCTAACCTGTAGGCTCTTGCAATTCATTTTTGGATGACTGTAGATAGTTGTATTTTAGCCTAAGTCTTCATAGACAGTAGCCTAGGCTACACCATTAGGCCATCTTGAGAATAAAAGACTTCACAGCTGCTAACTATCATCCTCCACAACCATGAGGATAGGTAGGCTAAAGCGGTGGATTAAATTAGCCTTTTGCTTCTTATTGTAAAAAAACAAGTGTTAGGGCCTACACAAGTGGTCGGCATCCCGGTCAATATTTGATATTAAAATTTCAATTTTGAAGATATTTGTAACTATGCAGGGCTCTACACTAACATTTTTTTTTCAGGAGCACTTGTGCGCCCAAGTTAAAAAAATTTAGGAGCACAGACAAAAATTTGGGAGCACAGTCAGTTCTGTACTTAACTTACACATAATCTAACATTATACTGCAGCTAACAGTTAAACATGCCAGTGCACCAATTGCGAATATTAAGAATGACTGACAACATTTAGGCTACAGGAAACATAATTTTAAAGATCAGTGCCTACTTTATTTTCAGTCTGTTCTATTTTCCTACATTTTGTTAATGTAAAATAATATAATACATTGCCATATTTGCATTTAGCCTGTATATCAAGTATCCTGCCAAATGTAGGCCAATTTATTTATTTGTGAATCCATCTATAGCTAATCCAAATATGCCCACGGTGACCTATCTGACTGCATACTGCCTAATAGACTACTACTACTAAAACAGTCCATTTTCTCTTCCACAAAACCCAACATAGGCTAATCAAGGATATATGTTTTATACTTTTAGTTTTTTTTTAAATGTCTGCATTGATGGGGGCAGTAGACAAACGTTCGTTTTTTGCACTTCAGCTTGTATTCGGTGTAAACAAACATACATGCAGGGAAGCCTGGAGTTGTCAGTAGCGTTCTACCTTTGAATAAATTGGGAGTATTACGGGAGGGTACTTTTGTGCCGGTTTGTTCGCTACAGCTATATTTTGCATATTGCAGCCAATACGTCAACTGGGCTAAAAGGCATGTTCGGTTACCTTTCCTTCTCTCATTGCATTCTCAGAATCTCATCCTGTTCCTCTTATATCCAATGAATTCGGTGGATAGAAGAACTAATTTCTTCAATCTTTGCATCTTGGCTGGCTAGTCTAACTGTCCCCTTTTTCTGCGCGCTCTTGGATTTGATAGAAGCGACTACTAGCGAGTCACAACACGAAACTGCTAACGTTGATTGGAGGTGTCGTTTTTATGCTGCATTCGCGACGTGATTCTATGGTTTGCACCAGTAATGTTTGTCGATGTTGCGGTGTATTTTGTAGACAAACATTGACATGGTTAGAAGTCATTCAAACCAGTGCGCCTAAATATTTTTTTGCACTCGCACGGCATCATTTTTACTCGCATGTGCGAGTGAAATGGGCGCACTGTAGAGCCCTGCTATGTGTAGCCTATGCAACCCGACTGTTGTAGGCTTGCCTACCACTCTGCAGTGCCTTGCCTACCATTCTTGCCTACCACTCTAGTTGTAAACAAACGGTGACGTAACATTAGAACGGAGGTGCAAAACCTTAATAGTAGGTCTACAGTAAACTATAACGGCCATGGATGGCCCAATCCAACTGGGGAGCCCGTAAGTCTCTCTCCCTGTGCCCTGGGAGGAGGCCATGCCCTGCTCTCCGGCTCCCTCTGTTCCTGTTCCCATCACTGCCGCTATACGTGTCCTTTAAACGGGGCCAGCCCTGGTGCAGGAGAGCAGCGTGTTCTCCTGCGTGTGCTATCTTGGGATAACACTAAGTCCCTTCATCTGAACATGGAACTGCCACTCCAGCAAAAGGCCGCAGATCCAGCATTAATCTCTGACCTTATCGCTCACAAGCACGCTGCTCGTACTGGCATACATACATGTACATGGTTAAAGAGGAGTAGAGAAGGGTCATTCCATGCCAAACGTACAAATCTCCCCACTCGACCGTCTCAGATTTGGCTGAAAGAAATTCTGACGGTTGTTCACACACTTCTTAAAGGTATAGTCCCAAATATTAGCTCTCTACTCCCAACACTCTCCCCTGCATTTTCAGACACTTTTTAAGCAGCGTTTTCTGAAGAGCCATTAGAGAGCTAATACTTGCGACTATACCTATCAAGAAGTGTGTTTCAGCCAAATCTGTGACGGTCGAGTAGGGAGATTCGTACGTTTGGCATGGAATGACCCAGAAGAGAACACCAGAGAGGGAGAGAAAAAGATGAGGAACAAGCGGAGGATGAGAAGAAGGACAGAAGGAGGAAAAGAAGGAAGGAAAGAGAAGGAAGGAAAAAAAGAGAAGAGAAAAGAGGAGAAAATAGAGGCTGGCAGAATGTCGGAGGTGTACCCATCTGTCATCTGACCAAGAGAGAAAGTTTAGGAGTGTGTGTGTGTATGCCAGGGAGAACTTTTTTATGAATGAGTGCAGAGGGAGCTGGATGAATCACTCCACCAGGCTCAGCGGGTCGCTCATCATCAACCTAATTTACTTTCCACGCACACACACACCACCACCACAAAAAAAACCAACACAACTTTAATATTTGTAGCTGCCTCCCCAATAAAGTAACAGTCAACAGCTGACACTTGGCACATGCACACACACACACAAAAATCACTCACTACTAGTGTGCATAGACACACTACTTGGTGCAAATTCATTCATGACTGCTCGCGTCTCTCCATCCACAGTTCTTTTACTGCATTACTGTACTGATACTGTTAAATAAGGCTGAGACGGTATTACCGCCATACCGCGGTCACGTGACGCCTACCGCGGGTCTGAGCAAGCCACCCATCACCACATTTTAAAAATTAAAAATCTCTGAAACATTTGGGGGGTTCTCGACTTCATGTACCCGCCTGCAGAGGTCTTAAGCTGACTGCATAACATGTGATTATTTCTGAGATTCTGCTACATTTTCAACCCGGAATTGTGCATATGTCATGGTTGAAAACGTATCAGAATCTCAGAAATAATCACGCTATGCAGTCAGCTTAAGATGTCTAGATGGCTACATGAAGTCGAATCCCCCTATAATTGGCCTGCACATGTGGGCACGTAGTATGTAATGTTGTTAATGTGATGAACCATCTTATGACATTGATTCTCAGAGAACCACAGTTAAGTTAAGTAGGCTAACCTTCCGTTTCAAAACAAAACTTCAAAACTTATCATCAAAAGATGAAGCAAACTTTGTGTTGGGGAACCAGAGGTGGGAACAAGTCACTGTTTGGCAAGTCACAAGTAAGTCCCAATTCTTAGCAGTCAAGTCCAAGTCAAGTCCCAAGTAAAGACAGAGATGGGCAAGTCATGTCCAAGTCACCTCAAAGCCAAGTCGAGTCCAAGTCCCAATTTTTTTCAAGTCCTGTCCCATGCATAATCAGATGTTCACAGCATTTTCTACAGGTTGAGAGGAATTGCTGCAGTACACTGACTAAGGATGGTCTATTTTACGGTCATGATGTTGACTAACTCCACACTAGTGGCAATGCAGGTTTGCATGGCCCCAGAAAATGATGCTGTTTACAAAGAGCGTTTACCCTCACTACGCATTGCAGTCGCACCATGCACGCGTGAGAAAAAAGTCCCGTCTGAAACACTGTCGCGCAGCGCAGCGTTCCAAACGTTGTGTAATCAAATACACCGGTATGGCGGTATATTAAAAATTCATATCATAACGAAAATATACACCGGTTTACGGCGTGAACCGGCATACCGCCCAGCACTAAATATACGCATGAGCATACCTAAGTAATCTGTATGAAACGGATAGCTACAAGACACTCAGCACAGCAGCAAATATATATATAGACCTCTCCGGAATAAGTCTCGCCTCCGAAACATCCGGATCCACCCAACTTCCGGGCGTTGAATGTCTATGGGAAATAACATGGCGTTTCGAAATATCATACCTGTCAAACATCTGTAGGTGGCGAAGTAGAAAAAAAATGGTGGGCCGATTGGCCTACACACTTCTGCCATCTAGTTTCCACTGGATTTTTTGATTGTTGGTGCCGTTAAAGTAGAAGTATATCAGTAAGAAGCACTAAGCTAACGCACGCTTCGGACGCCGCAACTCCCCGGGTCAAGGTTGCATAGCAACAGCAATGTTTCATAGTTTGTCTTTCACCGAAATGGAGTTCGTGGCACCAGAGCCTGTCTACGTCATGTCTTTAGTGTCTTTGTTGACTATTTCTTTCTTCTTCAAATATCTCAATAACAGCCAACAAACTCTCAGCACAGTAGTTAAGTCGTGTTTAAAAGAGGCTGAACCTTGCAAACGATTTCCTTTTAAAGACCACTGAAATCACGTGTGAATCACACGTGAAAATGACAATCACGTTAGGTTGTGACTGGTTGTGAGCGAGATCTAACGCCCTCCTCTGCCCGCGTACATCGGAACGGTGCATTTTGCCATTGTAAACGTTCTCTAACAAGAGTGCAAATCAGTTTGCAGTAAAGCTAATATTTATTTAATGTTGGTCCTTCCTTGGTGCCCTACACACAGTGCGTGATGCGTGTGGTGGTAACAGCAGCACTGATCACTGTGCTCTACCTGTTTGTGTCCACTATGTGTTTTGTTTTTTGTCGCAGAAGTGAAAGCATCTCCGGGGTGAGTGGTCCACGATCAGGATTTTTTTTTTTTGACTCGAGACATGTGAAATCATTACAAGTCAAAGAGGCAAAGTCTGAGTCAAGTCTCGAGTGAATAGTATTCAAGACTAAGTCGAGTCGCAAGTCATGCCGAATTTTATCAAGTCGAGTCTGAAGTCATTAAAATCATGACTCGAGTCTGACTCTAGTCCAAGTCATGTGACTCGAGTCCACATGTCTGTGGGGAACGCAATGTTCCAACATTTCATTTGTGTACTATGCAAGAGTAGGAAAGAACTGGCACAGTCGTAACACTTTTCTATTCTCTCCGTTCAAACTCGAATTTCATAAATCTGTTAAACGTGGAAGCTGTGAAATTTGGCCAGAAAGGAGCCATACATGTTTACTCCATGAAAATTAAAAGAGAATTAAAAAGTATGTTCTAGTTTGTTAAGAATTTAATTTAACAGTGACATGTAGGCCTAGGCTAGCCTAGGACCTACCTTTGTTACAACCTGACGCAGCCATTAAAATGTGCGGTAGCCCTTGTAACATTAGCATAAGTGTCACGAATGTAACAGTTCTAAAATCATGATAGCCTTGTTGATAAACTGCTTATTTCTTTCATGTCTGAAGCATTTGGTCCAGTGATCTTTGAAGTTGCTGCGGCTGTCTAAAGTTTAATTGGCTGTGACGGCGATGCAAAATTCATAATCCATAACTCGCAATCAGATTTTTTAAAGCGGTATACCATGAAACCGCGGTAATTTCTTGCTTTCCAACCGCGTTAAGAAAACATCCATACCGTCCCAGCCCTACTGTCAAAGCCAGCAAAGAACAGCATGTAACGGTAGGCTATTCTCTCGCTCACACACACACACACACACACACACAGTTACATGTGCTGACAGGAAGGCTTCAAGTGTGTCCCATCCCATAGAAAACACACAGCTAAACAAAAGCATATCTGGGCTGGCTGATACTTCATCTTCATCTGGCTGCGTGCATCTGACAACACCTCAGTCCATACACACACAGACACAGACACAAACACAGACACAAACACACACACAGACACACACAAACACACAGAGACAGACAGACACACACAAACACTTCCCTCACACACCTCCATCCTCTTTTCAATTGCACACTGTGCTCTCCATGCAAGCTGAGACAGGAAGACGAAAGTCAGTCTCAAGGAACAAACATACAAACAATAATGCCATATAGCCCGAGGATCATACCCTTTCACACACACACACACACACACACACACACACACACACTACTTAATGAATAGGCTTGGTAGGAACAACAGCTTGAGGATGTTGTTCCAGGCACCACACCTTAAACCTGCATATGTTCACACCTCACTTTAGATGGTCTTCTGTCCTCTACCTACAAATTAGCTCAGACTATATACACACTTCCTCTACTGACATTCCGTTAGCGACAGTGAGGCTACACTGCACGCTCAACTGCAGCGTTCCGTTGGCGGAGAGTCTGTTGCCACAATTAGGTTCCACTACAGTCAACGGAACCAGCGACACCGGACGTGACGAGGGGCTGAGCGCATTCATAAAAACGTAGACCAATCTTCTAACTATTTTTTTTAGTTGTCCGTTGCGGATCCCCGTGTCACCCAGCTGTAAGATTTGGGTGTTGGGTTTGCTTAGTGATGCTCAGTAATTGTCACAATCATTTCAAAGGCTTGGATTTCAAACAAACAAACCAGCTCTAACAACCCTGGTCCTGGCTGACTATCCACGTACAGTGCCTGCCAGAAGTACCTGCTGAAAGTGTTACAAACAACCTGCCTACACAAACATACACTCTTAAAACAAATGTGTTGTCCCTATCTGGACACAGACATGTGTTAAAAATGATGCAAGGTGTGTTTTCAATGCAAGTTGTGTTATTTTCAACACATATTGTGTAGCAATTAAAAAAGGAATCAACACAAACTGTGTTGTCCCTATTTGGACGCAGAGATGTGTTGAAAACAAACAAAACACATTTGTTTTAAGAGTGTACTTGATGAAAGTGTTAAAAAACGACACTGCGTTGCTTTAAGGTGACCACCACCCTGGTGCCACCTGTCTGCTGATTCGACCAGTCATCACCACCAGGCTGACAGCTGCCATGGCAACCGAGCTGCAGAGCCGCCAGTCAGCATCAAAGCAGCCATCAGCATCCCACTGCTCCTGACGAGGGCATCCCTCCACTGTCTGCCAGGGGAACCCGCCTGTGTGTGTGTGTGTGTGTGTGTGTGTGTGTGCCCGTCTGCCTGCCTGAGAGTGTCTGCATATTTGGTCCTACACTGGAGCCACACTGCCAATGAGAGGACGAACGAGGCACAGAAAAGATAACATGGAGGACAACAATAGAGAGAAGAGGCAGTGTATCACTTTTACCGAAAGAGAGGGAGAGAGACAGAGAGAGAAAGAGAGATATGGAGAGGAGGAGAAAGAGGGGGGAAGAGAAAGAGATGGGACTCTGAAAGTGTGGAGAGGAGTACAGGCACAGGCAATGCGAGGAGAAATACCAAAAAGGGGCATGAGTTAGCATGGGTTAGCATGAGTTAGTATGCTAGCAAACCTCCCATCAGTGACAAGCACGCTGTTTATAGGTGGATTCGGAAAGTTCTAAGAACACAGATACTAGTTTCTGGAGAGGCTACACCATCTACACTGTTCCTAAGGCTATTTTTCTGTTTGCACTTGCACACAGTAGCAACTCTGAGATGACTTGACACACGTTAGCAGCCCAATTATTACACACAGGCCACTGTTCAGCCCAATTCTAAAGTAATTAAACAGACAGCATTGCTATTTAGTTACTAGCTACTGAAGTTTAGTGACAAACTAGAAGCCTATAGTATCAGGAAGCAGTACAGCCTTCTGCAGCCTTCTCATGCAGTTTTTACGTTAGGCAAATTGAAACCTAAGCTGAATCATTTTAACAGAGATTTTTTTTGTAAAAAGGGAGGAACTAAAATGGTTATAGACACTGTGGCCAGAGGAACTCAATAATCCCTGGTTAAATGCTGTCCAAATGCACAGGTTCTAGGAACTGCAAAAAGTCCCTACAGTGCGAAAGGGCATTATGTTTACTGTAGACTGTGGTGGAGCCACTCCTGTAAACAGATATGCTTCTGGTGTTAGGTCCTGCACACACACACATGCGTGCACACACACACACACACGTGAGCCTCAGTAAAGGACTACTGTAAACGTCTCATCCGTTTCTGATTAAAGACTTCTGATATGGGCAGGAGTAAATAAACCTCTTACTTCCACACACACACGCACACCACACACACACACACACACACACACACACACACACACACACACACACACACACACACACACACACACACACACACACACACACACACACCTCGGGCAGGAGAACAGCAAGGAGGAGCAGAGACCAAGGATGCGGGAAAGGAGGAGACCGGAGATGAAGGGGAGGAGAAAGGGATTAGAGAAAGCAAAGGAGAAAGAGAGACAGGAGAGAAGGAAAGAGAAAGCAAAGGAGAAAGAGAGACAGGAGACAAAGGACAGAGGGAGAAACAGAGCAGGTAGAGACAGGAAGGAGAGAGACTAAGAAGCCTGGTACAATTCTGCGTCTTTGTTCCACGCACAGAGTGCATGATGGGAATTGAGTCATCAACGCGGCATGCTGGGGGGTATCATGTGCCTCCCAATAACTCTGACCACAAGTCAATGACGTATGTCTTCAACGCATGCAAATGGGCACGGAGGAGCGTACCACCTCCTTAGGAGAGGAAGGAGAGAGACTAGGAGAAGAACGAGAGACTAGGAGAGGAAGGAGAGACTAGGAGAAGAACGAGAGACTAGGAGAGAAAGGAGAGAGACTAGGAGAGGAAGTAGATGAAGGAGAGGAAGGAGAGAGACTAGGAGAAGAACGAGAGACTAGGAGAGGAAGGAGAGAGACTAGGAGAAGAACGAGAGACTAGGAGAGAAGGAGAGAGACTAGGAGAAGAACGAGAGAGACTAGGAGAAGAACAAGAGACTAGGAGAGGAAGGAGAGAGACTAGGAGAGGAAGTAGATGAAGGAGATGAAGGAGAGAGACTAGGAGAAGAACGAGAGACTAGGAGAGGAAGGAGAGAGACTAGGAGAAGAAGTAGAAGAAGGAGAGGAAGAGGAGAGGAAGGAATTGAAAAAACGGCTGAGGAGGGAGACTGTCATTTCTTGATCGGTGAAAAAACACAAATGATGCAGCATGACTGCGTTGCGAGGCAACTTGGTGAAAACAACAGCTGTTAAAAAAAATCTGTTTGACATTTCCTTGTAACTGTTTGGAGCTAAATAATTGAGAATGCTGTTCAAGTTGTTGTGCAAGTAGTTGTCAGAAACATAACATTGTGTTGTTGACAGCTGTTTGCGGTCAAGTCACTGCCGGATATGACGTCACACTGATTGGCTGCAAGTGAAGAGAAAAGAGGAAGGAGGGAGCAATGGAGTGAGTGTGTGTGTGTGTGTGTGTGTGTGTGTGTGTGTGTGTAGAGAGGAGGCACCTGCAGCTGTGTCAGCACCGCTGGCTGCAGACAACCTAATGATTAGTTTGGCTACTGAACATGACCTTTCCTGTACGTTAACTTTTTTTTGCTCATAGTCCTGGAGCTCCAGAGGTTGATAGTTTTGTAACACAATCGACTAAATCTCTACCATCGGCACGCAGTCACCAACACCTCATCTATAGGCTACACTCTAGAAAACATTTTAAATAAGGCGTCACCGGTGCTAAGCTGGTAAATAATCCATAACACAGACTGGTTTATTTTGTAGCACATGCTACATATATGTAGCACTGTACAGCCCTATGCTTCTTCCATTCCACACACACCTTCCCATAGCCACTTATGGGGAGATCAAAAAAACACTATTCAGACGCACACATACACCACTCCTGGACACACACACATGCATACAGTCCTACTCTTTTTAAGGGGAAAAAAAAAAACTTAAATTTTCACAACTTTCAAAAAAACTACATTACCCAGTGTCCCTCTTCAACATGCCAACTGAAATATCCCCACTGTCCTTTTGAAATGGCACCACCACACACACACACACACACACAGATGAAAGCCAAATCATGCTTCTACTGTAGTTAAGCATGTCATTTAGAAAGAGGTCCACTATGGGATACCTAGTGGAGACGTGAAGAAAGAGGTCTGGTGGTGTTACTGACGGTTAGGTTATGACAAATAAAGAATGAGTGATATACCCACAGCAACAGAAAAAGAAAAAAGAAAAATAAGAGAGAGAGAGAGAGAGAGAGAGAGAGAGAGAGAGAGAGAGTGGAGAGGGTCAGCTGAAAAGCTCTGCTGTTCTGTAACATCTGTGTTAAAGAAAAACAAGGTAATTATGCAGAGGGAGGAGCTGTGAAGGCCTTAACGTCGGAGCCTACACCGCCCACGCATGCAACGCACACACACACACACACACACACACACACACACACACGTGTGGCAAATCGGTTACATAGTGCCCGCGCATACACACACACACACACACACTTGAGTCTCTTCATCTTTCCACTCCTGATGTGGTAAAGACACACAATTACTCATCAGCATAGGGATGCATGCACACACACACACGTTCCTGTAGTCCCCCCCTCTTCTGCTGCTGTTAGCCTTTTCTGGAAGGCGGTATTTAGTGTCACCCTCTACGCAGGAGAATCAGGGGGAGAAGTCAGAATGTGAAATCACAAACATCTGGCAACCGCACACAAACAACTCCAGGCTCGCATCTGGCAACCGCACACAAACAACTCCAAGCCCAGGGCAGTAAACAGCCTGCAGAGGCATGAGAATACTATTCCACTCCACTGCTCTACTCTCTCTCTCCCTCTTACACACACACACACACACACACACACACACAGGCCAGCCAAGCACTGCTCAACCAGATGACTGCGTACGTGTACGTGTGTGTATGTGTGTGTGTGTGTGTGTGAGAGAGAGAGACTGTTTTATCTGTAACACTGGCTTTGGCAACACTGTATTCAAACGGTCATGCTAATAAAGCTCCTTTGAATTGAATTGAATTGAGAAAGGGAGCAAGAGAGAGAGAGAGATTGTAGATCTGTATGTGTGAGTGACTGTGAATGTGTGTGTGAGCGAGAAATGGTCAAAGATAGTGAGCATGCGAGTCTGTGTGTGCTTGTGTGTGTGTGTGTGTGTGTGTGTATGAGAGAGTGAGTGAGTGAGTGAGAAAGAGGGGCATACATTTCTTCTGAGTCGTTTACATTCTTCTCCAATAGGAATTCCCCTTCCTCGCATCCAACACAAGCTAGTCCTACAACCCCCAGGCTCCTCTTCTCTCAGTCCCACAGCTAGCTACACAACACAGGTAACGCTAGCCACTCCCAGTCCCAAAGCTATACATTCAGCTAGTTACACAACACAGGTAACGCTAGCCACACTCCCAGTCCCAAAGCTATACCCTCAGCTAGCTACACAACACAGGTAACGCTAGACGCTCCCCAGTTCCAAAGCTATACATTCAGCTAGTTACACAACACAGGTAACGCTAGACGCTCCCCAGTTCCAAAGCTATACATTCAGCTAGCTACACAACACAGGTAACGTTACAGGATACCCAGATTGCCATATAGTTGCAGAAGTGCAAATTATACACTGGACTAAACTGTGGCTATCTCCAGAGCCAGCTAGCACGGCAACACCGGCGAGGGTTTAACTCACTTGCCATAAGCCAACACAAATAAAGCACACGGTTAAGGATAAGCCCACAGCAGCCTAACTACACCAGTCAGGTAAGAATAAAGGCTGAGGCTCCTGTCCAAAACACACCACAAGCCAACCTTCGGGGGTCCAGCCCAGTCAGCTAGCAGCACCTCACAGATGAGGTCATAGACTCCAGTCAATAAAACACCATATGCCAGACTAAGGTCCTGCTAACACCACAGCCAGCTAGCAGAGCACAGGCAAGACTAATCAATAAAACAACTAACATAAAGGCCAGCTAACTATATGACGCAGGTATAAAAGCCAAAGGCTGCTGCCCATTTAACTCTCCACAAGTCAGCTACCAAAACATCAGCAGCTGAGAAATTTAGGTTTTGTCAGGAATGTTTCTAAACGCAGCGAGACAATGCAATTCTAATGAAACCGTGAACAGTGTCTGCTACTGTTGGTGAGGGCTGGGAAATGGCACAGCTGGTACAGATCTGTACTGCACAGGGGACACATTGGGTTCAGTAAGCAGCAATCACTTGAGTCATAGGTTAAGTCTGTACTAGTAGACACAACAAGATACCTAGACACTAGACTCCAACACACAGATAAACACCACACACACACACAAACACGCGCACACCCACACACACACACAGCTCAGCAGGGCCAGCGGGTGACTAGACAGACTCAGCAGAAGTACCTCTGCCAGCTAACGTGCATCAAGACCTTCACACCAGAAACAACAAGCCAGCCAGACACAGACACACACACACACAGACACACACACACACACACTCTCTTTCTCTCTCTCTCTCTCCTCTCTCTGGCACAACGTCTGCCCTTTGCCTTGGAACAGGCTCGCAAACTGATACCGGATACAAGCAGTTTCAAAAGAGCCTTGGAGATCCCAGACTCTCCACCTCCACACCCCTCCAAAAAGGCTACTTTCCTTATCCTCACAAACACCCAGCAAGGCCTACCGCCTCTGCGCTGCATCCCTAGATAAACCTCTCTGGCAGGAGCCTGGATTTGCCCCTGAAAAAGCAGGGTTTCCTGCGCGCCAGGCCCAGAGGAGAGAGCCTTGAGGGCTGCTTACCCTTCTGGCAGTGGCTGGAGGTCCAGCATCGGCCGGTCTTGACGCACTGCTGCTGGTCCTCGACGACACCCGGGCAGACGTTGCCGCACTCCTTGGCCTGCTTGTTGCCGGCGATGAAGTTGTTGCCCGTATCCATGATGAGCGACCAGTCCACCGAGTCCAGGTAGCACAGCTCAGGCGTTCTTCTCGATCCGGATGGCGCCGCGCGTGATGTTCCGCAGGTTGTACAGGCCGATGTCCTTGAGGCTGGTCATCTCGAAGATGACCAGCGCGTAGTTGTAGAAGAGGTTGTGCCCGCGGATGACGGTCAGGTTGGGAAAGAGCGTGCTGAGGCTGTCCAAGCCGGCCACGCGGAACAGAAGCAGGTAGTCAGTGATGACTGTGAGCTTAGGGAAGCTAAGCGTGCGGAAG
>NC_063209.1:16024745-16119745 GCF_017589495.1 Alosa alosa | reverse complement strand
AGCACACCTCACAAACTCCTCACTCTTTCCAGCAACAGAACCGGGTCTGTTTAACAAGTGGAGGTGTTTTCACTTGGCTATTTTAAAACGCACAGCGTTTTCTCTGCAGCACCAGATGAGCAGGCCTAGTCCGAGGAGTTTTGTTTGCAGTTTACTTGGAAACATGGAAATTTTGTGATGAGGTCTAAAAAAACAAGCAGGAAAGCAACACTGCTCCTCATCTTCTGACAAAATTGTTAAGCAAATCAAAACAGTCAAACACACACACACTCATAAGATTCATAGGTGGGTGCCTTAGAAGTCATTTTTTGTGGACTTTCAAGGACTTTTAGGCAGAGAGTCCAAATGTGATTCTAATCTTTAAGTGAATGTCTTCTGCTTCCATTTCCATATATAGTTAAAGAATATTTCTGACAACCTCCTTCACCTCAACACTACTAAATTATCAGCCACGATACAAGGTGATGCAGTTCAAGTGAGTGGCTGCATCTCAATGCTTCCATTCCGGACAGGCACTATTGTAAAGAACCAGACATTACGTCTCTAGCAACACAATGAGCAGTTCAGAATGGATGGCCACACACGCACGCAACGATGTTTAGAGGCAACAACAAACTTTTGACGGAGTAGAAATTGTCTCTAAAAGGACAATTGTTTGCAACAGGTGACCTTTCCATGACATATGATGATTGCAAAGTGGCAAATAGGCAAACAGTGGGGAAAAGCATATCACTGTAAACCAGCATTAGTCCAGTAAACCTTATGAACTCAAGGTTTGCAGCAAGGTTTTTGATAGCAGGAGCTTATGTTTCCTTGCTGCAGTAAGGAGGCATCTTTCGTTGGTGTCCAGTACCACTACACTACTTAAAACTGGGGTGTTGCATTTTTAACACTGGCCTCATAGTTATGCATGTCAAATCTGTGATTTTCAGGTTTCCTGAAAATATGCTTAATATCATCAACCAACCAACGCTGAGCACAAACTTGTCAAACACTGATTGGGTCTTTCAATGATCTGGGAAAAAAGGGTGCAAGATTGTCTATGTCTTTATGCTTGCCGTGGTGAAAGTAAACAGGCTGAGAAGTCTAAATGGAATTTGGCCAAGTTATAATAGTGATTACCATACCTCATCCCGCATGTTCGAGTGACTCCGTTAACTTATGATTGTATTTCATATCTACTTCAAAATAAGCGCAACCATCAGCTTAATTTCACGTTCAGCCAGTTGCAGGAAAAACTGCACTAGAAAACCAAACGTACACCCCTTCACAAACTGCAGGGAGAGTAGTAATCTACCCACAGATAAATTGATGTTTATAAGATAAAGCCGACATGCGAGCCTTTCGACCAATGCCATCTAGTTCATTTAAAGACTGGCTATATTACAACATTTAGTCTTTCACCGATTTTAGTGATTGAATTCCTTATCACTAATATGGAAGTTAAACGTTATGAGAAATTGACATTGATTACGTTTCTAATAAAAACAAATTTAAAAAAAACTTTAGGATTTTGTGGACTGAAGTTATCATTCAGCTTCCATTGTGTGATTGCTGGTGATGGTGACCAAGTTTACAGTGACATTTCGTGTGCAAGTACAATATTAAGTTTTCAGGAGAACTGGATTTTAGTTGATCAATTTAAGTTCAGTGTAACCGTTTAATTGGTCTTTCCCATAATAAACACAGCGTGAATAGCCACAAGCAATTGATCAAGAAAGTCCATCGCTTCACAAGCGTAACTAACTAAATAATCGTGGGGACAAAACGTTGAAGTTACCACTTACTTTTTCCATTTGTGGGCCCGAGGTAGATTGTTGAGAGGGACAGCAGCAGACCATAAAACAAGGTCAAATAATTTCTTCGTTTACTAGACCTCATTCCTGTAAGCAAGTGCGGTCCTAGCAAAACAAAATATGTCTTTAATGCCTTGCAACTGTTTTCACTAAGCAAAATAAGCGTAGATAGCCTGGTCGGCGGCTACCTAGCTTGCGGTTGTTGTACACAGTCCTGAAAAAAAAAGCTAGCTCTGCTAGCAAAATTCTGGTTTTCCAGCAATGCTTGGTTGTTCAGACAGTTATCCAGCGGGTTACGTCTAATGGCTCCTTGATAATTTAACTTTATCAGCAAAAATAATTCGTTGAGGAGCTAGATAACCAATAATAATACTTTAAATGCAAACTAGAGCACTAACATTAGTTAACCATCCAACAAACTGCTAGCTAGCCTTTTGGCGTGCGGTGGAATTTCTCGGGAGTCTGTTGTTGGGGAGATCTCAAGCCAAGTTAGCCTGTTAGCTACGCTAGGTTTTTTTCGGCATGGGACATGTGAATATCAATGGTATTCGAATGTCTTCACAAATCGTGCAGTCCATATACCCATGTGTGCATAAGCGCCTAAAAAAACAGGCTGTATATTCCAATCTTTTGATTATCCGCATCTTCATATTCCATTTCTTTAAAAAATAATAATGGAGGGGCACACTCTTCGTTCAGCTGCACGGTGTTCCTCCTCGATGCTGCTTGAGAAGACTAGCTGGCTAGCTAGCTGGCGTGTGTTGGTAGGTCAGACGGGGACGACATTGTGCAGAAGAGGCTTTGAGCATCATATGCAGAACGGCATTCCAATAGATAACGTTAATTTTATTTTTAAAAATCAATCGTTTCTCTTTAAGGACCAATCCTGGATGCTGTTTGTACCAAAATATTCACCGCAGAAATCGTTTCATCAACTGCAGACCGCTTTTCTTCCTCCCACCCTCTTTTACCAGCCTCGCCGTCTGAGAATTTTTAATTCTAACGTTAAGGTTAGCAACGTAGTTTTAGCTGTCCCAAACAACACAGACCACCAGGTTGTAAACGTTTCTCCGGAAAGGTTGCTCCAGTATTGAATATCATAGTCATAAAAGCTTGTAGATGCCTTTCTTCGCTCTCATAGTCGATGGTGTGCATACGCGTGTAAACGTAGCGGCTCCGCGGCGCGTCTGCTCTGGAATCAGCGCTGTAAACAGGGCTCGTTTTTTTCTTCACACTCACTCATAGTGAGCTACGTTTGAAAACGATGCGCGGAAAATACGGAGTGGATTTTTCAAGCAGTGGGATTTCCTTGACATTCTGGTGTAGAGGAATGCGCCCGGTTTCTGACGAAACGATCCCTGTTTCCGCCACGTAATTAAACTTGCTTGTAGTAGCCTAGCAGGGGCCTCAACTTTCTGGTTTTATACCGTCACTCATGGAAGTAGCTACGTTCCACGTTATACGCCATACGTTCATAGTTGGCCCTGCTGCTGACCTTCACCGCTGCTGTTTATATTGTAGGCCTTCTATTTTATGGGTGAAGACAATTTTCATGCCTGACACGACAATAAAGTCTATTCATTCATTCATTCATTAATGTATTTATTATTTTAAATATTATATGTTAAAATATAAACACTGGCCTAATTCTGCACAAGCAAATATTCTTAATAACACAACTGTCTCTGTAATCGTCTCAGGCCTATGAGCATCTTGGACTTGAAATGTAGGCAATGTAAGAAAAAAATTGCAGTTTGCTGTAGCCTAAATATCAAAATATATAGCCTATTTCTATTTCTTACTGTTTATCACTGTTCCAAATCACTTGCAGTGAATACATATAACTTCAGTTTTTGCGTTGCTCTTCTTTAGTAAACACAGATATCATGATGTATCATAGATTAATATTTTTCAATTAATCGAATATTGCAGAATCGCTAAATTGCTAATATAGGCCTATTGTGGGAAAAGTAGCCTATCATGACAGTATTGATTTACTCTGCAATTCCCACCCCTAAACAAAATTAATTTATATTAATTGATATTTTCTAATGCTGTTAGTAACAAATATAATGATGGGCAAGAATGTTATAACTGTGTGTTAACAATGTTACAATCATGAAGATGGTGTAGTGTAATTTTTTTCATCAAAGGTCTTCATTATCACACTGATAAAATGAGGTATCCAAATAACCATTCATATACTAATAAAGGCATATACAGCCATGAATATATCCCAAAAATACATCAACAAAATGAGAGAGGAGAGGGTGAGTCCTGCGTTGGGTCAAAATTTAAAAAGATCAGGTGCTCTTCAAGCGCGGACAACAGAAGTTATAAGGCAAAATGTGACTGTCCTGTATGTAAGATATGTAGGCTCTGAGGCAGTCAAAGAATCCGAGGCACACCGATCAAGTATAAGTTAAAAATCCTTTATTCTAGAATAGAATATAGAATCTTTATTGTCATTGCATATCGATATACAATTAAATTTTAGTGCTTCTTCGGCCAGTGCATAGCAGATAAAAAGAAAACAGTAAAACAGGAATAAATTAATTAAATAAATCCTTGCACCATTTCTGTAAATGTGTGCTAATAAATTAAACTAACTAAACTAAACTAAACTAAACTAGAGAAATAAGCAATATACACATAATTTACCATTATAGCGCACACACACTTTATGAGCTCAGGGACCTGATGGCCCAGGGAAAGAAACTGTTTATATGTCTATTTGTCCTGCTCTTGAGGCACATCTCCTGCCAGAGGGCAGAACAGTGCTGTCCTGGGTGTGAGGGGTCGGCAGTGATTGCCCTATAGCTCTCCTGAGACACCGCATGCGGTGTCTTCTAGCAAGGGTAGGACTGCTAGGGATACTGTATGTTGTGCCATCTTTATGACCCTCTGCAGGTTCTTTCTGTCCGCCACAGTGCAGTTGGCATACCAAGCCGTAATGCAGTACATAAGGACACTCTCGGTAGTGTTGCGGTAAAAAGCCACTAACAGTTTCTCCTCCAGATGCATCCTTCTGAGTATCCTAGGAGGTGGAGTCGCTGTCTGGCCTTTTTTACCACCACTTTTTCAATGGATACACCTATATGTTTCAACTCATAAGAGTCTTCATCAACATAGTGTCGCAAACCTTTTTTTTTACCCAATTTACCCAATAAGTTTATTTTATTTATTATTTTTAATTGATCTACCATGTTCCAAACGTAAGGGTTTTAGATGTTTCCATGGGTGATAAATATATAGGTTAGACAGTGCGGCACCTGCACTTTGCATTGACACACACACACAGATAGAGAGAGAAAGAGAGGGAGAGAGAGAGAAAGAGAGGGATAGAGAGAGATAGAGGAGAGAGAAAGAGAGGGAGAGAGAGAAAGAGAGAGGAGAGAGAAAGAGAGAGGGAGAGAGAAAGAGAAGGAGAGAGAGGGAGAGAGAGAGAGAGAGAGAGGGGGAGTTTTCTCTTCAGGCCACTGCTGTTGTATTGGAGCAAATCAGGGGTAAAAGAGTGGTTGGCTAGAAGATAGAGGGTAAGGGGTTGGGGCAACAAGTGGAGTTTTACTCTTAGCCACTCAGAGATTTGAACCTTAATCACTTAATTTCTGATGATTATAGGTTACGTTACATTTATTCATTTGGAAGAGACAACTAACATGTGAGAAGCAATCAATCTTCAAGTAAATTAAAAGACCTTAGAGTGTGCTAATTCAGCATGACAGTGGAAGGAGAACAGGTAAAAAGTGCGTAGTTCAGTTTAAGTGGCTTGTTATGGTGTTAGAGGTGTTAGACTGTGATACGAAAATGATGGTGACTGGTTTTGCACAACGGGCAGGCATATTTTTAGTGACTAAAGGTGATGACTCACATTTTAGCAAAGTTCTTGAGGAGCCCAGTTCCTATTGCTGATTGGATGATCACAACAAGTTGCCCATTGTTGAGTTTGTTGTTAGAGTTCCACAGAAATAATTGTGAATGCCCAAACAACTCTCTGCGAAACTGTCTTGCAGCATTGCTCAAAAAATATAGCAGATGTTATCATCAACTTAATTGTTTTGATTGTGGCAATATGTGCAATGCTGTAACATCTGAAAGAGGGGTAAAATAACCTCTCTTGAGAGTGCATAAACCGTGCATCATGGTACCAGATTGAAGTCCTGTACATAAAATTCCCATGTCTGTCTGGAGTACATGATCCATTACTCACATACATGGCAATGTGCATCATGCGACCACTGTATCTGGTTTCATGCGGAACCGGGGAACGTTCCGGAAGCCTCCCACCGACAGGATTGGTCTTGGGGAAGAGAACAGGATGTCTATGTGTTGGTGGTCCAGAAAAAACCCAGCCGGACGGCCAGCGCTGGAAGAATGAGGCCCCTGATTGTTTTGATCATCCTCGCAATTATCCTGCCTGGTTAGCTCGCATGAAGAGAGGAGGGCACAATTATCTTAACGCCACAGATTACCTCAACTGCTGGCAAACAGAACCAAGCCTTTGCCACATTCCGACAATTCCCGGCTGATCAAGGGAATAATGGTCGGAACACCCGAGGCCACCCAAGACCGCATGTACAGTGAATTACCCACTTCAACAAGTACATCATGCACTATCATGACCCCAGCACCCCCCAGCTCTGGTACCCCCAAACACACACACACACACACACACACACACACACACACGCACAGTCTCTCAAACACCACCACACACACAGTCACGCACACACATTTACGGACTCAAAAATATAACTACAGTCACAAAGGGTTACCCACCACTCTGTCACACACACACAAACATAGTCACACACACACACCCCCCCCACACCCCCACCTCATAACTGGACACTGAATGTTGTGCCTGTCTACTTGCATTTGTTGAGTTCTCATAATAGAAGGGTCCCCGCAAGGTCAGCTACCAAGCCCACCTACCTCGCTGTGTTTCAGGTCACTTGCCTCACACACACACACACACACACACACACACACACACACACACACACACACACACACACACTCACTAACAAAGACACACACACTCAATCTCTCTCTCATGCACACACACTTGCACAAGCACACACTCAATAATACATGTGTACACACAAGCACAAACACACAAACACACACACCCACACTAACACACACACACTCACCAACAAAGACACTCTCTCTCTCTCTCTCTCTCTCACTCACACACACACACAGACACACACACACACACACACACACTTGCACAAACACACACTCACTCACTCACACACACACACACACACAAACACAGACACACAAACACACACACACACTGGGCTGGATGGCTGTTTATCAGTACAGGAGACTGCCCATGGTAATGAGTCTGGTTTGTTTTTCACCGTGCCCTGGCAGGGGCAATGGAATGTCGGTGTGGGGGCAGGGGTGGGGTGGGGTGGGATTGGGGTGGCTAATCGCTGCTTTAGGAGATGGAGGGTATGTTTGGATTTCGGGAGGGGATGATGTTGTGAACCCAGTCTACAGCTGACGCAGATGATGTTAAACAGTTTAGTTTAATTCCGTTTCCATATTCATGACAAATGTTGATTCAATTTGAAATTCCAAACCATACTCGTCTAAGTAAACAAATTCAGTCTGGGCAAGGGAGAGTTAGTTATTGATGCAAGTTCAGGCTATTTTCTGCAAGGTCCAGTTTAGGCCCGTGATCTTTGGACTGAGTTTGTCAAACATTCCTCATGTAAAATAGAATCATAATGGATAGTAGGCTCATTTTCTAAGTAGGCCAACCATAATATATTACTGTTTGTAACAAATTGCATATCAATACATTTACTTAAAAACATAAACATTTACTTGTTTTCCAAACAAACCACACAGCTGATGACATACCCATGCTAAGTGATTTATTTCTGTTATATATTTAGCGATGATGTGTGCTGTAAAAGCTTTTACTGCCCTTTTCTGGTCTCCTCCTGACCAGCATAGAACTACACAGTGAACAGCCTGGACAGCTGGTGTGTTCTTCATACAGTTCAGGCTTAGGCTACTGTATACCATCAAAATTAATTTGAAGAGGTTACATAGACCCGCCACTTACAAAATCACTTTAACTGAAAAACTACACAATGCCACTTGATTAATACATGAAAAAAACTTCCCAGTAAAGTCAGAGCCTAACAACAATCCATAAACTTTCCTGTGGCATGAAGGCCATGCCTCTCCCTTTAGTGCAGAGCCATGCAGACAAGTGCTCCTCAGTGTTTAGTCAGGTCTCGTCCAAACTGATCAACGGATGTGCTTACTCAACAGCAACCACTAGGTGTCCTCACTGTACATGGTGTGGTGTCTAATCTAATGCACCTGAGACTTGAATGTTTTGTTGAGTGAGACTGCACTGTTACAAGTGTGATGAATATAGGAAGAAGGGTTCTCTGATCTACACAGACACTTCTTCATCAACCCCTTCTTCATCACTATCTCTGCATCTCCAGGTCTTTGAAGAACCTTTTCCATGACCGTCACATGACTTTCAATTTTTTTACCCACGGCTCAGAGGACAAGTCCATGAGGGCAGTTTGATTTAATTCCATACTGACTAAGCATGTAGTGATTATTTGGCTGATCAGTGGCAGCGACTACGATGGCGATCAGCAACATCATGCCAGTGTGATGAGGAGAGGGAGAGATTCTTTCTTCAGTTCAAGAATTAGTGTGCAACAGCTGCTGCACACAAGCACAATTCACACTGCCAACATCACCTACAGTCAGCAGCACATATATGCACTTAGAGAAAACATAGCAGCAGTAACAGGAGCCACACAGAGACCTAAATGCCCCACCAGTCATCACAGGGGAAGTTGATGGACTAAATAGGTTCCAGCAGGACCCTGTAATGATAACACAGGGCTGGGTCTCACATGAGTGTTTTTCCACTTTGGGCAGTAGTGTTGTGCTGCTGGTTTTCATCTTCTCTGCTCCTTCCAATTATTCCTCTACTGCCCTCTGGTGGTCAAAAAGCATTATAGCAGCATGTTTTGTCAAAACTCATGAGACAGTTTGAACTGACCATTTACTGACACAAGGAGACGACCAACTGCAGTTTGTGTGATCTGTTGAGGTTTTATTAGTAAGAGAGAGAGGGAAGGGAGTAATTCTGACTTGATCAATTACCACAAAATGGACAAGTATACAGAAACGATTCTCTAGCAAAAAAAAATTGACCAGCCATCGCATCCGCAACTCTAGTGCATGGCTGTTGTCATGTGAAGGTACTGATTGTTGATGTGCAGTTATGCAATTGACTCACACATACACACACACACACACACACACACACACACACACACACACACACACACACACACACAAGCAAGATATACTTTGATTGTGAAAGTTGGACAGGACTGATACAATGTAATGCATGGAATGCTGCTATAACTTTCCTACTTCCTGAAGATAATAATAGCAATTTGACTGTTGACCACTTGAGACATAGTTGAGCTTCATGCAAACCACAATGTCCTGTAGTCATCATGCTACATCCTGTGTTCACTAATATATCATCTGAATAAATCAGCTAGTCTATCTCCTTCCTCTGCATGATGAGGACAGTGTATCTGCTGCTCTTCTTTCATCTCATGATGCAGTGCCATGGTAAGAATAGTGACTTCACCTAGTAACAGTAGGATTAAGATGCAGAGTGTTGGTGATCCATGAGTTGTTGCATGCGTTTGGAAACATACTGTAAGTGCAAGATCAGTAGTCTTAATTTGTTGGTTTTTGTGATATATTTGCACAGAAAGTCAGAGCACAAATTATTCATAACATTTCTTTATGATATAATATTTCTTTATAACATGATTGAAATAGTTTATTTTGAAGTTGATTTGCGTTCTACAGGGTCCACTCATTTTCCTCACCTCAAGAAAGGGGAGGACGTAACTCTGTCCTGTAAAACATGTCAATGGGAGGTTGACATAAATTCAGACAACACAGTAGATTGTAAAATACAACAGAGCAATTTCTCACAAATGCCACAAATCTGCCATGCCATTAAAAAGATTGATTCTAAAGGCTGTCAGATCATTGTCAAAAGTGGGATCTTTGCCTGTGTGAGTAACTTCCCTACTACAGATATCCATTCAAACCTTCCTCTCATCCCATGGAGTCCTACATCATTTCTCAAGCAGAATCCGAGGGTAAGTTTGAAAGAGATTATTCATTTAAAGCAGAAATGTGCAGCTTTTTTTAAGCATGTCTTATCTTGTACAAACGAATGTGTTGAACATAACACAACGTCCATTGTTTTTAACACATCTCTATGTCCAGATAGGGGCAACACGGTTTCTGTTGTTTCGTAGGCTCTGTGTACAAGAACAATTGAATTGAAGAAAGAAAATACAGACTATTAAGACAATTACTTCCGAACCTTGACAGCAGCACCATAAACATTGCATTTTCTATTTCTGTTCTCACAGTGCTGCCTGAATCTACCAATGAGAGTGCAGTGCGTGTGTCTACAGGAGGACTGATTGATCTCACATGCACTTCTCAAGCAAAGGGGCATTCCAAATACCCCTTTGTGGTGTACTGGATCAAACTCAGTCATAACAGCAGCATATGCTTTACAATTCACTATCAGATTATGGGCTGCATAAACACTGTGCTGCTGACAGTGGTGTGTTGATTCAGATATCAAACACAACGCAACGTGTTGAAGCTCGCAAGAACCATAATCTGATGATCAGCGATGCCACTCACTCCAACAGTGGACAGTATCTGTGTATATTACAAGTTTATATCAATGCTAATCAGAACTGGAAATTACTCACCAACACTACAGTCAATGTGGAGGATCCAACTGGTGATAATATTAAGTTAATAACTTCTAGACTGGGCTACAGTGTTAAATGATATAGGGCCTAAACAAATTTACAATTATATTATATTATTAACAAATGTACAATTATATTATATTATATTACCACAGACCCAGATGGTATTTTAAAACAGTTTTAAAACACTATTTTCATCTGGTTTTCTTATATTACCCTATTTATTCTAATTATTAGAATAATATGGAAGCATTTTATTACAAAGAAACTGCATGTTACCAGGGTTCCTTTGTTTATCTTTAAGAGGATATGACGCTGATATTTTGTGTTCTCTAGGATCCTTGTCAATTTATACTGTCCATCTTCTAGAGGAAATGACGCTGACATTTTGTGTTCTATATATGAGCCTTGTGGATATTGTCGGTGTGAAAATGTTTGTTCTTTTCATTGTTGCCATGGTCATCATTCTACTGCCCAGAAGAATAACCAGAACCCAAGGTGAAGCACGCACTCAGAATGGCATTTTTAAAACATTTCCTTTTGTCATAAATATACCTTTTAGTGGATTTTATTGTTTTGTTATTGCAGAATCCAGATCTGAAGTTAGACAGAGGTAATGCTTTCAGTGTCATTCTGTATTCTTTCAATAATAACAACAACAATAATAACAATTCACAAAAGTAACAGGTTTCTCCTGCTTCTTCCAGGAATAACAGTGAAGAGGGATTGTCGGATGAGAACTGTAAGTTGCTCTGAAACTGTCGATTTTTCTTGAAGAAAAAAAGCACTTTTTCACTGTACCTAATGTGTGTGTGTGCGTGTGTGTGTGCACTGTCTGTACATGTCTATATACATTTGTGTGTGGTATACATTTGCATTGCTTCTGTAGGCTCCCCTTATGCAGTAGGCCAGGGAGAGCAGGAAGAAGCGGTCTACTCACTTGCACAGCTGAGTCAGACCTGTCATGAGATGAGGGTGTCATGAAGAGCAACCCAATATATGAAACCTCACTGTACTAGGCTATATGTAGTCAATGTACTGTCTGCTCCCTATAAATTCCTAAAGCAGCTACAGTCCACTCCATGTGATCAAGTTTAAGTTAGTTAAGGTTAAAGACTCGAAGCCGACTCGATCGACTGAATGTCAGGCGGACAAACTAGGTCCCGCATCCAAGTCCAAGCTGGGTTCTATAAAGCGCATTGGGACATACTGTGCATGTTATGGCACTATTTAAATAAAGTTGAATTGAATTAAACTGAACTGAATTTAATTGAATTGCATGGAATGAAGAACAAAGGGGATATATATACATAAAGATGATGAAATTAAACAGATTGTGCAAAAATAGCAGTACACTCTTAGAAAAAAAGGTTCCATCCTTTGATACAAAAAAGGTTCTTTATGGGGAACCATACAAGGTGCCTCTATAGAGTGTCTCTGTATTTTGGTTGCTCAAACCATTCACAAACCCGTTCTCCTGTTCTCTTATGATCGTCATACCCTTAATGACCACCAGAGGGAAACAGCTCCCCTCCCACTCTTGTTCCGTGAGGTGCTGACTACTTGCCTCTGTCTACACACCAGATGAGCAAATAATGTGTATAGTTTGAATATAGTGAATACTGTTTTGATGTTTTTTTTTAATACTTGCCTTTTCATAGAGGAAAGATCTTCATTAGGCTTACTTGTATCATTCAGATGACCTACAAAAACGTAGTTACCAACCATGTTTTAGGATGTCAAAGCACAATTTACTTGGTAAAGTGTAAAGATAAGACCGTGAGAAAATATCATGTCACCTTTTGCTTAGTGTTGTAGCTATAGCAACCACAACCCAGACCATAGACTGTATACAGTCTATGACCCAGACAGTTAAACCCTAAGCTCTCAGTTCTCAATTGCAATGGAGGAGCATTTGCCCAAGTGTCAAAGGGAGAAAGAATACTTTCTGTGTGCATCTATACAATGGACAATTACTTCTTGGCATATACAGTATAGCATATTTTCAGCTTCTTCCAAAGTGATGTATATATTATTAAAGCAAGACGATGGAAGAATTCACATGGAAAAATAACACTAAAAGGACACCCAGTGTGTAAAGAGTGTCACGTTCCTGCACGGTATGAAAGTAACTTAGTGCAATACCAGGCATTTCAAGCTCGCATGGCAATGACAGGGATGCCATTCTCCCTATTATACAATATGTCCTATTACATATAAGTGCACCAAAAGGTAAAACAACCCTACAGTGTTTCTTTAAAGATATGTAGGCCTAGGTTCTTTTTACCTTAAAATAATGGCTTAATTTCTAAAACAACAAACAACTAAATCAGTTTTTATGTTGCTTTCAGCTTGTCTCCTTATAGGTGTTTAGAAGATGATCAGTGTCTGAGAGACGACGACGACTGTGCAGCACAGCAGAAAGAGCATTATTGACTATTATTAGCCTATGATATGGTTGATTATTATGATGTTCAATGTTATGACATTGCACATTTAATTATAATATGTGGAACATATTTAATATATTATTTAATGTCCATTTCAGTCAGTAGTTTTTATGAAATACATTATTCGTATGTGGGGTGTGAGAATGGTGAAACGTCCCCATTTCTTTGAACTTCTCGTCGGAAGTCGTTATTTTTCTAAACCGTATTGAGTGCTAAATGACAGTTCTCCACATCGTCCCCTCATCAGCATTCTGTACAAAACAAGTCAAGCACTTCCTCATGGTCATTCTGTGCCGTGATGGAGACACTGTGTTTCACTCTTCTGATCTGTTTATGATACAATGCCATGGTAGGACAAGATCTTTTTCAGGTTTTGCTACTTTTTTAATAAAATGTTTATTAATATCAACAAACTTGTTTATTAATATCAGCATTGTTTTATTATCAGTTTATCAATAACAGCAGTTTAATAAATATCAGTTACCCCCAAATACCCCCCCAAAGGGTCCACTCATTTCCATTAACTACAGAAAGGAGAGGAGGCAACACTGTCCTGTGGAACATGTCAATGGGAGACTGATGTGGACTCAGACAACACAGTGGACTGCAGATTATCAAAGACCAGGAATTATTCAAATAGACCAGAATGTCCAACTGGAAAACCAGACCTATAAAGAGATAAAGCGAAGTGAACCCAATATGTGTGACATCAGTGTAAAGAGGGGATTCTTTGCTTGTGTTAATGACTTTAAATCTGGCTCTTGCTTCATTCATCCATTCAAACCCTCTGCTCATCATGTGGAGTCCTTCACTGTTGCTCAGGAAGAACCAGAGAGTAAGTGTGAATGTAGGATCCCCTTTAATGTGAACAGCAATAGTAACGACATGTCATATTTCACTTTGTTCACAGTGGTGTCCGAACCTGTAATTGGAAAGCTCAGTGAACGTGTCTGCAGGAGGATCAGTTAATCTGACGTGCATTTTTACAACAAAGGGGAAATATTCCAATTAGCCTTTTGTGGTGTACTGGATTAAGACTGGTGCTGAGAGCAGCACATGTGTGTACTCATTTCATTACACTTCATATGATGATGGTGGTGTTGATGGACACTGTTCCATTGACAAAGATCTTCTGCTGAGGAGATCATACACATCCCACCCTTCTCTCACTGATACCAACACCCATAACCTGATGATCAGCAATGCTGCTCACTCAGACAGTGGACAGTATGTGTGTGCCTTACAAGTGAACAAGAACCAGCAGCACTGGACAATAATCACCAATAATGGATGGTAATCCACTGACTACCTCACTGTGGTATTTGTCATGATATGTGTATATTGAAGCCAATCCAACAACCACTGGAATTACCACTGTTGGTAAGTTTAGCTTGACATTTCTCATGGAAGGCATAATGAATAATGCAGTGAGGTGTCTGAATAAAAGTATTGCTATGCATTAATTGAAGTAGGACTGATAATAATAACATAATGTTTACTTATAGAGCACCTTTCTAAAAACAACTCACACAGTGCAGATCAAACACTCCCCACCCCTGGAGATGCTGGTAAGTGCAATGGAAAAGCATACATCTCCCTCTGTTGAAGCACTATGATGATATGATTTGAAATCATATTTTTCAGAATTCAATCCTATCTACATGGCTGGCGTAGTAGTGCCCATTATTCTCATCGCTGTCGTCATCATACTACTTAGAAGGAGATCAGCCGGGACCAAAGGTGAAACATTTACATGTGTTTTTCCAATATGATTTTTATTATCATCAACATAGAATTCAGTTCGTATTTTGTTTTTGTCTTTACAGCGCCTCAAACTGTGATATCCCAAAGGTAACCTTTTAGATCTTGTTGTGTGTTTTGATAATTATCATTTGATAATGATAATTTATTTTCATTGGGATGGGTCTCTAAAGCTATGACTAAGAGCAGATATCTTTGTGTGATTTTTTCTCTCAACTCTTTTCCTCACTATCCCTCCTCATTACTGTCTCCTCTCCTCACTATCCCTCCTCATTACTGTCTCCTCTCCTCACCATCCCTCCTCATTACTGTCTCCTCATTATCCCCCTCATTACTGTCTCCTCACTATCCCTCCTCATTACTGTCTCCTCACTATCCCTCCTCATTACTGTCTCCTCTCCTCATTATCCCTCCTCATTACTGTCTCCTCACTATCCTCCTCATTACTTGTCCCCCTCATTATCCTGTCTCCTCACTATCCCCCTCATTACTGTCTCCTCACTATCCCTCCTCATTACTGTCTCCTCTCCTCATTATCCCTCCTCATTACTGTCTCCTCACTATCCCTCCTCATTACTGTCTCCTCACCTCATTATCCCTCCTCATTACTGTCTCCTCTCCTCATTATCCCTCCTCATTACTGTCTCCTCACTATCCCTCCTCATTACTGTCTCCTCATTATCCCTCCTCATTATCCCTCCTCATTACTGTCTCCTCTCCTCATTATCCCTCCTCATTACTGTCTCCTCACTATCCCCCTCATTACTGTCTCCTCTCTATCCTCACTATCCCTCCTCACTGTCTCCCTCCTCATTATCCCTCCTCATTACTGTCTCCTCACTATCCCTCCTCATTACTGTCTCCTCTCCTCATTATCCCTCCTCATTACTGTCTCCTCACTATCCCCCTCATTACTGTCTCCTCACTATCCCCCTCATTACTGTCTCCTCTCCTCATTATCCCTCCTCATTACTGTCTCCTCTCCTCACTATCCCTCCTCATTACTGTCTCCTCACCAGGGGCGGTTCTAGGGGCGGGGCCACAGGGGCCCGGGCCCCATCTGAAATCTCATTGGCCCCTGACTGGCCCCTTTACCGTCTATCATCAATAAGTGTCAAACTTGTTGAGAACGACAATCAGAGATGCCATTCCATTCCCAAACAACTGGTGGCAGTAATGCACCTTGAAAGCTAAAGCACACAGTGAACTGTAAAGGAAAGAATACATTTGGCTAACCAGAAATGTCTCTGCTAATGTGAAGAAACGATACATTTGGCTAACGGAAGTATAACGTGAAGAACTGATACATTTGGCTAACGAAAGTATCAGCTACAATTCTAACGTGAAGAACCGATGGCAGCGTGTCATCCTCCACAGAAGTTTCTTGGTGAGTCACAAATCTCTATGTTGGTTATCATCATTATGTGAAAGGGACGCTTATTTAATATGTTAAGTTTGTCAATTAAATTACTTAAGCAGCAGCAAGCTTGCAGTGAACTGTTAACTGACTTAGTCAGTGAACTGTTAACATTAACTTAACGTTAGGTTACTTGAGTTGAGGTTTGATTGTTATTCATTGTTAGCATGCTGATAGATTTTATGTATGGAAAGGTAATGTATGAAGTGTTTGAAACGGTGTTATATGAAATGCAGAGAAATGGACAGGAAAGAGACAGCTTTTAAGAGAGTTCAAAATGTCCAACACATGAAGAGAGAGCAGCTATTATAAGCATATTGAGAACATGCAATTGAACGTGAAGAACCTGTACACTCACCGTATGTATCAGAATGCTCTGCGTCTGTAATCTGTGCATCAGGCCCTATCAAATCATAACAGTTAAATTATTGTTGAAATGTCTGACAGGATTATTAGTCTTTGATCATCACATGTTTACCTTTAAACTCAAAGGTCCTCCTTCAAACCCAACCAGGAGAGCGACACCAATAACCAGCAGGACCTCAATCACACTCCCACGTAGCAGGGAAACTGTGTGCACTGAACACAACAAAGATGACACAACTTCTGCTTTGAGAAATTTAGCCACGCCCATGATAAGCATGGATCACATAAGAAATGAATGTTAGCTTCAGACAAATCAAACAAGTTGCACATCCATGTCATGGTTTTCAAAAACACTTATCTAACTAGTTGTTCCAAATCAAAAGATAAAGGACTGAGAAAGAAACTGAATTTCAAGTGAGGCTCATATTCTTACCAGGTTTGACTGGATCACCCACAGTGACTGTAGTGTTGGTGATTACTCTCCAGTACTGCTGGTTCTTGTTCACTTGTAAGGCACACACATACTGTCCACTGTCTGAGTGAGTGGCACTGCTGATCATCAGGTTATGGGTCTTGGTATCAGTGAGAGAAGGGTGGGATGTGTATGATCTCCTTAACAGAAGATCTTTGTCAATAGAACAGTGTCCATCAAAACCACCATCATCATATGAAGAGTAATGATGTGAGTACACACATGTGCTGCTCTCAGCACCAGCCTTAATCCAGTACACCACAAAAGGCTGATGGGGAATAATCTTTCTTTGTTGTAAAGATGCACGTCAGATTAACTGATCCTCCTGCAGACACATGCACTGAGCTTTCCATTACAGGTTCGGACACCACTGTGAACAAAGTGAAATGTTGAAATGAAATATGACATGTCGTTACTATTGCTGTTCACATCAAAAGGTATATTACATTCACACTTACTGTCTGGTTCTTCCTTAGCAACAGTGAAGGACTCCACATGATGAGCAGAGGGTTTGAATGGATGAATGAAGCAGTCAGATTTAAAGTCATTAACACAAGCAAAGACTCCCCTCTTTATACTGATGTCACACATTCTGGATGTGTTTCTCTTTATCTCATTGCATAAGTCCGGTGTTCCAGCTTGACATTCTGGTCTATTTGAATAATTCCTGGTCTTTGATAATCTGCAGTCCACTCTGTTGTCTGAGTCCACATCAGCCTCCTATTGACATGTTCCACAGGACAGTGTTACCTCCTCTCCTTTCTGTAGGCAATGGAAATGAGGGGACCCTTCAGGGGAAAACAATAGATAGATAGTTCACTGGATAGTTAAATCTTTACTGTCAATTTATAAAGATTGTATATGAATGTCTCTGTGTGAAATTACTAGTAGGCTATATCAAGAAGAAATAAAGAAATAAACTAAAAGCATCTCCTACCGTGGCATTGTATCATGAGACATACTAAAAGAATGAAACTCAGTGATTCCATCACAGCAAAGAAAGCGTATGAGGAAGTGCTTGACTATTTAGTGAGCAGCACACCCCTTTGAGGATGTGATGCTGTGATACTAACTTGGCCAAGTGCTAATAAGAGTATAAAATGGCTCCCATGATGTCTTAAGAGTGTGAATGAATCACATTGCAAATCACTAATGTAAAGTGATGTAGACGGGATTAAACTGCCATTTGGATCCCCGCTATGATTTCTTTGTCCAGAGAGAGCCCTCAGCCTCTGTAAACCTAGATTTAGTTCTAATAA
This sequence comes from Alosa alosa, assembly GCF_017589495.1. NCBI lineage: Eukaryota > Metazoa > Chordata > Actinopteri > Clupeiformes > Clupeidae > Alosa > Alosa alosa. Next base: position 16,101,399 of record NC_063209.1, on the reverse strand, counting down.
ATATTTTAGGTAGTGGTCATAACCAAACTCAAACCTATGCAATTTGGCCCAGCATTCGGTAATATCTTATTAATTTCCTAATGTAATGGTCTAATGTGGTAAGCTGGAAATCTGGCAGCAAAATGTTGAAGCTCATTACTAATGCTCACATGTCTTACCCAATCACATGATGGCGACAGTGCTGAGCCTTTCAATCGTGCACATTTCGATATGCATCTGATTGGTCGTAGCACTAGCCAACTGTGTGTTGAAATGCATCGTTTGGTGCTGTCCCTTGGATTGGCAAGGCAGGCCACACACACACACACACACACACACACACACACACACACACACACACACACACACACACACACACACACACACACACACACACACACACACACACGGTAAGCTGGAAATCACAGGCAGGCCACACACACACACACAAGTACACGCACACATTTCAAGAAGTTCTCAGAATTATGAACAGGCAAGATTGGGGTGGGGTTGTATAAAATGTATTTTACATGTGAAATCTATGAACTAATCATGTTTTGGTACTTGTTGTCTGTCTAGCAGATACCAGTGAGAATTGGGTGTGCATAATGCAATTCAGTGAGACAGTTAGAATCATATATGCCTTTCACCTTTTGTTTTCAGCCAGCAGCCAGACCAGCAGATACCCTGACTTTGCTGAATTACTGAAGCTAAGCAGGCTTAGTTAGTACTTGGATAAGAAACCTCCTTGGAAGAGTATGTTCCTGCTGGAAGTGGTGTTGGTGGCTGGCCAGTAGGTGGCACTCTTCCCTGTGGCCAAAAGCCACCAAACAAATATCAATCCCAATGTCCTATTGCAGTGACAAGGACATGCATGAATGTTAATTCAGGTCCTGACTCACCATGGTTGTTAAAGATCCCATTGCACTTATCGCAAAGAGTAGGTGGTTCCCTGATTTGACACACACACACACACAAAACACACAAAACTCAGATACACAAAAACCACCACACACTCTGCACACACTCAATTACAAACACACAAGAAAGGAACAAAGTAGGAAATGAACACAATTTGACAAGCGTGACTTACTTTTGTGGAAAAAATGTGCTGGACTGGGCGGCGGTCATATTTTGTACCGCTCTGCGGTGCATCTAGTTGTTGGGATTCTTGTCCATATGGGACTGTAACTTAATCACTTTCATTTAGATGTAGCTTCATTTCATAGGACTGGCTGCACGGTGCGCTGTGATTCAAAATTAGGCTTCATGAAGTAAATACATGGAAAGCTACTCACTTGAGCAGTAAGATGTATAAGGAACCCAAGGACAAACTTAGTGGCAGCTGCTGTTAACTCATGCAGATTTTACTGTCAAAATGTATTGAAGTAGCCCCTCTTTTCTTTTAAATAGTTTAACTTAAATTTCTCCAGTAGACATATTACAGAAAGTCTACAGTGGTGAGATATATTGCACTGCCATCTTGTGGCCAGAGTAGGACGAGCAGTGGCACAGTGTCAAAAAATGTCACTGCAACTCGGGGAGCTTCATTCACCTTTGCGTCTCGAGGCCCAGTGCCTGTAAAACTTGTAGCGTAATTAGCACCAAAAAGGTTTCCAAAACATACGCTTCCAGAATAGCGTCAGAATAATAGTAGGAATAATGTCAGAATTCAAATTGTCAAATTGTGCTTTTGAATTTGTGTTTGGCTTTTAAGGGAGCATGTTGGTCATCTCTTTCAGTGTGCAATCAAGGATATTCTAATTTAATTTAGAGTAAACATGGCTTCACAAACATTATAAAATTGGTATTAGTTCATATTTTTGTATAAATATCTTTATATAGCATAGGCTAAATTTCACACCAACATAACAACATAATGATAATTGAAGAGAAATTAAGTGCAACAGCCGCCCACTTTGTCTCTCCTTTCTAGCCAATATTCAATGAATTTGAAAGACTAGTGTGAGAAACTTTCATGGGAAATTTAACAGGAAGCTCAGAGGGCAAGAGCTCCTTCCTCATTTGAACTGAAAAGAAGCTGTTTTTATGCATCTCACCCCAAACCACATGTACTGTACTGTACTGTATGTGTTTTCTTTTACACTAATAGTTGCAAAACTATAGTTAGTCAGACACTTTCCTACAATAACTGGAGTAAATTTCAATATATCTCACGTCATCAGCAAGTAACAAATAAAACACCACTGCAACTAGGACGCAGATGACTGATAACCACATGATCTAACAAAAGCCTAAACTGATGAAATGAAAAGGTGAGAAAACGCCCACTTACAGCCATACGTAAAATTAACTGAAAAACAATTAGACAACATACTTGTAAAACAATAAAATAAAATAAATTAGACCACATCCAGCACAAAAGTCCCAGTAGGCCTTATGATTGAACTCCAGTAGTCTCATCATGCCCTGACTGAGCACTGACACAGTGCACTGGCAGCAGTTTGAAGCTATGGACCCGCGGTTTCATAAATGGAGTTGTTCTTCATGATGGCCTTGTGTCCTGACGCCTTTGAGGCAAGTTCTCCATCCCCGCTGGTGGAACAGTCAGTTTTCTGCTCAGTCAGCTGAACAAGGGAGTACATGGGTTCCTGCTCTCTCTGGCTCACTGCATAAGGGGAACCTACAAAGGGGAATTAAGAGAACATTACTTTTTTAATATAAGTGCGTACCGAGTTCACTGTTATAGCATGAAAATAATGTCACTCTCAAGAAGAAGAAAAGCACCCAAAAACAACTCACACTCGTCATCGTCGTCCTCTGCCTCTCCGTGCTGATAACTGGAAGACAGTAATGAGGAGGGATAGTGAGGAGCAGTGGCGGTTCTAGGATTTTTCTGAGACAGGGGCCACAAAGGGGCCACATCATACCGGTCAACATCCATACACAGAAAATCCCTTGTTCAGTAAGGCAGAGGCACGTAGTCTACATCGATATTTTAGACAGAAATACATACATCATACACACATTTTTCGTTCAATTAAACAAGTTTTACTTGTTTAACTCTTTCCCCTTTTGTTGATGAGAAACCACTTTCACTGCCAGTTTGCGTACATTAAAAAACACACACACACAGCATGTGAGCAACAACTACATCATATTTACACAAACAAACTATTTTTACAATGGTCTGATTTGGAATGGTCTTTGAAGCCACCGTCTTGCTTCCAGTTAGAAAAGCCTGATTCTGATTTGAAGACTGACGATGGGTCATTTGAAAGCAAAAAAATACGGAAGGGGTAGCAAAACACTAAAGATGGAATATTCCTACCATTTGAAGTCTTTGTATCAGAAGTCATTGAGTGGCCTCTTCCTATTTCTGTGCTGCATCTGAATGGAATACCAGTTTAGAGAGGTTGCACAGAATCATCTGCTCTAGAATGGGAAAATGTCTGGAGAGAAGAAAATGAAACAAGTTTGAGTAACTTAATTGTTATTAACTTTCATAACCCACTGTCAACCTGGCGTTTCTAAAATGAATGACAAAATACGCTCACTGTAGTGGCAATAAGAAATAGCATCATACCATTAGGAGCAGCTATGCTTGGTGACTGGTGGTTCTGAAGACTGTGGGTTGAAGTCACCACTCACCAGCTTGCCTATCCCAGTCTGTAGGTGAAACACAAATGCGTGTCACAAAAATCCATGCTTGTATTCAGCATGTCGTCTGGCAACTGTAAAACCAGTTATTATTATTTTTTTAAATCATATAAAGCTTGAGTGAATAGAGTAGAAAATGTATCCACTTTCTCAATGAAACTCCCCTTGTCCTAACACTTTGAGACAGAATTCATGCGAAGCCCATGAATCAAATAAACTCAGAATAGCATTAGCTATTAGGCATGTATTCTCATGTTCAGTTAGCAGCTGCCAAACTTTTTCCTCAAGCAATCAAAAAAAACGTTAGGCCTAGGCTATTTACATTTGGTAAGGCGCACGTAATATTATTAATTTCGGATCCCAAACAAGCAGGATGTCCATTTCTCTGCATTTCATATAACACCGTTTCAAATACTTCATACATTACCTTTCCATACATAAAATCTATCAGCATGCTAACAATGAATAACAATCAAACCTCAACTCAAGTAACCTAACGTTAAGTTAATGTTAACAGTTCACTGACTAAGTCAGTTAACAGTTCACTGCAAGCTTGCTGCTGCTTCGTAATTTAATTGACAAACTTAACATATTAAATAAACGTCCCTTTCACATAATGATGATAACCAACATAGAGATTTGTGACTCACCAAGAAACTTCTGTGGAGGATGACACGCTGCCATCGGTTCTTCACGTTAGAATTGTAGCGGATACTTTCGTTAGCCAAATGTATCGTTTCTTCACATTAGCAGAGACATTTCTGGTTAGCCAAATGTATTCTTTCCTTTACAGTTCACTGTGTGCTTTAGCTTTCAAGCTTCATAGGTGCATTACTGCCACCAGTTGTTTGGGAATGGAATTGCATCTCTGATCGTCGTTCTCAACAAGTTTGACACTTATTGATGATAGACGGTAAAGGGGCCAGTCAGGGGCCAATGAGATTTCAGATGGGGCCCGGGCCCCTGTGAAGCTCTGAGAGAGGATGAGCTCTAGACGACTCAGAAGCCATCAGGACTAGTCACAAATCCACATTTTGTTTTTGGTGTGTTATTTTCATTCTGTTGGAAATGTAAAGATTATGGTGTGAAATCATTTATTATATTTAAAAAAAGTTTCACACAACATTCGCCAGTCAAAATATCTTGTTGCTTTGATTGAGTTGTCTCAATGTGAGTTTGGTGTGTTCGCTAATCTAAAAATGTGTGTTGATATGTAGTTTTCTATGTATTTGAATGTTTTAGGTTTTGTTTTATGATGTTATATTTCATGGTGTGTATGTGATGTATTTCAGTTTAAAAACAAGTATAAGACAGGACATTTGTAACCTACTTACTGTAGGCCCTAGTTGTCTTAAGCAAAACCGCAGAAGCGAATATGACTGAATGTTCGTTTTTTTGTCTCTTTTGCTTTTAGTCATGCTGTGAGCCATGTTGTTTTAAATAAAACCATTTGCTTAAAGGAATTATCTGGAGTAAAATGCACTTTAGATCAATTTACGGATGATTGGGAGTACATACGTTGAGTTGACATCAAAATCATGTAATTCGGATGTGTTTTGAGAAAGTTCTATTTTACCGTTTTTAGTCAAAGCTCGTTAGCGTGGAAGTGAGAAGGGCATATTATTTCGCCGCTACAAAACGCTATTTTTATACCTCTTCTACAGTTCCAAACAACATTGCACTTACGTGGTAGTGAGTAGAGGGTCCCTAGAGCCAAACCGAAGTATCCCGAGGTCTTTATGTGGTCGGATAGACAGTCCAGAATGAATTTCATCAAGCCAGTACCCTTCCGAAATGTTGCCATCTTTAGGGAAAGTCCGTGAGGGAGTCGATTGCCAAATGTGGAGTAACACGCTTCTGGAAATTCACAATTTCATCGCGTTTAAAAAAATAAAAATAAAAAAAAGTCCAGTATTTCTTTTGAAATTGAAATGAAGTTGTATGGACTGGACTATGTTTTTCATAAAGGGAGAATTGTGGGGCTATATAGCAGCCAGCGCCCTGTAGGAGGACAACCAGCCTTGCAATTTGGGTCTCGTCGACCTGTCCTGGGTACATCTCACAAGAATTGTGAAACATTACCTGGTCAGGAGTTATAGTTCTCTGGAGATGGTCTTTGCCTTTGCTATTCCATCAGCTCCAAAACAAATGGACAGACATATACCGTGTCCAGAGGAAAGGGCTCAAGCCGTGAGACGTGAAAGGTATTAAAGTATTAACATTGAGACTCTAGGGGGAGCTATAGAGTCGCCAAAAATGTCCAAAAATGCACTAGATACCTTTAAATCTTTTCACAGTGGTCTCAACCTGTAACAGAATCTCAGTGTAGGAATCTACATTCTACATTTAGATAAACAATTCAGACAATACCTTTGAGATGCATCATGACATTGTCAACTACCACAACCTCAATAGATAAATAAAAAATACATTTTAATGGGTAATGGACTGCTGGTAGTCAGGAGGATAAATAGTGTCACTGACAAAGTTATAATAAATTCCATGAAATACACTCATATGAAACAGAATTTTCAAATAGGCTCTAAAACTCTTCTGCTCATAAGAGAAGAGATGTGGCAGTAGGTGTGTAGACCATGAGATGCTGCAGTAGCCTAACGGTGCCTACACACATATAAGTATAAGTATAAGTATTTCTATCAGAAAGACTCAGGGAGGTACAATGAAAGTTAACACATGTTTTAATCCATCAAAGGATGTACAAAAGGCATAAGCAACAATAAGAGTCTTTGGCATAGGCCCTGTCCTCGGTCCAGGTCACCGAGTGTGCCGACCCTTTCAGATCCTGCCGGTATGAGACGGCAGGGGCGGAGCCTACCCCCAAAGAATAAGAAATAAAGATACCCACCAGAATGCTTAGATGGTCATCCTCTCTGAAATAGAGCATAACAATATTAAACAGTGCATGTTGTATTATCCGGTTGAGCTCAGGAGATGAATCAGAGAAAGCGAGACAGACAGACACATGAAGAATGTACTATTAATAAAATAAACTGATGATTTGATGAGGATGATGGATTCGACCACCTGTGACTCAAATTCTATGATTGATTTAAAGTTATGGAAGGGAATTGAGATTGCAGATGTTCAACCCTTTGAACAAAACTGCTTGAGTGACTAGTGCTTGCAGAAGCTTAGCTTAAGGGTTAACTAACAACGTGCAGGACGATGAGCTTGCAATTACAAACGCTCAGGGTCAGTGCAGGGGATAGAGCCTGCAGTTGCAGATGCTCAGGGTCAGTGCAGCAGAATAGAGCTCGCAGTTGCAGATGCTCAGGGTTAGTGCAGCGGGATAGAGCTTGCAGTTGCAAATGCTCAGGGGACAATGAGCTTGCAGTTGCAGAAGCTCCGGTTAGTGCAGAAGAAATAGCGCTTGCAGTTAAAGATTATGACCTGCACAAACGCGACCAAGCCAGTACGGGCACCAGAAACGAAGAGATGAGTAATATGATTAAATTTAGATAACCACCACCAGACATTTGCAAGAGGAAGTACATTGAATACGAAATGCTCATTACTGCTGAGTGAGTCTTTAGTAATCAAGAACTCAGTAACCATACAGTCAATAGATCCTTGTGACAAGCAAATGGAGTAGCTAGCTCTTAATTGATAAGCAAGTTGATGCAAAATATTACAGTTTGTGAACTCCATTTGTTACGGTTCAATGGTGAACAGAAGCTGCGAGGACAAGATGTACAGCAGATGAAATTAACAGACTACTGTCCATCCGCAGAGGTAAAGCCATGTTAAAGAAAAGCTAAATAGCACAACGATAGGCCTACTATTAGGATAGAAATGTAAACGGCAAGGTTTAGATTAATGAATTAATTATGTTGACTTACCCAAATAACAGCACGGTGTAGTGTCCATGACAGATTATATCCCGATTTAAGTACGACCCTAAATGTGATGACTTGTTTCCGCGGAGCAAGCCGCGATCCTGCAACGGAATGGAGCCAAAGCAGATCCAAGGGCAAAATGAAAGAGTGAGCCATGCTTTGCACCTTGCTCTTGGAAAAGGCCCCCAAAATAAGATGAGCAGCATAGGTAACGTTAGCTAAACAAGACAGGAAAACATCAGAGAGAAAAGGTATAGAGAAACAGATAGAAAGCTTGAGCACTCTCTGGTGAAAAGAAGAAAATGACCAGCATGGTCTGCAGCGATTGCAGCTAAGTCGAGGAGCTTGCACAAGCTCAGAGCTTTCAGAAGCTCGGTTCTGCACGGCAAGAATGTAATGCAATGTGGTGCAAACTCGTGGAAAGTGCTTAATGATCGCTCGGTTCGATAATCCATTGATTGGCGCATTTGATGATTGCGATTCGAAGTCGACTGCAGAGTCGCAGATGTATATGATGAGTGAAGTGGGGTGATGGTAGGATAAAAGAAATTAACTGTTGTGACGTGAGATTACCCGAGGTTTTGCTTGCAGAAGCTAGACTAAGGGCGGCGGTGCGTAGTGACTAGAATGTATTAACACTTTATTCTGTGCCTAAAGTGCTGGCTGTGCGCGAGTGACTGGAGAAGAGTGGCTCGGTCCATCGTGAATTAAAATAATGCTTTAGCTGAGCCGAATAACCACCACCAGACCTTTGAAAGGTAGCTTACCTTATTTGACGCCATGCAGAGCTATTTGGCGATCTAGAAGGGCTTGATCCTGAGGTCTTATATAGGACTCGTAGTTTCCACGGAAGACCATCTTCCCAGCAACTTGATTGAGGATGCAGGTAATCCTAGAGCCGCTGCTGACGTTGCAGCGCCGATGCGAAAAGGAATGGCCAGTATATTGGGAGGTTGAGAGCCCGAGCTACCAACCGCTGCTCCACAAGTGGATTCTGAACCATTGTTTAGACATAGAGAGTGGGTAGAAGAAAGAGAGGTGCATTAGGAGAAGTGTGTGGGCAAAGTTTAAGATAGTTGATCATAGAAGTATAGGGACAGAAGAGTTATTTACTTTAGAATCTCTGATAATGACAAAGACCTGAGGTGTCCATTTTAGAATGTTTCAGAATTACACTATAGAAGTGGGAGAGGAGGATGGCTGAGCAAGCCAGATCCTGAGAAGGGTTAAAAACCTGGCTGTCAGAACGAAATTCCCAGAGCGCATGAACCCATAGAAAGCCATGAGGAACACATTCAAGGAGTGAATTGATAGGGAGTGAAAAGAGAGCCAGGGTTAACTAACCAGCGGCAGACCTAAGGACACAACAGGACAAGACAAAATACAATCAACAGATACATAGCTGGAGTGCACTAGCACTTATGGATGGTCTAGCATATAACTAAAATAAAGACAAGAGATGGAAGAGTAATCCTCATCATGCTGACTGGGTGAAATAAGATTAAATGTGAAACAAAGCACTGCTCCAGAGCCAAGAGGAAGTGGGTGTTTAGAATATGTGAACCAGCATCACAGACCTTGTAAATTAAATAGTTAGAGTGAATTGGTGATGTAGACTAATAAATGCTGATTGATTTTATTATATGACGATTGAGAATTATGTGATTGAGATTCGAGGACATATGGATATTCGATAGTGAATTACAAAATCTAATGATTAAACAATGTAAGTTCACTAATGCTGCTGCTCCTACTGTGGTGGGATAAAGACATGAAGAGTAGGCTACAGGGTTAGCGCATAGCTTAGATGAGGAGGTAAATAAGTTGACATCACATGACCTGGATGAAGTAAGACTAAATATGAACCAAAGCACTGTCCCTCGATGAACGTTTTGGCTATAGGCCTACGTGAACCAGCCCCGCATCCCTGCATGAAGTAGATAGTTACGGTGAGGGTCAGTACTCCACTGCCGACAGATGCATACCCTTAAATTAAAGAGAGAGGCATTTACATTAAACGAAGAGGAGCTGCTCCTGAAATTGAAAGATTATTAAGATGTTAACCCTTTAGGCGCCAGAGGTTTTTTTCCAAAACGATAAATTTTGACATCTTCATTTCAAAAGGCTATATCTTAAAAGTGATAAGAGATAGAGACTTTCTGTAAATTAGAGAAATATTAAGGATGACCCAAAGTTTATGTAGAGATTAAATGTTTATATCTAATTTGCATATTATGACATCATATGGTGGCAGCCATCTTGGATTATAGAATTTTCATGAAAAGTCGCATGTTTGAATGATAAAATGCACCACTTCTTTCCCCCCAAAATGTCCCTCACCTTCTGTATGCTATATTGCACAATACTGAATGCTCAGGTAAATAGTAAGTAGTGAACAAACTGTGTAAATCATTACTAATAAATGGCCGAAACAAACCAAATGCATGTAGCGGTAGACTGGCTTTTGCTGTAGAGATTTTCCATTTACTACATACAGTAGGCACTCTGATTCCATGTATGGGGCACATATAGATTATTCAGATGACACACAAACACAAGTAGACAAGACCTGTTTAGTTCAAAAGCTCATTTGCCACGGCAAGGCACAGATCAGGAGTGAGATGACGAGACAAGACAAGAGACAATGTTAGTATTTTTTTTTCTTTTTGTTGTTTTTGTTGATGTTTTTTTTCTTAGCTGACAAAGACACACATCACAAGGACATGAACACACAAAAAGGAACACATAGTGTATGTCCTAAATGATCAGGGAAATAGATAGCAAATCAACAGTGTAAATCATTACTAATAAATGGCTTTTTTTTTAATGTAGGAGGCCTTTTGCTGTAGAGATAATGACTCCCTATCCCTATCCATACAGGACCGGCATTCCCATCATCTTGTGATAGACTATGCATGACCTAATGTGTGTGTGGGAGAGGGAGAGAGCGTGTCACCACCTCCACCATGCGAGTAGCATGGCCAGATCTCAAGGCCGAGTGGCTAATTTGCGAGCTCGACTAGGCCCACGGTCATTCTCATTGCGACTTCCCACGCTGCCACCACGCTCCCCCTAACTCTCCCTATGAGCACTTCGACCTCGCCTAACATACCCAGTGGCATTAGACAAAGGCTCCACCACGTTACTGTCAGCCATTGATTGTGGAGAGGCAAAAGACAGAAGCTAGCTATTATTAGGGCTACCTCCAGCCTTGTTCGCCACACCACTAACACCCTGCTAACTTCCCGATGAACACCAACCCGCGGAAACATTATTCCCACCAGTGACATTGGGCAAACGATTCAACGCTTGTGCTTGGTGTAAGCTAAACTATGGAGTAAACTCTCACTTTGTCCAGCTGCATCATTGAAGGCAGGGACGATCTGAAGCCTCACTAAACGAATCACCGCCATTCCCTGAAGGCAGATATTCCCCTTCAGAATCAGGGTCCGCGAATAGAAGACCCAACACTTCATTTCAGGTAAACTTTTTGATGCCATTAGACGATAATCTAATGCAAATACCGCTAACGCTGACAATATCGCCTGACTAAGTGGCTCACACGCACACTAGCTCGGCATTGCACGCACTGATTCAACGCGTTGTAGCTCAAAAAGTTTTGTTTAAACTATGACCTTTTTCGACTCGGGATGACGATGACATGTCTGCCACCTAGTGGAGTGGATGTCGAATCTAAATATGACACCCTATTTGACTAAATCGGCCGCTTTATTCAGTACCGCATCTTGTCGAGTAAACTCGACAGTGGCGCCTAGAGGGTTAAGTAATGAAGAAATGGGAAGGAACGCCATCCCTGTGCTTGCGGCTGCCGTGACCTAATGGAAGATTACGAATGACGACAAGCAAAGTGCATTGTGCTTGGAAAAAGTATAAGGGTGAGTGCAGTATTGGCCTGAAGGAAAGTTTGTGCCTGCTAGAGGTGTTGCTCTTTTGGCAAAGAAGAGTTAGAGGAAAGATCTTGTTCTAGTCCCTACAGCCTGAAGACCTGCAAGGAGGAATGGAGTGGTTAGAGAGGAGACATAGCGTTTTCAAAAGGACCTAGCATGCAGGCAAATAAACAGCCATGATACATTACGTTGCCATTAGTTAAATCAACGAACACAATGTATGGGCCTACATATTATGTAGACACATAACCGATGACAGACAATAATGATCAGCCAGACATGAGATAATGAAAATAAGATTAATATGGCCTTCAGGTGCATCAGAAATATTATGAGTTAATGACATTAGTAGCCTACCGCCCTGCAGACAATACCAACAGCATCTCTGCGACTACTGCAGCCAAGAAGGAAGAGTACTTTTGTCCCTGTTGGCCTTCCATACACAACAGCCTGACCAGCGAGACAATTTGCCTAGGATGTGGACCTAGCAAAGCTGTATCATAGCAACTTTGGCAAGGAAACCATCGCGAGTGTCGATAACTGGAGTAGCCTAACTGAGTTTTTTAAAAGGTTCCGTACATGCATGTTAACAGCGTGAAGCCTCGATAAGTCTGACGGTTTTCGGCCAGAAAAGTTTAGCAACCATATTTGCGTTGTTAGCGATAACGACGTCAACCTCATTAAGCACTAGGATCTAACACGAGACTAGGGTGAAAGAGAACCTCCGAGCCGCGGAACTTGTCTCTTTCCGTTGATAAGACCGGGCGGACAACCCGAACAGTGGCACAATTTGGCCTACCTTACTCTCCGACGTTTACTATGCTACATTAATGGAAACCCCGAGACTTTGGTGAGATGCGCCCAACTCAGTTGAAGCTTTAACGAAGGTAGGCTAAGCTACTGGTCTGTGACTGCATCAAATGTTAAAGTTGTGGCTAAGGAATGACTAGCTACCCGTGAATGGATAATGAACATCGAAAATCGGCACCTGAAAGCAACAGGCAGGTGCAAAGTAAAGTGATTATAAAGGCTGATGCAGACTGGTGATTGGTCGGAAGTAATGAATGAATGAGTGACGCATGCATTGAGTCTTCCTGACAGAATTTACGCTAAAAGCTTCCATATATACTCTTTTGATCCCGTGAGGGAAATTTGGTCTCTGCATTTAACCCAATCCGTGAATTAGTGAAACACACACAGCACACAGTGAGGTGAAGCACACACTAATCCCGGCGCAGTGAGCTGCCTGCTACAACAGCGGCGCTCGGGGAGCAGTGAGGGGTTAGGTGCCTTGCTCAAGGGCACTTTAGCCGTGGCCCACTGGTCAGGGCTCGAACCGGCAACCCTCCGGTTACAAATCCAAAGTGCTAACCAGTAGGCCACGGCTGCCCCCAAACATGGTTGCGTTGAATGCAGTGCTGGAGAAGCATCTCGCTCACTTTGCATAGGTTTATGTCATCCGTTGCCGAATTGTATTGTGGTTCCGTTGGGTTGCTTTGCTCCCATCGCCTCCGTCAAAAAGTAGAGAAATGTTCAACTTTTGCTGCACCAACGGACAGCAACGCAAGGCACCAGCCAATCAAATTGCGGTTATGCTTCAAGGTATACACCACAGGAAAACCCACCGGCATGCAGTAACGCAACGCGAGCGTGTCAATCTAGGGTAAGCGCAGCAAGATAAATTTAGACAGCTTACTTCCTGTCTAAATACTTGGTGTCTATACTATAAGACACACAATTAGTAACATTCAGAAGGCAGCATTAGAATGACTGATAATGAGACAGGTTTCTGGAATACATTTTTGTCATAAATATGTACATCTTAAAGAGTCAAGACATGACTGGCATTGTATAAATATCACAGTAAAGGAGAGAGATGTTTAGAAGCAGTGAAAATGTAATATAAATGTTTAAACATTGCTGTTTAAATGAGTAGACAAGTAGACACACATTCTCCATACTCATCACATCACCCAAGTTAATTGTCTTGTGGATCATGGCACGGCTCACGGCTCAGATAATGGCTTGAAAATAATTTTGATGGAACACTGACTCATAACAGGGAGAATCTGTTTGTTTCAATAGACATCATTTTTGGCACAATTTTGCCCTTTATTATGATAGGACAGTTAAAGACTGAAAGGAAGTGAGTGGGAGAGAGATGGGATGGGATTGGGAGATGCCCTGGGCCAGGTCCCCATGGGCACTTGGACCCAAATGTATGAATGCAGTAGCCAGTTGCACCACAGCACCCCCCCCACCCCCAGACATACTTTTTGACTGCAGTTCTTTATGATGTTTAACTGCTTTTAAATAAATATATTTTGGTTGAACAAACCACTGTTGTCCGTCTCCCTCTTTTATATTGTGGTTCTGAGCTGGCCATAACATTGTATATTTGGTATTGTATCGTAGTCTATAGGCCTATAGGATAAAAAATAGTGTTTACATACTCATTATTTACCTCTTCGTTGACAGAAATGGCCACTGGTTATAATAGCCACAGCAATCATGACCACTCCGATGTTGCACAGTATCCGAAAGAAGTTCTCATTACAGTTTGTGAAACCTGTTCAGGTTCTACTGTAACTCAACAGGTGTGGACATATCCAGGATTTTGAATAACAGAGCAATTTACAACAGGGTTTTGAAAACAAAAGCACATTTTCACAGACTCATTAAAGTTAAGTTTAAATTGCACTGTGAAAAAAATACTCACCATAAACTTCCAGGAAAACTGCACGTCTTCCACACACATCCAGCTTTGTTGCAGACAGTGGTGCATCTGACACAACACAGCTATAGTTGCCTGTATTGACCTGCTGGACTCTTCTGAGATGGAAGCTAGCCTGCTTCTTCTGAGAATCCCACATCTCAATGTCAATGATGGTGTGATTCCTGCAGAGGTACGCAAGGAGGACTACAGTGTCTGGAGCATCAGTAGAGGAGCATCTGAAATCCACATGTGCTCCTGCTGTCACTCTGGACTCATCAGTGGCTATGACTGCTGGATACACTCTCTCTACACAAACACAGATGTGAGGAAATACTGTTACTGCTGGATATACTCTCTACATAAACACAGATGTGATGAAATACTGTTACTGCTGGATATACTCGCTCTACACAAACACAGACATGAGGAAATACTGTTACTGCTGGATATGCTCTCTCTACACAAACACAGACATGAGTATTCAAAAAAGTTTGATTGTACCATACATTAACATTCATGGCAAGAATAACATGATGTGATGAGAGCTCTTACCATTATTTGGATGGAGATGGAGTTTCCCCCCTCCTCTCACCTCACTGGGCTGGTATTTTGTTCTGGAGAACACGCAGCTGTAACTTCCTCTGTGCTCTTTTGTGGCACTTGTCACTTGGAAAGTCTTAAGTTGGAGTCATAACTGTTGGTTGAGGCCTTCTTTATGCCAACTCCATCCTTGCAGAGGTAAACAAAGACCACTTCCTCAGGTTTCTTTGATCCAAATGTGCTGCACTTGAACTCAAAATCCCCCCCAACTTTAACACTTGAAGAAGATCCAGAAATGTGAGCAGGGAGAACAGGATCTATATCTGCAGCTGATATACAATATGAAAAACAAAGTGAATTTAAATGGTCTTGACATGTTGCAGGTTTTCTTTCATTTATCGATTAAACAGACCTGAGCCTTGGGACACTGTGGGAATCTCCTCTGTCACAGTAAGTGCAACTGTAAGATTAAATTAACACATGAATACAAATATATTAAATCAATAGTTTCATCATCTGTTATCAATTGAAATTGACACTTAAAGATAATTTACTTACCAAGAATAGATATTAAAATAAACATTTCACAGCGTGTGAGAACCAAGCCTCTAGACAGCAAAACAGCAGTAGTTTCAGACTAAATTAAGAGCAGGCAGCCCTGAATGGCATGTAGAAATGGCTTTTCACCTGTTAATGTATTCTTAAGTCAGTTTTCTGCCTATGCGGCTATAGTCACAATTTATTTTCTCTCTGAGACAAAGCATGATATGTGTCCTAGTTTTAGCGAGGTTTCATCAGCTGGGTTTGATAATGAAGTCACCCTGACTGGTAAGGTTAAACAAGAGAATGGGGGTTGGGAGTCTTTTAGATGAGATTTTTTAATAACCAGTTGTTTGTGTATGTATGTAGGCTATATTTATGCATGTGTGTGTGTGTGTGTGTGTGTGTGTGTCTGTGTGTGTGTGTGTGTATACATGTGCATGCTAAGATGCTGCATTAAGATGTTGCCTGCTACATTTCAGTTTTCATATAGTCATAACCTGCATTGACCACTAGAGGGAAGTAGCTCCTCTGGTCAACACATTTTCACATAACTTCTGTCTGCACATGTTTACTCCTCGGTACATTGTGATGCTGTGGTCATCTGATGCCATAACCTTGTTACCATCATTGGTGTCATCCAGCATTAGTCATGCTACATAACTTGTATTGGAATCTGAAGGTATTGCTATTGGTAGCTCCATGTTTACGCCAGCATGTGGAGTGTAGTAACTCTTCTTTCCAATGTACTGGTATGTTCATTCACATAGAGAAACATCAGTGACAGACTTAAACAGACTTACTTTTAGAAAAGGCAACATGAGCTCACATGCAAGTTGACCAAAAGAATGTGAGTTATTATAATGTGAGAAATGAATATACATTTTGATAATAAATAATTATTAATAAATAAATAAATCATGTTTATGTATATTCCATAAAACAGTGTGCAGATGAGCCATGCATTGAATATATGAATGAGGCCCAGCATATTCAGGTGTGTTGAAAAATCTTTGGGGGGTGCTCTGCAGCACAGATTCTCCTGTAAATAATCTCACTACAAGCTGAACTCAGAAATTGGCAGCCCTGATTATTCAGTTTTTATTATTATTATTATTATTATTATTATTATTAGTAGTAGTAGTATTATTATTATTATTATTACTATTATTATTATTATTATTATTTATTTATTTATTTCATTTGTAACAGACATGCACAAGTTTTAACATAAATATTTCCATTTGATGCATAATTAGATAGAACTGGTGAATATCTAAACCCAGAGAGGACATAACTGTCTGCTGTGCCAGATACAGAGAGAGCCAAGATGTAACGCTGGCAACAGGGTCGACACATTTGTCCAAGTCATACAAAATACATTTCACTTCACACTACAACCAGTTAGACCAATGGTGACACTATGACAACCAATGGACCAATCATGTTGCTGATCTGCAACTCTGTCTGAAGATGTTGGTGTAGCTGAGGGTGGAGGGGGGAGAGGAGGGAGAGAGTTCAGCATCCTTAAAGTGGTGGTTTCTGTCCCAGAGGGGGAGATTGTTGACTTGCATCACCTCACAATTTTGTGGCTGATGAAGCACCACTGATCTCTCAAGGCTGACAAGATCTTTTCTGTGAACTTAACAAAACAGAACATTTAGGGGTACAAGGCTGTGATGTCTGTGAATAATCTAGAGTTGATGCGTCAAGATGATTTGGGGGAGAGAAAGGTCAAATAAAAGGTTTTTGTATGGTAATACGCAGCTTAGAACTGAAGGACTAGAGAGAAGTCGAGGACTTCCTGTGGACGACATAGTGGTGGCTGTGGTCCAAATTTGCACACAGACTATACTTCCTCACAAGCACTCCGATTTTATCATGAGAAGTGTTATTTACAGAAGAAACATGTAGATAGTGAGAAAGGATCATACAGAGGATCATCATGACCTATACTCTTTTGATCCTGTGATATACATACATCACAACCTGTCTTTAAATGAAGTAACATAATATACATACATCACGACCTGTCTTTAAATGAAGTAAAGTAAAATACATACATACATCACAACCTGTCTATGAAGTAACATAATATACATCCATCACAACCTGTCTTTAAATGAAGTAAAGTCAAAAAGCTGTATACTGCCTGGCTGTTTAAATACCTTCTCTGTTATTCTTGGATTCAGAGGGGTCCTTTGTACACATTCTTGTATATCTAATCCTGCTATAATACAGAATATATTGTGCACCATGGTTTGCACTATTTGGATGTGTGGCCATGAAGTAGAATCAGCTGAAGTCAAAACATTGTATCTAGACTCTTTGGACACCATCTCCATTATTTGGGAGACATTTGTACTGCAAAGTTGCATGCATACAGGTTTGCTATCCGGCAGCAGATGAGTCATCGAGCTTGCTTTGCTCTGTGTTCATATTCAAGTCAGCCTGGTGCAGTGGTCAGTCCCGACCACATCAATTTACATTAGTGATCTGCAATGCATTTCATTTGTGCTCCTAAGAGTAGTTGGTTATATTTAACTTTAGTTAAAATGGTTCTTATGATGACTTACTACTTGGCCAAGTCAAAACCACGTCCTCAAACGGGTGTGAAGTTCAATAAATTGTCAAGCACTTCCTCATACACTTTCTTTGCTGTGATGGAGTCACCGAGTATCATTTTTCTAGTCTGCCTCATGATACAATGCCACGGTAGGAGATGCTTTTCATTCTGAAACTCACTTTATTAAATGTTCATAGCTTTGGTTACTTAGCAGATGCTTTTGTCCCCAAGTGATTTACGTAATATAAACATTACAATAGTTAAAATTGTAAGTAAGCTGGTAAGCCTATGATAAGCATAATTACTCATGCATCTAGGTTGTTCTACGTAGTAACCTATTTTACACAGAGAAATTCAATATGTACAATATCAACAAATTACTTTTGGTCTCCCTGAAGGGTCCAGTCATTTCCATTCCCTACAGAAAGGAGAGGAGGTAACACTGTCCTGTGGAACATGTCAATGGGAGGCTGATGTGGACTCAGACAACAGAGTGGACTGCAGCTTATCAAAGACCAGGAATTATTCAAATAAATCAGAAGGTCCAACTGGAAAACCAAAGTTATGCGATAATAAAGAGATAAAGAGAAGCAAACCCAATGTGTGTGACATCAGTATAAAGAGGGGATTCTTTGCTTGTGTTAATGACTTTAAATCTGACTCTTGCTTCATTTATCCATTCAAACCCTCTGCTCATCATGTGGAGTCCTTCATTGTTGCTCAGGACGAACCAGACAGTAAGTGTGAATGTATTATACCTTTTGATATGAACAGCAATAGTAACGACATGTCATATTTCATTTCAACATTTCACTTTGTTCACAGTGGTGTCCGCACCTGTAATGGAAAGCTCAGTGAATGTGTCTGCAGGAGGATCAGTTAATCTGACGTGCATCTTTACAACAAAGGGAAATTATTCCAATAAGGCTTTTGTGGTGTACTGGATTAAGACTGGTGCTGAGAGCAGCACATATGTGTACTCATTTCATTTCGGTTCAGATTATAATGCTGGTTTTGATGGACACTGTTCCATTGACAAAGATCTTCTGCTGAGGAGATCATACACATCCAAACCTTCTCTCACTGATACCAACACCCATAACCTGATGATCAGCAATGCCACTCACTCAGACAGTGGACAGTATGTGTGCCTTACAAGTGAACAAGAACCAGCAGCACTGGAGCGTAATCACCAACACTACAGTCACTGTGGGTGATCCAGTCAAACCTGGTAAGAATATGAGCCTCACTTGAAATTCAGTTTCTTTCTCAGTGCTTCATCTTTTGCGATGGAACAGATAGTTAGATACATATTTTAAAGACCCTGACATGGATGTGCAACTTGTTTGATTTGTCTGGAGCTGACATTCTTTTCTTATGTGATCCATCCATGCATATCTCCATGGGTGTGACTAAATAATGGATGGTAATACACTGACTACCTCACTGTGGTATTTGTCATGATATGTGTATATTGAAGCCAATCCAACAACCACTGGAATTACCACTGTTGGTAAGTTTAGCTTGACATTTCTCATGGAAGGCATAATGAATAATGCAGTGAGGTGTCTGAATAAAAGTAATGCTATGCATTAATTGAAGTAGGACTGATAATAATAACATAATGTTTACTTATAGAGCACCTTTCTAAAAACAACTCACACAGTGCAGATCAAACACTCCCCACCCCTGGAGATGCTGGTAAGTGCAATGGAAAAAGCATACATCTCCCTCTGTTGAAGCACTATGATGATATGATTTGAAATCATATTTTCAGAATTCAATCCTATCTACATGGCTGGCATTAGTAGTGCCCATTATTCTCATCGCTTTGTCATCATACTACTTAGGAAGGAGATCAGCCGACCAAAGGTGAAACATTTACATGTGTTTTTCCAATATGATTTTTATTATCATCAACATAGAATTTAGTCAGATTTTGTTTTGTCTTTACAGCCTCAAACTGTGATATCCCAAAGGTAACCTTTTAGATCTTGTTGTGTGTTTTGATAATTATCATTTGATAATGATAATTTATTTTCATTGGGATGGGTCTCTAAAGCCATGACTAAGAGCAGATATCTTTGTGATTTTTTTTTCTCCAACTCTTTTCCTCACCATCCCTCCTCATTACTGTCTCCCTCTCCTCACTATCCCTCCTCATTACTGTCTCCTCTCCTCACCATCCCTCCTCATTACTGTCTCCCCATTTACCCCCTCATTACTGTCTCCTCAATTATCCCTCCTCATTACTGTCTCCTCACTATCCCCCTCCTCATTACTGTCTCCTCCCTGTTATCCCTCCTCATTACTGTCTCCCTCACTATCCCTCCTCATTACTGTCTCCTCTCCTCATTATCCCTCCTCATTACTGTCTCCTCACTATCCCTCCTCATTACTTGTCTCCTCACTATCCCCCTCATTACTGTCTCCTCACTATCCCTCCTCATTACTGTCTCCTCTCCTCATTATCCCTCCTCATTACTTGTCTCCTCCACCATCCCTCCTCATCACTTGTCTCCTCACTATCCCCCCTCATTACTGTCTCCTCACTATCCCCCTCATTACTGTCTCCTCTCCTCACTATCCCTCCTCATTACTGTCTCCTCTCCTCATTATCCCTCCTCATTACTGAACACGTCTCAACTGGCAAGTGCCCACACACATTTAAACTGAAACCACATAAGCACATTTTAACCCGCTTTTACTTTGATTTCTATTCTTTTTAGTGCCGTTAACTTCTCAACATTCCATTATACCATATTTAGTTTGTTTGCTTCATTTAACGATAACATCATTCAAATCTCAAATCTACAATAACCACTACACACGAAGTTTACGATACGATCTTACCGCTTTATTTAACTTCATACATATGAGTTTACATACACGTTAGTTTGCAATACCCTATAGTAACTTTTGTTTAATTACTCACTGCCCTTTGTTTGAGTTTTCTTTAAGTTCCTCATGGGTTGATCTGTGGGAGTCGGGCGAGCTCTTTCCGCACCTGCATCCAGACATAAGATGTTGTGGCGGAAGCCAGCCAGATTAAAAAGTCCTTGGGACACCTCCACCTGGGATGAAACGCCATGGGGAAGAGGAACTTATGTTTAGTTTAACAATTAAGTTATTTTCTGTTGAATATTATTTTCGATTATTTTGAGTTAAGAAATATTGTTTACTTACTTAGTATTTATGTTGAACTGATCTTTTGTCTTCGCCTGTGTCTTCAATGTGAATATTATTTATTGTCTGGATCCCTCTTGTGTTCGATTGGTCTGATCAGCCAGCTTAAATGTTCCCCCATGTCTCAGTATGGGAGGTCAGTTCTTTGTGTTCAGTTATGCTTATGTTGCTCTTTATTTCTTTGATTTTGAGTTCTGTTTTAGTTGATCTCATTTTGACCAAGAACTCTTTAGTTAACTTATTTTTTGTGTTGAGCATTTTCTATGATTTTGAAATGCTGCTCAATATTTTTGTAGAAATAAATATTATTTGAAACTTTATTTCTGCGCCCTTGCCTAACTGCCTTGGTCCCCCTTACACCCCCTCATTACTGTCTCCTCACTATCCCTCCTCATTACTGTCTCCTCTCCTCATTATCCCCCCTCATTACTGTCTCCTCACTATCCCTCCTCATTACTGTCTCCTCTCCTCACTATCCCTCATTACTGTCTCTTCCAGTTATCAGCACGGAGAGGCAGAGGACGACGATGACGATAGCTGGGAGTTGACACACAGGTACTTTTTCTTCTTCTTGAGAGTGAAATTATATTCATGCTATAACAGTGAACTCAGACCGCATATTAAAAAAGTAATGTTCTCTTAATTCCCCTTTGTAGGTTCCCCTTATGCGATGAGCCAGAGAGAGCAGGAACCCATGTACTCCCTCATTCAGCTGACTGAGCAGAAAACTGACTGTTCCACCAGTGGAGATGGAGAACTTGCCTCAAAGGCGTCAGGACACAAGGCCATCATGAAGAACAACTCCATTTATGAAACCGCGGGTCCATAGCTTCAAACTGCTGCCAGTGCACTGTGTCAGTGCTCAGTCAGGGCATTATGAGGAGACTACTGGAGTTCAATCATAAGGCCTACTGGGACTTTTGTGCTGGATGTGGTCTAATTTATTTTATTTTTTTGTTTTACAAGTATGTTGTCTAGGCTAATTGTTTTTCCAATTTTAGTTGATTTTATGTATGGGTATAAGTGGGCGTTTTCACATCTTTCTCATTGCATTAGTTTATGCTTTTGTTAGATCATGGGTATCGGTCATCTGCGTCCTCAGTTTTATTTGTTACTGGGCGATGACATGGTGAGATATAATGAAATTTACTTTAATTATTGTAGGAAAGTGTCTGACTAACTACCCGTAATAGGTTTGCAACCATTGGTGTAAAAGAAAAGACATTTGAACTGAAAAGAAGCTGTCTTTATGCATCTCACCCCTAACTAGGGTGAGATGCATAAAGACAGCTTCTTTTCAGTTCAAATGAGGAAGGAACTCTCTCTCTGAGGTTCCTGTTATTTCCCATGAAATGTTAAATTTCTCATGAAAGTTTCTCACACTAGTCTTTCAAATGCATGGAATATTGGCTCGAAGAGGAGACGCTGTGAAGTGGGCAGCTTTTGCACTTAATTTCTCTTCAATTATCTTCATGTTGTTCTGTTGGTGTGGAATTTAGCCTATGCTATGTAAAGATATATAAAGGAAAAATATGAACTAATACCAATTTTATAATTTTGTTTTAAAATATATATTTTTAAAAAGTCCTTCATGTTTGAAGCTATTTTTACTCTAAAGTTAAATTAGAATATCCTTGATTGCACACTGAAAGAGATGACCAACATGCAACCACAAATTCAAAAGCACAATTGTCCTATTCTGACATTATTCCTGAAGCGTATGTTTTGGAAACCTTTTTGGTGCTAATTACGCTACAAGTTTTACAGGCACTGGGCCTCGAGACGCAAAGGTGTGAATGAAGTTCCCTGAGTTGCAGTGACATTTTTTGACACTGTGCCACTGCTCGGCCTACTCTGCCCACAAGATGGCAGTACAATACATCTCACCGACTGTAGACATTTCTGCAATATGTCTACTGGGGAAATTTAAGTTAAACTGTTTAAAAGAAAAGACGGGCTACTTCAATACATTTTTGCGTCGAATGACATTATTTATTTGACAGTAAAATATGCATGATTTAACAGCAGCTGCCACTAAGTTTGTCCTACCTTGGGTTCCTTATACATCTTACTGCTCATGTGAACAGCTTTCCATGTATTTACTTCATGTAGCCTAATTTGAATCACAGCGCACCATGCAGCCAGTCCAATGAAAATAAGCTACAGCATCTAAATGAAAGCAATTAAGTTACAGTCCCATATGGACAAGAATCCCAACAATAACATTGACCACACAGTTTGAGGACATCCACGCTCTCAGCCCCTCCCCTCCGCTCAAAAATGTTGTCAACGATGGCCCCCGGTTAGTTGACTTCTTTGAAGTAACTCTGCAGGATAACTGCTTGGAGAAGTTGGGAGAATGTATTGTCCTTACAAAATATCTCCTGAATGCGTCAAGGGTGCAACATTTTCGCTAATTTTGCATGCACCAGCAACAGCCCGCTGGACTGACTGTCGGGGTTGATGTTGGCAAAGTTCGGCAATTTAAGATTTCATCTGTCAGCTCGTTTTAGGGATCTTCGATAGCACTTGGATTTGGGGTTTCAGTGGGTTTATACCGGATCTGTGTTTACATATTTAATACGTTTCGTACACGTGTTTCAACACTGCATTTCGGTCGGTGCTTTTACGTTACCATTAGGCTACCTTACGCATGCCAGTTATGTATCCGCAGCTGCCTGCCTGCAGTCTACTTCCAAAACTCCAAAGCTGCTTAGCTGTCAGATTTGGTTCCGAGGGCACAAGTTCAGTGTATCAACAACACTCAATAACAGTTTATGTGATGTGTTAATCAATTAAATTCTCAACAATTTCACAACAGCTAGTTCTGGAGTAGCCTAGGCCATTCAACTAGCCCGCTTGCTAGTTTCAGGCTGCGCAGTCGGCACCCGCTTGCTTATTTGGGTTTTGGGTTGCTAGGTTTTAGCCTATGACAAAACGGTTGAAATTGAAACTAAATGATCGTGTATGTGTAGGGTGTATTTCATACACAATCTGGCAACCTGAATGGATCAATGATTTTAAAAATGAAGTTTGATTGCCATGCAAATTACGGAGTTTTCCGAGAAATAACAAAACTGGAGGGTGCTGGGAGATGACCTTGAAATAGTGATGTTAGAGTGTTGACAGGTGTGGTTTACTCTTCTGGTACATTGTGATGCTGTGGTGAGCTGATCCTATAGCCTTAAAGGCACACTTAATTTTTTTTTTACCTTAACATAACATTTTCAAAATCATTTTGATGGCACATAATAACCTCATAACATGATAAACGGCACTTTTGCCATTGTCTAAGCGGCCCTCTAGGCGATTACCGACCTAGCAACTTTGAAACCAGGGGGCCGTTGCACAAAAGCAGAATTAAGACCACCGATCACAGATTCACTTTGGCAACTAGAGCGGCTTCATTGCTTCTTCTACGTTGTAAAGTAGGTAGCGATAGCCTTTTCACAACAGCAACACCTCTGTTTAGGAGAATATTGCAACTGTCACGACCACCACGCGCGAAATGGTTACGGCGCTCCCGTGACGTCACATTGTTGCATGACAGGTCGGGAATGGCGAGTAGCCTAGCCTATGTAAAAGTTAATTAATGATCACAAACCTTTAAATAATGACAGTGGGTCTAGTTATATGTGATAACAATGTGTAGTGGGCAGTGGAATAACTATTGGTTTCCGTTTGTGATGACTGCTGACTGAGATAAGGGATGAGATTAAATAGATCCAGGAATTTAGCCTGGTCTGGAGCAGGCTAGCTCCACAGAATAAATTGCCATGGTGATTTATGTTTTGTTATGAATGTGTGGGTCCTCGAATAAACACACTTGTAACTTACTTTAAAGAGAATGGTCTTTATCTACTAGGTTTCAGTATTACACTTGATGAACACTTCATGACGCACTCTACTCAGCTCTACTTCAAGCAGCCTACTGCGCATGCTCTGTTAAACTCATAGCTATACAGCTGAAGTGGTAGCTGAACTTCAGCAAAGTTCTTAAAACTTGCATTGGAAAATTGAGGTCCATTGTCTGAGAAAACCTCACTTGGTACACCATGTCTGGAGAATATTGCTTTCATAGATGTTATCACAGCCTCTGCTGTAGTAGTATGCAGTCTACAGACCTCTGGATAAAGGGATAGTAGTCTGTCACCACAATGTAGTCTTTTCCTGCACAAACAAACAGGTCCGCACCCACCTTCTGATATGGTCTGTCTGGCACTGGGTGTGGCTTAAGTGGCTCAGCAGGATTGCTTGCTTGATATCTCAGACATGTTGGGCAATCTGACACTTAATTTGCAACATCTTGATTTATTCGCGGCCAGTACATCACCTCACGTGCCCTTTTCCTACATTTTTCAATCCCAAGATGCCCCGTGTGTATCTTCTTGAGCATTTCTCTTCGCAGACTTTTTGGGAATACAATCTTGCTGCCTTTGTAGATGATGTCTCCCACCACTGACAGCTCTGCCCTGCAGTTCCAGCACTCTGTGATTTCAGGTGAACAACCTTGTTTAGTGTTGGGCCATCCATCTATAATGATTTTACTCAGTCTTTTCAAAGTTTCATCTTTGCTTGTCTCTGTTTTTATGAGCTCCATCTTCACATCCGCCACCGGCAGCGCACTTGTGATCATGTCCACATGGCATCCACGTCTTTATTTATTTTGGTGTCCGCCTGCTCCTTCGGGTCAATTGCTCTTGACAACGTGTCCGCTGTGTACATCAGCTTACCTGGCGAAAACAAAACGGTCACAACGGTGGCTTTTGAAACAATGCAATCAATGGCTTGTGGTCGGTTTCAACACTAATTTCCTGTCCTGACACAAACTGGTGAAATCGTTCACAGGCATACTGTATGTTATGCTTAACAGTTCTTTTTGTTCTGGAGCATAACGCTGCCTCAAGATCTGTCATTGAGCGGATGCGATGCATCGGGTTGCCAGTCATCATACTAAAAGTACAGCTCCAAGCCCACTTCAGACGATCAGATGAAATCTTGATGGATTTTGTTGGGTCATAAAACTTCAGCACTGGTTCCCTTTGTAAGCTCTGTCTTTAGGTTCGTCCATGCTTTTTTATGTTCATGATTCCACTCCCATTCTGTTTTCTTTTCTGTTAGTTGTCTCAGTGGTGCCATCCGTTCAGAGAGGTTGGGTATGAACTTCCCCATGTAGTTGATCATCCCATTAAATCTCTGTATGTCCTTCTTGCATTGTGGCCTTGGCATATTTTCAATGGCAGACACTTTTCTGGGATCTGGCCTGATGCCCTCACTGCTAAGGATATCTCCTAATGAATGTCGCCCTTCTCACCCCAAGCTGGCATTTCTCTTTATTCAGTTTCCAATTCACCTTTCTTGTTGCTTCCAAAACATTCTTCAGTCTTACATTATGTTCGGCTTTCGTACTTCCCCATACAATGATGTCGTCCATGGATGTGTCCACTCCTTCCAAGTGTTCGTAGATCATGTGAATTGTCTTATGATATACTTTAGGCGCTGAAGCTATCCCAAATGGTAAACAAAGAAACCTATATCTTCCAAATGGACTGTTAAACGTGCACAGCTTTGAGCTTGCATCGTCCAGCTTCAATTGCCAAAATCCAGATGAAGCATCTAGCTTGCTGAAGTACTTTGCATTTGCAAACTGTGACATCATCTCTTCTCTAGTGGGGAGCTTGAAATGTTCTCTCTTTATTGCTTACTGTTCAGATTTCTTGGATCCATACAGACTCTAGGCTTTCCATTCCTTTTGTCCACGATGACCAGGGAACTCACCCAGTCGGTTGGCTCGTCAATCTTTTCAATCACCATCAGGCTTTCCATCCTGTCCAACTCAGCTTTCAATGGTTTTTGAAGAGCAAAGGGCACTTTTTGACATGGATTAATGACTGGTGGCACATTTTTATCCACTCTGATTGTGTGCTTCGTTGTTAAGGGAAGTCCTCCTTGTAGTATTAAGCCAGAGTAACCATTAGCCCATCACCCCATAAAGGGTTTATCGCTGTGCCTTCATGCAGAGCTGCCTTGAGAGAAACATCTCCATCGCCCACCAGGGCCCATTTAGGTTCACTTTCTGAAATTACCAGGTACATTACCAGGAGACACTGTAAATTATTTATAAAGATCAATTTTCCAAGATACAAAGTGTTTTTTAGGAGGGGGTGTCGATTTCAGACTTTTGTTATTTCATACGCTAGTTATCCATAAATGGGAGGCTCAAATCATGCAATTTTAAGTAGAATATAACAGAATGTATGTTCGATATCCCTTGTCTGAAATAGTTCTTACCAAAATTTATTAAAGTTTGTTTATAGTTCTGTTTAGTTTTCAGAAGACATATTTGTACCCTCAACATAGGCCTTGATTTATTTTCCTTACTGAGATAAGTAGAAACACTTCTCACAAAACAATGAACAGAAAATAATTCCTTAGGTCTGAACAGCAGACCTTAGAAGTCTAAAAATAATTTTGGTTTCATTTTCAGAGCACCTAAACACTTTGTGGAATATAATAAATTTTTAAATATTTTTTCTTTATCTCCATGATCTTTTTCTTTTTTAAACAATTAATTTGACTTTCTTATGTAAATCTTCTTTTTTTCACTTTTTCATTTTGAACATGGTCAAATGGAACCATTGACATCAATATGTTTTGTATAGAGCTACCACAGGTTACTCTATACAACCACAGGTGGCAGTGTGGTGACTCTATATAAAAAACATATTGATGTCAATGGGGCATTTTGCCCATGTTCAGGATGGAAAATAAAAAAGAAAGATTTGCATAAGACAAGTCAAATTGGTGTTTTCAAAAAGAAGGATGGATCATGGAGATCATGGAGAATAAGGAAAAACATATTTAAAAAAATCTTTGTATATTCCCACAAGGTGTTTGGGTGCTCTGGAAAATGATAAACCAAAATGATTTTTCAGACTTGTGAGGTCTGGCTGTTCAGACCCTGAAGGGATTTATTTTCTGTTCATTGCTTTTGTGAGAGTGTTTCTACTTATCTCAGTAAGGAAAATAAATCAAGAGCCTACGTTGAGAGAACAAATATGTCTTCTGGAAGGCTTAAACAGAGCCCAGCCAAAACTCCAATAAAATTTGTATCAACTTTGAGGGACAGCTATGACCATGCAGGATTATCCAGACCAAACGCGGACAATTTTGCTACATACTATTCCTATTTATGCACCACCAAGCAACATTTGAGCCTCCTACATGGTTTAGTTCTTATGCTTGTGGGCTTGTGAACTTTGACAAAAAAGAGGCTGGACAAAATCGACACCCCTCCCCTGTAAAACTGTCTGTATCTTGGAAAGTATTGATCTTACATAAGAGTAATTTTATTATGTGTCTCCAGGGTAACATAGGTACACCTGGTAATTTTTTCAGAATTTTTTGAGACTTAAGTGCGTGGGCCCTGGTTGAACTGACGTGGAATGACCCGACACTGTTTGTTTGTTTGTTTCTGGAAGCTGGGATCCCTCATGAATGGCTCGCGTTGATGACATCACAACCACGAAAGGAAACCCGGAATCTTCCTGCAACTTGAGCCCTGGGGTGTGGCCTCGGCCGACTGGACTCGGACTACATTATAGTGACTTTGTGAGTGGCTGAACAGATTGAACTTGTGTTTTCCAGAAATACTTTTGTACTGGTCGGAGGGAGGCCTGCTCGACCAGTACTGTCTTTCCTCTCCACTTAAAGACTGTTGGAAAGGGAGTGGCGCCACCAGGGTGAACAGTACACTACATCCCCTGCCATTGTCTGCTGCCTCGCCTTTACTGTGTGTATGGTGACTTTTCTGAGTGCATTTTGTGCCCTGGTGTGTTTGCCCATTGTGGGATATTTTTTATTGAGATTTTGGTGTGTTATCTTGCGATGTGTGTGCTGCTATGGTAACAGGTTTCTTGGGGTGTGTGTATACATTAAACTTGTGGGCTGTCAGTCAGTGTGCTAGTGTGCTGTGTGTGCTCCCCCCTATGCCGAACAGTGTTTTATGCTGCTTGTGCTAATAAATATTGTTACACTACTACTACTGCCTCTGTGTTGTCTGTGGCTCGGGAGAATTTGGTTATTGTGAAACCTAGCACAAGTGCAATTGTGACATCACACTACTGGGGGTGTCATGTTGAGGTTTGAGTGATGGCTTTGGCGAACACACTGTATCAGGGTTGTTGGATGCAGGCTGCTCAGTGGTGTTGTAGTGAGTGTTCAATAGCTGATCAACATGGCGTCTCCATGTTCTCCAACGTGCACCTCGTACATCAGTGGTCCATTCCTTGTGACTATCTGCCCAGGTGTCCACTTGTTTTCACGATAATCACGTGGCAAAACTTGCTGTCCAACATCAAAACTCCTTGCAGTCTCACTTGACATTGTGTTGTGACAACTGTTTATTCTGCACTTCCCTCTGTAAGTTGGGTTTTAGCAGGTCAATGCGTGATCTCAGGTGTCTGTTCATGAAGAGCATTGCCGGAGTTCGATTAGTTGTTGCATGAACAGAGTTCCGATACACAAAAAGGAAGTTGTCCACTTTATGCTGAAGAGAGATGTTCTCCTTTTCCACTGCTTTAGCGGACTTTTTAAAGGTTTGGACGAACCGTTCTGCTAACCCGTTCATCTGAAGTATACTGCGGGCCATTATCGCTCACAATTTGCTCAGGGAGACCGTTTCTGGAAAAGATGTTCCTCAGTCTTTTCTGAGGTTGTGGATTTCATTGGTATGACTTCCACCCATTTTGAATGGGCATTCACAGCTGTAAAGAACATGGAGTTCATGAATGGCCCAGCGAAGTCAATATGCACTCTCTGCCAGGGTGCAGATGGCCATTCCCATGGATGTAAAGGTGCCTGTGGGGGTGCATTTTGAATGTTGTGGCATCCTGAACAGGTTTTGGTGATATCTTTAATTTGTCTATCTATCCCTGGCACATATTTTGATACACGGGATGATAACAAACTAGTTTGTCAAATTTGGGACATGCTTGTGTGTTGCCAGGAGGCGGAGCCAAATGTAGGAAATATTGGATTTCTAGGGGGTGCTATAGAGATTTACTATACCCTCATTTTTTGTGTTATATACGGATGTCACTTGCCAAATTTAATCAGTCTAGGAGGTATGCAAGACACAAATGCTAACCCTAGGTTTAGATGTCCTTGATTTGCATAGGTTAGACAGGCCTTGATAGAGTTCAGGGGCGTCACTAGACCTTATTCACTGGGGCACGCGCCTTAGTCAAAGTCTCCAGTGCCCCAGTAAAATTCTAGCGCTGCTCTTGCTGGAAATGGCATTCATGAGCGCATCTCCGTGCCTGCTTTAGTCATGACTCGAGCCTGTCACTTACCAGCCAAAAAACAAACAAGGAAAAAAAGAAAGGGGCCATAATAGCCAATCAGGAAATAGCCTCTCTGTAGCTGGGTAAGATTGAGTGCAACAACCAATGAAAATCGTTCACATGATTCTTCAGAGTGTTTCGTTGTACAGTGGAAACCGCTGGAGCTCATCACATCACTTTGAGCGCAGAGTAAGTCGTCCCCTGTTTTAATGTTACAACAAATTCACAACTTGTTTGACAGAAAATATGACAAGTTGATCGATGTTAGAGAATGTTGCCCACATAATTTGCATCTGTTTTTCAATGCTTAGCGTCATTGTAGCCTAAATTTAGCAACAGTTTACCAGCTTGTGCTCTCTCCCTGACACACACACTCACACCATGCGTGCCAGTAAATGTTAAAGTGCCAGTGCCAGTGCTGTGATTTGATCAATGGTTTAATAGCAAATTTAAATAAGTTTGCTGCATTTGCAAATGTAGCCTGTAATAATCTCACAGACTCTGTGTAGATTATAGGCTACATTTGGAAATTATCACCAAAAGTCAATATGAAGGCTTTAGTAGGCTATTTAAGCTACAAAGAACTGCAGTATTGCCAGGATGACTATAGGACCCTTGCCTGAGGGGGGGAAATGTATCTCAATTTTGACTAAAAAATAAGCTTTCCCTTGTGTTAGTAGGAAAGCCTATTAAATTCATGCAGTGAGTATAGAGTGCTGGTCCTACAGTATGACAGTGACAATAATGATTTTGAAGCTTGTAAACTGTAAAAAGTTTAACGTAAAATTTACAGCAAGTTGCTGTATTTCACTCTACAGTACACCTACTGTATATGAAATCACAGTACCTATGCCTGATAGGCTACTGTAAATGCAAACTACAGTAGTACTACCAGTGCTGTAATGTATACAGTATTGAATTGTCTACCGTATTTTTAATCACAGTACTTATGGATCATACTGTAACTAAGTACAATTAGTAGTAATACCAGCTGTAATATTATATACAGTAATTTTGGGAAATTCATATCCTGCTTTATCTACAGCCAGGATAAATTTCCTTAGGCCTAGGTATAGTTTAGGCTACACAAACTTGCATAAATAACCATTGACAACTTGTTATCAGTTTGAAAAGCAAAGTACATTTATTCACTTTTTCCGTTTATAAATTCTCATTATTGCTGCATCCTAACGTTAGACCAACGGTTGCAGTCAGCCTGATCCACCACCAGTAGCAGAGTGAAGCAGCACCTAACAGAAATAGAAGAAAAAAGATACAGTGTTAGATAACAATTTTCAACTGAAACTGAAGGCTACTTACAAGTGAAACTTTAGAATAATCATTTATATATATACTGTATGTTTTTTTGAGTTTACTGTCAAAATGCCAGGCTGAAGATGGTGTTAGCATAACTCAGTTTCGCAAGGTATATTTAACGTCACTTAAATGTCACTTAAAGTTAACTTATATCAATATTGCTAAAGTTAGCCTATTAAACTCACAAAACCTTACATGATTACGAGGAGTTAACGTTACATAAGTTAGCTGGTAGCAGCTAAACCTCCACGTTAACGTTAACCAGCAGCACATCATCTTCAGCCTAACATTGTGACAGTAACATACTAGGACTAGCACTACTAGCGAATGTTTTATATAAATTATATGAATATAATAAACTGTAACTTAGTGAGAACTAAGGTAGGCCTAATATAAATGAGACTGTCATAACGTTAACGTAACATAAAAACATTGCGTTAATGCCACCTTCACAGCAACAGCAACTATGATAGCTAGCTAGCCTAACGTTACTTACTTAGTTGATCCAACAAGCATGGATGAGTTTGTAAGTTAGACAGTACAACGTACATAGACTGTACACATGCCCGAATTTAATGTAGTACAATGAAACATTGCGTTTACATAAATAAATGCTTGCTTGCTTACCATTAAAGGTGGAGCTCGCGGGTTGTGCGAGGGCTTGACAGAGTGCTGAACAATGTTGGTCTGACTGACTGAACTGTTGCTCAAAAATGATCTCCCGCCGGACAGTTCAAACGTCGTCGCGCAGTGCACGTTTCAATCACCACGTCAAAATTTCCCAGTAAACCAAAAATCAATGACTTTTCAATATCTTTTCAAAATGATGATTTGGATGGAAAATCAACATAATATCAATGTCACCTTGCTATCTGGGAGCTTAACTTTGTATTTATGTGCAAAAAGAAGACAGAAAACCCCAACTGATTTTCCGCCATGTTTTTTCAAAAATTTCAAAAAGCTGACAAGTAAGGGAGGAGTCAGATTTATTACTGTGTTATGATTCGCAGCAATTTTTTATTACTGTAGTTTGACCATTTTTGACCATAAACCACAGCAACTGATTTTCATACATGCAAGTGAATGTGAGAAAATAATTATTTTCTGGTCCCGTTTGAATTGTGCCATGTATGTGAACATATGTTGTCAGTGATTTTTAATATAATTTTTTCATATTCACGAGTTTGACAGTATATTATATGATTCTTCGGCTATCAGTTGTGGGAAAAGACATAACGAGAAAGACTACATGTCGCCTGTGACGTGAGCTAGCTCAAATCGCTAACATTAACTGAGATGCTAGTTTTTGTAACGCCAGAAACACACATGGTAACAAAAATATTCTAAACATGTCTAGCTTCACTCAATACATTAACACTATGATACAGTGTGATTGTAAAGTTGTATGGTTCACTGTGTTCAAAGTCGATCTTAATAACCCTCTACATCTCGACCAACTGATGGTTGTTATCAAAGTTTAACCGCATCAAACTTCTACCCGCTCAATTGTAGCAATATTTACACGAAAATGTATATTAAAAATTCAGAGACAACATATGTTCACATTCATGGCAAAATTCAAACGGGACCAGAAAATAATTATTTTCTCACATTCACTTGCATTAACGATTTTTCAATCTAGAGGTCCAGCGGGGATAGCGGAAAGGGAGGGACTTACCAGCTCTATTCACAAATACAGTACACATTTTTCTCAAAAACAGCAGTGATGCTGTGAAAATCACAGAATCTTGTTACAGTGTAGCCATTTTTTTTTTTTTTTTTTAATGTATTGGGAGTTGGGGGCCTGTGCCCCAGCAAAGCTCTAGGTCTAGAATCGCCCCTGATAGAGTTACACCAGTTATTATCAACTATACCAACATGTGGCACATGTATTGATAAGGCGGTAAGAACTAAATAGTTTCTGAAATTTGAGACCTCTAGCTGCTTGTGTGTTGCCAGGAGGCGGAGCCAAAGATTGAAAAGGGGGTGCTACAGAGTCTGAATGTGTGAGGGTTGTGTCATCCACGGATGTTATGTTAAATTTAATCAGTCTACAATATAGTCTAGTTAGAAATGTGAACCCAATGTGTACATGTCCATGAAGGTCACATAAGGTAAAACCAGTAATTTTCAAGTAATAACATGTGGCACAAATTGATAAAGGGGATAGAAATAAACTGGTTTGCCATATTTGAGACCTGTAGCTGAGTGTTTTATCATTCTGTGTATGTTGTAGTGTATTTTGTGTGAGATGTCTTAAGCTACTCAGACCTTGAATTTCCCCTTGGGGATCAATAAAGTATCTATCTATCTCAATAAAGTATCTCTATCTATCTATTACCATTTCTCTCATGTGCTCCTGATATTTGTTTAGGTTAGTAAGCAACACAGATGCTGTATGAACATACACTTCAGGAAAATGCTGTTACATGTCTCTATAAAATATCCCATCTTGTGTGCTTTAAAATGGACATTATCTATCAATGCAATTGGTTGAAAAGAAGGAAAAAACAAGAACATACGTGTATATCATGATTTATTTTTGAAACGCTGCTCTGAGAGCTTGCTGTTTATTACGCTGCTCAGTTGGCCCCGTGAGGCCTGCGCAAACCTCTTCAGTGCTGTTTCTGAGGATGGAGAAGATGAGAGACCTTGTTTAAGTATAAAGGACCTTCTCAAGAAAATAAGTTATTTGCAGTGTTTCCATGTGTTAGTTGTGTTAGTCAAGAAAATGCATAAATTCTCTTCTCTGTCTGTGCAACATTACACTGTGTTTAAATTATTATGGAAGTATTTTCAGTTTTTCAATGAATTTACTTTGAATCAGATTTGTTAGTTGGCTGGTGAGTTAAATTTTGGGACAGAAGAATAGTTTGACAACCTCCGCTGCACCTTTGTCCCCCACATTGCCCCCATTGGTAGCCTGGAAATCCAGAGCAACATTTAGAAAGATATTAAGTTTGGCATCAAGCATAGGCCTGCCTTGCCAATCCAAGGGACAGCACCAAACGATGCATTTCAACACACAGTTGGCTAGTGCTACGACCAATCGGATGCATAACGAAATGTGCGCGATTGAAAGGCGCAGCACTGTCGTCATCATGTGATTAGGTAAGACATGTCAGCATTAGTAATGAGCTCCAACAGCTTGCTGCCAGATTTCCAGCTTACCACATTGGACCATTACATTGGGAAATGAATAAGATATTACCGAATGCTGGGCCAAATTGCATAGGTTTGAGTTTGGTTATGACCACAACCTAAAATATTTATTAGAACTAAATCTAGGTTTACAGAGGCTGAGGTCTTTCTCTGGACGAGGAAATCATAGCGGGGATCCAAATGGCAGTTTAATCCCGTCTACATCACTTTACATTAGTGATTTGCAATGTGATTCATTCACACTCCTAAGAGTAAAATGGCTCCCATGATGTCTTAATAGCACTTGGCCAAGTATCACAGCATCACATCCTCAAAAGGGTGTGCTGCTCACTAAATAGTCAAGCACTTCCTCATACGCTTTCTTTGCTGTGATGGAATCACTGAGTTTCATTCTTCTAGTCTGTCTCATGATACAATGCCACGGTAGGAGATGCTTTTAGTTTATTTCTTTATTTCTTCTTCATATAGCCTACTAGTAATTTCACACAGAGACATTCATATACAATCTTTATAAATTGACAGTAAAGATTTAACTATCCAGTGAACTATCTGTTGTTTCCCCCAGAAGGGTTCACTCATTTCCATTGCCTACAGAAAGGAGAGGAGGTAACACTGTCCTGTGGAACATGTCAATGGGAGGCTGATGTGGACTCAGACAACAGAGTGGACTGCACCTTATCAAAGAACTATTCAAATAGACCAGAATGTCCAGCTGGAACACCGGACTTATGCAATGAGATAAAGAGAAACACATCCAGAATGTGTGACATCAGTGTAAAGAGGGGATTCTTTGCTTGTGTTAATGACTTTAAATCTGACTCTTGCTTCATTTATCCATTCAAACCCTCTGCTCATCATATGGAGTCCTACATTGTTGCTCAGGAAGAACCAGAGAGTAAGTGTGAAGGTAAGATCCCCTTTAATGTGAACAGCAATAGTAACGACATGTCATATTTCATTTCAACATTTCACTTTGTTCACAGTGGTGTCCGAACCTGTAATGGAAAGCTCAGTGAATGTGTCTGCAGGAGGATCAGTTAATCTGACGTGCATCTTTACAACAAAGGGAAATTATTCTAATCAGCCTTTTGTGGTGTACTGGATTAAGACTGGTGCTGAGAGCAGCACATGTGTGTACTCATTTCATTTCGATTCAGATTATAAAGCTGGTTTTGATGGACACTGTTCCATTGACAAAGATCTTCTGCTGAGGAGATCAAACACATCCAAACCTTCTCTCACTGATACCAACACCCATAACCTGATGATCAGCAGTGCCGCTCACTCAGACAGTGGACAGTATGTGTGTGCCTTACAAGTGAACAAGAACCAGCAGCACTGGAGAGTAATCACCAACACTACAGTCACTGTGGGTGATCCAGTCAAACCTGGTAAGAATATGAGCCTCACTTGAAATTCAGTTTCTTTCTCAGTGCTTCATCTTTTGCGATGGAACAGATAGTTAGATACATATTTTAAAGACCCTGACATGGATATGCAACTTGTTTGATTTGTTTGGATTTGACATTCATTTCTTATGTGATCAATGCTCATCATGGGCGTGGCTAAATAATGGATGGTAATACATGACACTACCTATGGTAGGCCTATTTCTAATGATAAGATGTGCATATTCACTCTTAAAATGTTGTCCCTATCTGGACACAGATATCTAAAAAAACAATGCAATTTGTGTTGTTTTCTACACATATTGTAACAAATAAAAAAAAGGAAGGAAACAGCACAAAGTATTGTTGTCCCTATCTGGACACAGAGATGTGTTAAAACAAGGCAAGTTGTGTTGCTTTCAACTTGTTTTGTTTTAAAAGTGTTGAAGACAATCCAAAACCCAATGAAATTACCACCGTTGGTAAATTCAGCTTGACATTTCATATGGAAGGCATAGCCTAATGAATAATGAGAGGTAACTGAATAAAAGTAATGCTGGGTACAAAACAATCATAATATAATAATAACAAGGTTTACTTAAAGAGCACTTTTCTAAAAACAAGACAGAAAAGGGGCATCAAACAACAGTCACCCCTGTAGATCAGGGATGGAAATTATGGAGATGGCACCCGCCAAATTACCAGCCACTGTGGCAGGTAAATAAATACTAGCATAGAGCTAGCATCACAAATAGTTCAATTTTTAGGTATTGATGGTTAAAAACAAGAAAGTATCTGTAGGGATCATGTTTAAGTTCCGTTATTTACCAGCCTACATTAAGTTGTTTAACGACAGACTACCATAACATTAAATTCCTGTTAAGTATATAACATCATTTTTCATGTTGGGTAACAAGAAAAAAATGTGATCTTCACGTTAGTTACACAACAGGTCTTTAATTTTTACAATTACAGGAAACAAGTGCCATATATTGAGTTCATCCACTCTCAAATCAACATTTTAAAGATAAAAATCAATTTTTTCACATCAGTTACTTATTTGTAGTTTAACAGATATTTTATTTCACAGCACTTACTTGACAGTCTAACAGTAAAGTAGATGAAGGGACATGAAGCAAGATAATAGTAAATAGTAATTCAGGAACATGTAGACTGACTATAATCGTATTTCAGGATCAGGGAATAAGACACAGAAGAATTATCATGGAAAATAAAAACATCGCATTAGGCTCGTGTATCATGTATGAATGTAAAATGTAGATACATAGTAGTATTTTGAAAATCGGATTTCAAAGAACAGGTAATAGGATACAGAGGAATTACAATGGAAAACAAATACATTGCATTAGGCCCGTTTAAAATGTAGACATGCAATCTAGTAGTATTTTGAAAATCGTATTTCAAAAATTAAGGAATAAGGTACAGAAGAATTATCATGAAAAACAAAAACATGGGATTAGGCGTGTATCGCGTATGAATGTAAAATGTAGACCATTGATCTAGTTGTATTTCAAAAAATGGAAATAAGGTACAAAAGAATTATCATGGAAAATAAAAACATCGCATTAGGCTTGTGTATCACATATGTATGTAAAATGTAGACATGTTATCTAAAGTAGTACTATTTCAAAATCAGATACAGAATAATCATCACAGATATTTATCAATTATCAATTGTGGGCCTTTTTCTGTGAGAGAGAGAGAGAGTTACAAAAACTGATAGGGTACACTAGGATTCATGTAGAGGAAAATTGTGCCAAAGTGAATGAATGGGATGTGAATTTGTAGCGTTAACACACTTTCTCAAAATGAAATTAACTGACATTAATTACTTACTGTAACTGCATTTATATTTGATTTAATCAGTTGTATAAAGTAGAAGTATAGTGTTATGTGGTTATTACAGCAGTACTATGCATGATTGCTCTCTTCAGAGGGTGTAATCCTGCATAGTAGTGCTTATAACTACATAGTGAGCGACTACACAACCCCCAATACATACCACACATAAAACAAACTCTGGTTGAAAGTGTTACATGAACTTACCTCTGGAAGAATTCAAGGGTGCACGCTGCCTCCTCCTGATATTGCAGATTCAGAATATAGAAGGTGGAGAAACATGTCACAATCCCTGTTAGAAATGTGGCGAGGTTGGACCCTTCACAAACGATTAAGGATTCAATGCTGACCATCCACTTTTGATGATTACCTTGTCGTTCACCTGAAAAAAAGAATTTATCATATTCAATTTAAGATATAGATCCACATATCAACTATGATTAGATTCCTTTTAGGATTTTGTCCAAACAAAATTCAATACAGAAAAAAAAAAAACATTTAGTGTTCAAAAGTTGATTTAAATATGTATATGTTGATCATTATTACTCTAGTGAATGAAAACAAACATACCTAGTAATATCAAGTAGGCGTCACAGGTAGGCTTGGAAGACTCAACATCAGCTACAGTCGCACATCCCTTAGCAAAAGAAAAGAAAGGCACTGAACAACTCTTCATGATGTGTGTGTGTGAGTGAGAAAGTGAATGTAATCTCTGTGAGTGTGTTGTGTGTGTGTGTGTGTGTATGTGTGTAAGGAGTGAGTGAATGTGAGTTGTCTGCAAGGTGAGTATGAAAGGTGTGTGTGTGTGTGTGTGGGTGTGTGTGTGTGTGTGTGTGTATGTGTGTGTGTCTGCCGTTGAATGATTAAAAGTGATGAGGCGGGTGTGATAAGATGTTTGAGTGAGGAATGTGTGTATGTGTGTGCAAAGTGAGGGTGCTTGCTTTTGAAATTGTCTGTCTTATCAAAACCACATTGTTTATGGTTTCTATATATGTGTGTCTAAAGACCTAGATAGATAGATAGATACTTTATTGATCCCCAGGGGAAATTCAAGACCTGCATGTCTCAATCATGGCAATCTGGAACACAGCATGGAAGGTCTATATTGGGTTTATTGTCATGAATTTAGGTATGGCTCACATAAATAGACGCAGTGGACTGATGCCCACACATATGACATGTAAACATCTTCCTGTTGCATGCCGCTAGCTCAAATGAACTCAGGAGGAATACCATACACGTGTCATGCAACCACCTCTGCTATGGAAAGCTAGCTAGGCTACTAACTAGCATTAGCTTTCTAAACTGTCAACTGAAGGACTTAACACAACTTTAAGTAATTATCAGCACGGGCGAAATCCATGCATATGCATACAAGTAAACACTGAAAGCAGTAGTCACACTACACTGATCCGTTTGTGCCATATTGTTTATTTGGCCACTGGTTTATTAAACTGATGATGCTAAGCAGACTTAGCTAGCAAACAGTGTTATAGCAGGTAAATCACGCGAGTTAAACTTTAAAAAACTACGCATACCCTACTCATACCAATACTTTTAGATGGCTTCAGATTGCAATGGAGAAACGTAAAATTTGATCAACAAGTGATAACGATAACGCATGGCTTAAAGTGGCGTGGTTTTGGCTAGCTGAATAGCACTGCTACTAACCGTTTCAGCAGGGTAACATTCAGAGATGTTGTATTATACAACTTGTATAAACATGACCAGTGTGCTTTCAAACGTTGTATTTCTGGTCAAAGATGACAGATAAACTCACCTTATTGTGTTGATGGGTTTGGGTATGATTCCAACGTATCGTCTTCTCTCAGCAGACAGCTTCCCATCCCCAGCTCGAAGGTAACGTTAATAGATAACAGGAAGTATGTGTGTTCCAGAATAAACATTACGGGCGTGGTAAATAACAGTGTTTGAGCCTGATTTTACACATTTGTCTTACTAATGACTGGAAAGTCCTGTTTATTGAAGGAAACAGGTGAATAATGTTGGAATCTGGGTGTAAATTTACAGAAACTTTTTACAGTGTATAAGGGCAGGCTAAATCACACTGATTTGAAGTTATCTAAGTGAGCGCTGACCGCAGCATAGCCTTTGGGGCAGCCGTGGCCCACTGGTTAGCACTCTGGACTTAACCGGAGGGTTGCCGGTTCGAGCCACGACCAGTGGGCCGCGGCTGAAGTGCCCTTGAGCAAGGCACCTAACCCCTCACTGCTCCCCAAGCGCCGCCGTTGTAGCAGGCAGCTCACTGCGCCGGGATTAATGTGTGCTTCACCTCACTGTGTGTTCACTGTGTGCTGTTTGTGTTTCACTAATTCACGATTGGGTTAAATGCAGAGACCAAATTTCCCTCACGGGATCAAAAAAGTATATATACTTATACTTATACTTAGGCACTGGCGCAGCACTTCACTACAGTATAGTTTGATGAAGTTGTATGAATTATAGGATGCTCCAGAACTCACACCGACAAAGTCATAAAGGAGCCATACAAGTCACTATGGCATATTAATGTGGTTCTATTGACCTTTAGTTTTGTGTACAAACACTAGTGTGTGTTTGGAAGACAGTTGGTTTAGGGTCAAATTCAGCACATTTTAATAGTATTGCAAAAATGCCGATAACCGTGATTTGGTTACTATAATCTAATCATGATATCACATTTTCATAGGCCTACGTTTCAGTGGCTGGTAAAAAAGTTGAGTGGCTGGTAGATTTTAGAAATCACCAGCCACAGTGGGAGGTGGACAAAATATTTAATTTCCATCCCTGCTGGAATTGGCAGTGCTGGTAAGCAGTGGAAAAATATCCCTCTGTTGAAAGACTATAAATATGTAAATATGATGATATGATCTAAAACCATATTTTTCAGGCATCTACGTGGCTGGCGTAGTAGTGCCCATTATTCTCATCGCTGTCGTCATCATACTACTTAGAAGGAGATCAGCTGGGACCAAAGGTGGAACATTTACATGTGTTTTATTTGATAATTGTATGATTTATTTATCATAAACATAGTATTCAGTTTGTATTTTATTTTTGTCTTTACAGCGCCTCAGACTGTGATATTCCAAAGGTAACCTTTTAGATCTTGTTGTGTGTTTGATGATGTGTGATTTTAATTTTGTTGGGATGGGTCTCTAAAGCTATGACTAAGAGCAGATATCTTTGTGTGCTTTTTTCTCTCAACTCTTTTCCTCACTATCCCTCCTCATTACTGTCTCTTCCAGTGATCAGCATGGGGAGGCAGAGGACGATGATGAGTGTGAGTTTGGGTGTTTGTCTTCATCTTGAGGGTATCATGCATAACAGTGAACTCAGTATGCACTTATAGAAAGTAATGTTCTCTTAATTCCCCTTTGTAGGTTCCCCTTATGCGGTGAGCCAGAGAGAGCAGGAACCCATGTACTCCCTCATTCAGCTGACTGAGCAGAAAACTGACTGTTCCACCAGTGGGGATGGAGAACTTGCCTCAAAGGCGTCAGGACACAAGGCCATCATGAAGAACAACTCCATTTATGAAACCGCGGGTCCATAGCTTCAAACTGCTGCCAGTGCACTGTGTCAGTGCTCAGTTGGGGCATGATGAGGGGGCTACTGGAGGCTTTTGGTTTTGTTGTGGACTAATTATTTTTTAGTTGATGTTATGTACGAAGCGTAACTTCTAAGTGGGCGTTTTCTCACCTTTCACTTCATTGCATCCGTTTGTGCTTGTTTTAGATCATGTGGTTATCAGTCATTAGTGTCCTCATCGTTGTTGTTTGGGGTGAGATGCATAAAGGTTGCTTAAGTTTTTTTTTTCAGTTCAAATGAGGAAGGAACTCTTGCTGTCTGAGCTTCCTGTGAAATTTCCCATGATGGTTGAGTTTCTCAATCTAGTCTTTCAAATTCATTGAATATTGGCTAGAAAAGGGTGCCGTTTTTGCACTTGAATTCTATTCAGGTGCATCAATCTATGTTATGTTGTTCTGTTTGTGTGAAATACAGTTTGTTCTATGTAAAGTTATATTTAAAGGCAAAAATGAACAAATACCAATGTTATACTTTTGTATTAAAATATTTTTTTAAAAGTCAGTCCAAAATGAATAATGTGCATTTGTTTTTAACTTCAGATAAACCTAACTTCATGTTTGTTAAGTCATATCTACTCTAAAATTTTAGAATATCTTTTGATTGCACACTGACAGAGATGCACAACATGCTCCCTCAAAAGCCACAAATTCAAAAGCACAATTATCCTGTTCTGTCATTATTCTGTTGGCATGTTATGGATACCTTTTCGGTCAGGCCTGGGTCTAGACTGCTCAGATTGGGGGTTTGACCATTTTCCTATATATGAAATATCATAGGCTTTGGTCACAGAAAGATAGGGGGGTTTGGGGGCATGCTCCCTGGAAGAATGTTTTAAAAAATGACTCCTTCAATGAGGACTTGATTCAAGGTATCTGCTATGAAAATTGACAGTTACAAAGCAGGATTATTGCAGCACTTGAACTGGTCACAACAAAAAACAGTTACACTTTACTTGAAGGTATCTACATAAGAGTGACATGACACTGCCATGAGCGTGTCATAAACATTATAAACAAGTCATAAATGTTTATGGCATAACACTCCTATCATTTTGTGTCATTCGTTTTTTGCCATGCATGTCAAGTTAAGATTAAGTTTAGGTTTAGGGTTGGGTTAGGTTTAGGTTTAGAGGAAAAAGCTCCGGCTCCCTTCTTCTTCGAATCTTTTTCGACAGTTCTCCCCTAATGATTAGGCCTAGGCTATTGTTGGCTGAGCAGATTTTTAAACTTTAATTTCTTTTTTCCTTTTTCAGGTTTCCATAATGGGTAAATATTCTATATAATTTCTCCTTTAATTCTGTGTGTATTATTGCATATTTTATTTTTCTGTTTTTCAGGTTTCACATTGCCAGAAGATCCCAGGTGTCCCCTCGGGTTCACAATGGAAACGATCTGACCATAATTGGAGGAGGTAGGCCTATGTAGGCCTATATAAATTTAGTAGTGAGAACAGGCGCGCACAATTTCCAGACAAGGAACAATTTCGGGTGCGAGTTAAAAAGAAAGTGTCAAATTAAAGTGATAAAACCACACTCAAGCTTTTTCTCATTGCTTATTTATTTAAACCATTCACACAGTCGCGTTTCGGCCTAAGCCATCATCAGTGGCTACATAAATAAAACAATGAGAAAAAGCTTGAGAGTGCAGTTGTATATTTAATTTGACATAGGCCTACATTTGTTTGTTTGACGTCGACGTTTTTTCCAGATAAATTCATATGGGACCACTAACACCATGACATAAATATAACAAGTGCTATATTTCTTCGGGGGACCTAGATTCATGTGGAAAACACTCCTCAGGTTAAAAAAACATAATCAATTATAAATAAAAAGATGGTGTAGGGCCTACTTTCCTCTCCTACTATGTAATAGACCTATGTCTTATTTATAAATAATATATTAAGATGTTTATTCAGGGATTCCTTGATTAAGGGGGGACATGAAGAGGAAATCGTAAATTCAGTAGGCTTTTCTCCTTAATTGACCTAAGTCTATGCACATTTCTATTTGGAAACTAGAAGGGGGTTGGTCAAAAGTAAGGCATGTATAAGGGTGAAATTATGGGGTGTTGTTTCGTAGTATATGGAAAAGCCAAAGCTGTAGGCTAGCCTGTGATCAAAATTGGCGTGTAGCCGAAAAACAAAGCATGTCCCACATTAGGGCAATCCACACAATTTCTCGCTAACCGTCTATCGCAGCAATTTGGCGCTAATATATAATTGGAAAGCCCGTGTTCCAGCTCGTTTACGCGTAGGCTACAGGTTTTACAGGCACTGGGCCAGCAGTGTAGTTCCTCGAGATACGTACAAAGTGCAGCCCCTGAAAACTACCCCCAACTAGATGTACCGCAGA
The DNA here is from genome assembly GCF_017589495.1 of Alosa alosa. Lineage (NCBI taxonomy): Eukaryota > Metazoa > Chordata > Actinopteri > Clupeiformes > Clupeidae > Alosa > Alosa alosa. Next base: position 16,057,471 of record NC_063209.1, on the reverse strand, counting down.
GCGGTACAAAATATGACTGCCGCCCAGTCCAGCACATGTTTTCCACAAAAATAAGTCACGCTGAAAGGCATCTGGTATCTGCTAGAGAACAAGTACCAAAACATGATTAGTTCATAGATTTCACATGTAATATACATTTTATACACCCCCATCTTGCCTGTTCATAATTCTGAGAAATTTTTGAATTGTGTGCATGTGTGCGTGTACATGTTTATGTTTATGTGTGTGTGGGTGGGTGTGTGTGCGTGCATGTGCATGTGCATGTGCTTGTGTGTTTGCCTGTTTATGTGCCTGTGTGTGTGCATGTGCATGCATGCGTATATATGTCTACTGTGTGAGTATGTGTCATACGTAGGATTACTGTGAATGTATGTGTGTGCGTGTGTATCTGTTTATGCACATGTGTGCATATGCAATGGGTTTACATGACCCCTGGAGGCAAACATACGCAAAAAATTGGTCATCCTAGGCCCTACGGTTCTCAAGATATTCACAGAAAACTGTGTCTACCCTACCCTCCTTTCGGGGGTCCAGTCCAGCGGGGGGCTACATATCAAAACGAAAAGCGATGGTTCCATGCTATCCATGTGGGGTTACATGCCCACCAAGTTTCGTGTAGGCTACCCCGGTCTTACAGTGTCCCGGGAATCCTTGACGGAAATTTGGACATGCGAAAAAGAAAAAAAAAAGAAAAAAATCTGACTAAACCTATGGTCATAATAAGTCAAGTACCTCTGGCTACAGCTTGCAGATCGGGCCTGGGCTCAATGTGGGGCGGAGTGCAACGTTGAGCTCAGCCCAAAATCAGCTTGTCATTCCCCGTCCTCTCTGTGTCCGTCTATTTACCCGGACACGGAGTAGGCCTATAATTTTTTCAAGGAAGAATGCTTCACTAAAGCGTATCCTCCTTGAACTACTGCCCACGTTAATCATGTCCCTTACCCCCTAGCCTTCTAGAATCTGTACACCATCGGCGTTTCTTGGGTAATCTAAGTAGGCTACGCTATAAAGATCATAACATCCAGTCTGCATAGGCCTATATGGCAATTATCATTATCAATGCATTTTAGCTTTAGCATATCGGTATTTTCTTTAATAGTTTAGTATCTGTGCGAGTCCGTACACCGTACAGAACATACAACAATAATATAATAGCCTATAATATCATAATATTGGCCTCTATATAGCCTTGTTTATGTGCATGTTTTTAATTGGCATATAACAACCTTGACACAGCCATACAAAAAGTGTAGTAGCCTACAGTTGTAACAGTAGCGTCATGAATGTAACAGTTCTAAAATCGTGAATCCTGCTGACTTAAACAAAGAGCTTCTGTTTTCAGATAAAATCAACAAAAAAGTCCAAATGTATGACTGTTAAAACAAATGTATTGCATTAGCCATTGCAGACCATATGTCACAGTGTTATGATAGCTCTTTACAGAGGCGTATAAAGCTTTTTAAAAGTGTGGGGGTTGTGGGATAGGAAAATGAAACAATCTGGCCAAATTATAAATAACTTCCTACAGGAACATTGTAAGTATTTTCTAGGAGGGGTGCGGACTATATTGGTGTCCGGGAGTTTCTCCCCCGAAATTTTTTTTGAAATTATCATTGCTATAGGCCTACAAACCATTTTATGCAGTTTGGGAGGGACAGAAGAAGCAGCGCCCCTCATATGTGTGGCTCATGTGACATGTAGGCCTACATGATCTACCTGCCATCACTTCACTATTTGGCACTACCCTACATGGAGACATCTCATGTTATAGATCAAGAAATCATTTCAGAAATTATGTTTTGTGCATATGGGTTAGCAGGCTACAATAAATTCCCTAACAGACAGCAGCCTAATTTTGAGGTATCACTAATACCTATTAAATAAATGTAAAGGACACAGAATAGTGACATAACTGTAAGCTCGCATTCAAAAACGTTTGAAACATATGCAAAGGGAATATAAATAAATAGTGTTGCATATAGCCAGCTTAATTAATGTACATTTAAAGATTATGATTGGCAGTTTCTATGCTTTTTCCATCTATAGTTACAGGAAGCTACGTTGTTGTTTAAACTATTGTTGTTTCTATAGCCTAGTCCACGTTACCTCTAGTTTCACTTGCTGCAGGGACGCACACATTCCATGAGCGCTCATAAGCGTTCTATTTGAGTTACATGCTGGAAATCTTAGTTCTCAAATAGAACTCAAAGGTGTCTTGACGCCGCCGTTTGTAAGATCAAAATAAGATGTTTTAAATGGAACGCGATCGTATGTAAGACAAAGATATCCAGTAGATGTAGCCTACTGTAGCACTACGACACACATTGACAGTGAAATGCCGCCGACGTTTGATCAGATCAAATAAGACGTTCTAAATGGATCACGATGTAATTAGCCTACAGTAAGCTGTTCAGATCTGTTCCAAACGTCTTGGAGACGTGTGCTGACTGTGCTATGTCTATTCATGGGTTTCATCAGGTCCCTTTCCACAGGTGTATTAATCAAGCACCATCCAGTCTGCATTGATAATTAAGGTGCTTGATTTTATACACCTGTGGAAAGGGACCTGATGAAACCCATGAATATAGTTGATGACACCAAATTAAAAAGTATTTCTGATTGGGGAAACGTTTAGCCTAGTTTATTTATTTTTTTCAGTCCGCGGTTCCATATATTCAATCTTGCTGCAAATGATCAGACGTGTGACGCACCGGGCATAACTCAATTTCGCTGCTACGTGGACCAGTAGGTTAATTGTTGAGGAGGCCCATAGTTTGAGAAAAGCTGCAGATCATAGACAGAGAAGGCATAATGCTCCGAGAACAGTAGCCAAAGGTCTTTTTGCAGAAACAACAAGTGCCTTGGTGCACGCACCCCCGCTTTCACTTTGACTTCACTTTGACTTTGACTGATTTCTACATTGTGACAAAAACTGTCAGTCAGACAGTGCATTTTGGTTTACTAAATTAGCGTAATGCGGTAACAATGATCATTTTAATTTTACCTGAAATCTGCTCACTGCAGGCGTTATAATGCAGACCCAAGGAGCTGCACAGACGCACACTTTGAATTTGATCAGAGCGGCGCTGGTTCTTCACTGGCTAATTTGATATGATTAGATGACCGTTCAATCAAATCAACAGACCTATTTGTGTCTCTCTGTGGTTCCAACTCTTACGGGAGCGTTTCTTTCTATATTTTACTTTCATTTTAATCTGACAAAAAGTGTGGGGGATAGAATCGTGTTCTAGCAAAAGTGTGTACGTTATAACACCCACATCCCCCACGCTTGCTACGCGCCTGGCTCTTTATGCTTATTTTGGTCCACTTGATAAAACCAGTAGGCAAAATATAGTTGATAAACTGCTTATTTCTCACATGTCTGAAGCATTTGGTTAAACAGTGATATTTCAAGTTGCTCTGTTAACTTTAAATGGGTGTGATCGCGGCACAAAAATCAAAATCCATAACTAGCAATCAGAAGTGTTGCGCGAAAAAATCAGTTCATTTTGTCATAGAGACGGGTTTCAACTGACCCGCACAGGTAATATGTTTTTATTTTCATTTAATTGCATTTGATATGATTAACTTGAAACAGAGGGACTGAAGATATGAATGACACGTGATTGAACTTCACACGCTCAAATTTCACGAAGCAAATTTAAACAAAACGTTTATTAAACGAATTTTGCACAAAAATAATGCTGCACCTTTTTATCTCTGGTCGTATTAATTAAACCATTCATGTTTGGATGGCTGTAAGATTATACATAATTACATGCTATGATCTTTCCGTACACCATATCTTGAGAATAAAACATTGTTAGATTTGTACCACTGTTACAATTGTAGGCTACCAGTTCTCCCCTACGCAGCTATACCCTACCCAGTAGGCTACTGTTAGCCTAAGAAGCATCTAACCTCCGTGTTATTTTCTCTTGAAGTTGAGAAAATGCCTTTATATATAGATTTAAGCATTCTTCTTAGAGATTATGTTGAGAAATATAACTTGTAGGAAACCAGGTAGACCCTACAGACATGGTCAACGTGAGAAGACGTGCTGAAGGTGGGCTGAGCTCAACGTTGCGCTCCGCCCCACATTGAGCCCAGCCCCGATCTGCATGCTGCAGGGGCTTCTCCATGACATTTGCCATGTGCCATGACATTTTTTACCCCACTGCTAGGCCTACTCTGCCCACAAGATGGCAGTGCCGTGTAATATATCTCACGTACTGTAGACTGTGAAGAATAGCCTATGTCTACTTGGGGTTGGGGACATAGGTTGATCTATTTATAAGAAAAGGCGAGTTACTACAATACATTTTGGCGTCGAATTACATTATTTATTTGACAGTAAAATATGCATGATTTAACAGCAGCTGTGTCCTTCCAAGCTTCTAGGCCTACATCTTACTACTCAATAGTTTTCCATTGCTTTATGTATTTTCGAATCACAGCGCACCATGCAGCCAATAATCATACGTAAAGAAGTTACAACATCTGAATGAACGCGATGAAATTATAGTCCCATATGGACAAGTGGGTTAAGGAATCCCAACAATAACATTGTAGACCACACCTCCAACACAGTTTGAGGAGGACATCCACGCTCTCAGCCCCTCCTCCGTGAATATGGCTGCGGCTTTTGCAATGCAAGCTGCCTGCTCGAAAATTTTGTCAACGATGACCCCCGGTTAGTTTAATTCTTTGAAGTATCTAGTTACTGTCTACAGGAGAAAGGCTTGGAGAAGTTGGCATAGTTTATTGCCCTTCTTATAAAATAAAGGCGTCAAGGGTGCAACATTTTCGCTAACGTTGCATGCACCAGCAACAGCCCGCTGGACTGGACTGACTGTCGGGGTTGACGTTGGCAAAGTTCGGCAATTTGAGATTCATCTGTCAGCTGCTTAGGTTCTTCGATAGCACTTGGATTTGATTTCAACTTAACCATCACACTCTGGCTGAGCTGCGACCAAAGATAACCGGATGAATTGTGCGAATGAGGTGGTCAGGTGTAACGTTACGGTGAACTAAATGGGGATTTTCAACTCAAGAAAATGGACTTTAAGAGCTCAGGGTTTGAGATCATTAGCCAGCAATAGCCTGGTAGCTTGCTAATCTGGCTAGCTAACCAACTAACTGTCGAATCAAGTTGTAAGAATATTGAACGTGTCCACTGTGCAAACTAAATAGCCGTGCACTGGACAAATATTTATGCGCTTCACTTGGTTCTTTTTCTGAGTTGAATTCTGTGCAGTGAGCTAAGGGAGCTCCTCGGCTAACTGGTTGCTAGCATGTTTTCGGTGAAGCCACTGAAGCCGACGTTCAAGTCCTATCTTCCCCCTGTACAGGTGAGTGATGTGAAGATTCACCTTGGATTTTGGATTTCAACCTTTAAATGGTTGACCGAAAATTACCGCTTAACACGTAAAACACTTGCTTAACACATTGGTCGCGATTTTAAGTTAGCATTTACTCATTAAAGTGATCCATATGGATACTGGCAGTATCATTCGGATGTTATGCGTGATTGGTTAGATTGGATAGTAGGCTATACCTGACCCTGTTTTATTTCGGCAAAATTAAGATGGACAGGTTTGCTATATCATTAACTAGGCCTACCTGTACTGGAACTGTGATTTTGCAGTTGCCTACTGATTATTGTCAAAGGACTTTCAAATGTAGGCTACGTTCAACATGCATCTGTGAACAGCAACCTTACTTTCACCATGTGTAGCCTACCATGTTTTACTGTAACCTTTGCTGGAAATGAGACTGCTTTCTCAAGCATAAACATACATGTTTATTGTTGTATGAACTTGTGTACAATCCACAGACTGATCTGAAGAAAAGTCCTCAGCTGACAATCCGGAAACTTGAGGCCAAACTCCTCCCAGGTGAGTTCTCCCCTGGCACGACCTTCATGAGTTGCCAGTCATGTCACACAGATAGAAGCCAGGCAACTTTAAGGCAAGTCAGAAAATGTAGCATACATTTGAATTGAGATGATCATCACTGTTCACTTTCTTTCTTCGGTCATTAGTTTGAAACAAAGGCTGTCATTGCATGGCAATCTTCACAGAGATCACACCAATCTTTATTTTTGCAAGAAGATTTTCATATGTTTTTGTGCCACAATATGCATACAACTTTGTGTTCAGTAATGATTATGCTCCTTGGAATAATAGTTTAGAGCTGTGGTTTTTGTGAGGTAAATGGTCAGATTATTGTAGATGTCCACTGTCCAACCAGGCCTTTAAGAGTTTGATGAGATAATGTGTGAGTTTACTGCAGCCACAGAATCTTAATCAACTTTCATTCCCAAGATTCTTTGCTGCATTCTATAGAGCCCTTGGAATGGTATACAGAACCTGAGTCCCTCTAGACGCCTCAGCTCTCTGGCAGTAGTCTCCATGGTGATGTAGTTCTGAAGCCATGTCTTTCTTTTCTGTCTGCAGACGGCCACGCATAATTTAGCTAACAATAGCTTTGAGCAAGTCTGTGCTTTGTGCTATCTGCCTTCTTACGCACAGTTAGTCTGTGTGTGTGTGTGTGTGTGTGTGTGTGTGTGTGTGTGTATACAGGTGAGAGGAGAGGGTTTTAAATTATTAATTTCATGCCTTCAAAGGTTTCTTCTGCCTTACTTGACAAGGATGCCCACTTTAGCTGTCACCGTATTCTCCGTCTGCGTTCACAGAGCCGTGTGAAATTTTAATGCATGGCTTCATGGCTCTAGCCTCCAGGGCTGGCCTAGTTTGTGTTTAGCTGGGTCGTGTGTTTTCAGTCGGAGAGCTCTTCCTCTTCCTTCTGAGTTGTCAGGGGACTGCCTCCTACGAGACTTCTGATGTGAAGGTATGTGAGTGGCAGGTGACCTGTAGGGTGTGTCATCCTCCTCAGTCGTGCGACCCTTTGTAAATGTGCATGTGACTGGGACACAGACTTGTTTTGTGCGTGCTATCAGCAGAGGGGTTTGCATACCACAGATAAGGTTGAGTGTGTTATTAAGTGGCAGACACTAGGCTACTACTTTGTGTATAGCATGCTGTGGTCGCAGTATAGAAAACTGTGGTCTGTTTTTGTTGTCCACTAGCCTGGGTTTTCCCATGCTGCCTTACGCACGCGATTTTATTCATGCTGCTAGGCAGCCTGGATTCTATGGGCTTCACAAAACGGAGGGAGGGCAGCAAGAAGATGACGACACACCAAAGCCATTATGAGCTACGTACAGATGCATTTGATAGACATTCGTTGCACCCAATAAACGGCTCTGGGTGTTCGTAAACCAGGTTTCAAATACGAGAAAAGGAATGTCTAGTTCCCAGATCCCATCCCAGGCTAATTGTCCACGGCAATTTAAAGAAAACTTTCAATTTAATTTTGAAACATTTGAATATGAGTATGACGGCAGCTTCCCACTTCCCTGTTGCTACACCTGCCACAGGTAAACTGACAGCTTAGAGTGATGGCCTCTCCATCTCATGTTGCGTTGTGGTGTTACTCAAATGACCCAGCTGATTGGCAAGTCTTTAGGAGTATCCAAATGACCCAGCTGATTGGCTAGTCTTTTTAGGAGAACCCAAATGACCCAGCTGATTGGCTAGTCTTTAGGAGTATCCAAATGACCCAGCTGATTGGCTAGTCTTTAGGAGAACCCAAATGACCCAGTTGGTCTTTAGGAGAACCAAAATTACCCAGCTGATTGGCTAGTCTAGGAGTATCCAAATTACCCAGCTGGTTGGACTGGTATTTAGGAGAACCCAAATGACCCAGCTGATTGGCTAGTCTAGGAGTGTCCAAATTACCCAGCTGGTTGGACTGGTCTTTAGGAGAACCCAAATGACCCAGCTTACTGGCTAGTCTTTAGTATCCATGACCTTGCTGGTTGGACTGGTCTTTAGGAGAACCCAAATGACCCAGCTGATTGGCTAGACTTTAGGAACAGCCATAGTGTGGATGGATGTGTGCACTGCTGTCATTAGAAAACATCCATTTCTCTGATGAGCCCATACAGTTCTTGTGCAGACGAGGCTCATTTCCTGTGGCTGTCACGGTGTTTTCCCTCAAGCTGACGCTAACCCTGCACAAATAGTCTGCTAATGGGTTGTGTGTCTCCTTCCGTCATGGCAATATGGGAAGTTTACACAGGACTAATTTCATTAAACTCCCGCAACACTGTCCGGCTTTGTGTGCGTCGGTGCTATGGAAAAATGGGAATGTCCCATCCAACCCACAGGATCAGAAGAAACTAGACTTGGGATAAATAAGAATGGGATTAGCTTTTGGGAAGCAGAAGAGATGGCCTTCAGCTGGAGTAGCCGTAAGAATCTGCATCCTCAGTCATAACCAGAGTAATGAGAAGCACAAGGAGTCCCATCACATCAGGAGTGGTGTAGTATTAATTGATGCCTAAGTACGGTCTACTCTGCACTGTAGCTTGAATGTCATTCCTCATTTATGACAGTCACTGAGGATAAAAGCATCTGCTAAATGTTTGTGAATGTAAATAGGAGTGGAGGGTGACAAGGATGAAGATGATAATTAGAAGGAGGATGAAGAGGCCAATCCTCCTTGTGAGCATGGACCTACTTGTCAGACCTACTTGTGAGCATGTTCTGCGGATGTCAAGCGGTTGGGCCGTATATCTGAACAACATAACCGGCTATTTGGAAGTCTGCTTACACTTCCCTCCTAGTTTGTACACTACTTACACTACTCCCCTCCTAGTATTTCCGACGGACATTATGTAAATGAGCTTGTGTCTGAACGAAGCGAAGATCATGCGGAGATTCTGTTCATGTGCGTGTTCAACCACGCTTAGATTCTGTTCGTGCGTCGGTGTCATTCACACATAATGTCCATGTAAGCATCACATCTGAATCACCCGAAGGGTCGGACCTCCGTTTGACAAAGATCCGCATATACTGCCGAAGTTGTGTTTGAAAACAGCTATAGAGAGTTATAGGAGGAGAGCCTAAAGCCCACAGCGGTGAACCACAGGACGTGTTTGGAGTGAAGGACTAAAGGAATGGACTGAATAGGATGGCATGTATTTGCATGCAGCCAGTGTGTGGGCAAGTTAACCCAAAGCTACTTTGAGTATGTGGTTGGACATAGCGTTTAATCAGTGTGTTTTCATGGAAATTAGCACATGACATGTTATCTTGTTAGCAGCTTGCTCTACCAGTTTAGTTACTGTTCCAGGAACATGTTACTGTAGTAGAGCTTGTTTCATATGGTGGCAAACTGTCAACATTTGTAGCTGTGGAACACAGTCACGTCGAGTGCAGAGGAAAATACTTCCATGATTATTATTCTGTAATTGATTTTCACATATTTCTACATATTCACACAGCTTTCTTGCATATATGGTCATGTATTCTTGCTATTATGCTTAATGTGGGCTTTTCATCTTTATTAGAAATAAATGTCTATTATTTAGAAATGATTTAGAAATTGTTTTATATTATTTTGAACTACTAATGTAGTGTATACATTGTAAGTTGCTTTTGACAAATGTCTCTGACCAATACCATAATTGTAAAGGCACACATTAGTATCTACTGCCCTTGTAATATAGGATCTGTTTGAGCTCCTTGTTGTGTGGGTCAGTGTTGCATGGACACAGCACACTGTATGGAAGAGCACAATAGGCCTGCGGTGATTTCGGGTTGCGGTTCTGCTTATCGCTCCCGGTTCCCGGTTGTTTCTCATCGATTATACTCGATTCTAATATTTCGGTTCTCAACTGTAGCCAGAATTAGGCCATGGTCCTACTCAAAGTGCTATAACAGGATTATTATTGTTGAGTCCAGCTGTGACTGGAGCCATGAATAGCACTGTGAGCAGACCATGAGAGAGAAGTTCTGGGTGAAGCCATAGGGAAGAGTGATGTTGCATGTGTGAATAAAACTGTGTGAGTGTGAGCGCACGCAGTGGAAGATGTGAGAAGAGAGGAAGTGGGCTCAGCGTGAGAAAGAAAGAAAGAAAGAAAGAAAGAAGGAAAAATATGGCTGGTGTCAAACATCAGGAAGAGAGTCTGATTGCATAGAACCAAGTCGAAATTTGAATGTGGAGCAGAAGAGGGGAAATATGAATAGCCAACGTCTAATGTGATGATGAGCACCCAGCAGCACCTGTGGTCGAGCTTGGCAAATAATACGTTTTAGAAGGAAAGGAAAGGACAGTGGACATAAGCTAAAACATCTCTTATCCCCAGCTAAACTAACATCTAGAGTCGACCCAGAGGTATTGTCCAGACTCTGCTGATTGTCCAGACTCAGAATCTGCGTCGTTCTATTAAATAACGTTACTTTGTAGCCTTCCAATCGGTTGAAGCGGAGCTTTGTTACCACGTTATCGAGTGCTTTCAGTTTCTCTTGCGCAGACGCGCACACGAATGCATTGAATGAACGCTCATACCACCACACTTAATTGTAAGCTTATGCCTCTATGTTTAGATGGCACCAAATTAGCAAGTATTTCCTCCCTATTGCAGAAACGTTTGTTTTCTTTTTCTGTCGTTCCGCGCTTCCTTGATCATTTCAAGCAGTCTCCACGTCGCCCATAGTTTGAGAAACGTTTCTGTAAAGGACTATGTTGTTACTGGGGCTGGAGGAGTCCTGAGGGGTATTACTTGGAATACCCTCCTGGGGTCCTGTAGGGAGAGGACTGTTGTCACTGGGGCTATAGGCATCCTGTAGGGAGAGCACTGGGTGGGTACTGGGCTGTGTTGTTACTGGGGCTATAGGCATCCTGTAGGGAGTGCACTGGGTGGGTACTGTGTTGTAACTGGGGCTATAGGCATCCTGTAGGGAGAACACTGGGTGGGTACTGTGTTGTAACTGGGGCTATAGGCATCCTGTAGGGAGAACACTGGGTGGGCACTGGGCTGCACGAGCTGCTGTGTCCCCATCTGGAGTAATTGGCCTCTGAGGCGTTTCCCTTCTGCTTTATAATTAAGCAGCGTGAGATGGACCTTCCCTGTTTCCAAAATAGACACCCCGCGCATACTTTCCCTCTTTTAAAACGCTGACCCACACAAAAACACAACCCTCCCTTTAGCTGTGTGTGTGTGCGTGTGCAAGTGTGTGTGCTTTTCATGTGTGCATGCATTTCCACATGGTGTTGTGTGTGTGTGTGTGTGTGTGTGTGTGTGTGTGTGTGTGTGTGTGTTAATGTTTGTTGGTGTAATTGTTGTGCTGTTGTGTGTGATTTGTGGATGTGTTTCAACACTGGTGTGTGTGTGTTTGTGTATGTTTATGTGTGTGTGTGTGTGTGTGTGTGTGTGTGTGTGTGTGGTGTGGGATTTGTTTTAAATCTAACATGGTGACAGCAGGCTGAGAGGAACCGTGCTCGTGGTGACCCACTTCTGTCTTTGGAATGGAATTTAAATGCACAATTTAGCTGTCCGCTACCCGGTGGACCTTATTTATTCTGGTGTCTAAATCGTCCACTTACATCCTGACCTGACTGCAGAGTGTTGCTCAGATGGGCACAGGGAAGGCCTGGCGCGCTGGACCACTAAGCGGGGCATTCGCTAACGCTGCCAGATTTAGTACATATGCCAACATGCCAGCATTTCTATGGTAAGAAAGTGTATGCAAGAGGCTGGGGTGGACAAAGGTTTCACACACACACACACACACACACACACACATACACACTCACACACACACATACAGATAGAATGAGTGATGTGACACTCATTCGGGTTACTCGGGGGGGGCGCTAACACACCCCTACGTGCTCAACGGCCACTTTGGGAGCCTTAAAGGTGGTATGATGCAGGACCGAGGCCGAGTGTGTCCTTGTGTGTTGTTTTGTGAATGCGAGAGTCACACATCTCAAAGCAACAGGAAAAAGAGGGAGGAAACACTGTGTGTTTCTTGGAAGGAGGACGTGGGCTGGGGGGTGAGTTATGGGCAGTATTTCCTGCTGTTTGAACTGTCGGAAAAGAAGACACAATGACGCTCTTATTGGGCGACATGTTCTGGTGGAGTAACAGGTGTCTGTGTGTGTGTGTGTGTGTGTGTGTGTGTGTGTGTGTGTGTTTCTGAGGAAATGGAAATGGAAGGAGCTGTGTAATGGAGAAGCTAGTCCTCTGTGTGTAGTGTGTGTGTGTGTGTGTGTAAGTGTGTGTTTGGTGTGTTTCTGAAGAAATGGAAAGGCCTGTGTGATGGAGGGGGCTAGTCCTGTGTCTGTGTGTCTGTGTGTCTAGTGTCTGTGTGTCTGTGTGTGTGTGTGTGGAGGGGTATTTCTAGGATGAGCGCTAGTGGAGAATCGGAGTGTGTTATTTGGAGTGTGTTAGAGAATCGGAGTGTGTTATTTCTGAACACAGCCCAGCCCTTATGTGAGGACTCCGTCTCTGAATAACAGGTAGGCTAACCTAGTAGTTTACAGAGACATCACACTGTCTCTCACTGTGTGTTTGTGTGTGCCAGAGAGAGAGTGTGTGTGCGTGTGTGTAGTGTGTGTGTGTGTGTGTATGTGTGGGAGTACATAGCAGCGCAGGGCAATGCTTATGAGCTTATTATTTGCCATGGCTGCCATGTAGTTCTGCATTGTTTTGGCTGAATTATGATTGTGTGTGTGTGTGTTGGCTTTATCTGAGAGTGTTTTTTGTGATGGGGCCTCTGCTTGTGTTGTAGTTTGAATGCGGATCTGTGTGTGTGTGTGTGTGTGTGTGTGTGTGTTTGTATGCATATTGATGTCTAAGTGTGTGTGGGTGTGTGACCTCAATGTGGCCATTCATCCTGATCCCTCAGTGAAGCGACTCATTCAGACCCCCCTTTGGCTCCCGACAGAGGACAACACACCCCAGAGTCAGACCTCGTCCAACACACCCCAGAGTCAGACCTCGTCCAACACACCCCAGAGTCAGACCTCGTCCAACACACCCCAGAGTCACATCACATCACATCTCATCTCTCTCTCTCTCTCTCTCTCTCTCTCTCTCTCCTTTCTTTCTTTCTTTCTTTCTTTCTTTCTTTCTTTCTTTCTTTCTCTCTCTCTCTCTCTCTCTCTCTCTCTCTCTCTCTGTGTGACAGGTCAGGTGAAGATGAAGGCTCAGGCTTTTATCTGCAGTGTATATAGGAGTGTATCTTCGCTAGCTGTTTGATCAAGCCCTAGATAGATTTCTCTCTCACTCTCGCTCTTTCTCTCTCTGTATCAGTAAGGGTGTCAAAGAGAGCGACAGAAGAGGCTTGCTGTACACTTGTGACATTCATATGCAAACACACACACACACACACACACACACACACACACACACACACACACACACACACACGTGTACACACACACACACATATTTACGCATCCACCCAGATACACTCACACACACATAGACCTGTATATTTCCAGGTGGAGAATGTGATGTCATCAAACTCAAACTCTGAAGACACTGTCTTTCTGTTTCTCACTTACACACACACACACTCTCTCTCTCTTTCTTTCTTTCTCTCTCTCTCTCTCTCTCTCTCTCTCTCCCTCACACACACACACACATTACTCCTCCCTGTAAGCCTATTTTGTTATATACAGATGGAGAGTCTGATGTCACGACACACACACACACACACACACACACACACACACACACACACACACAGACACACAGTGACCCATCCCAGCTTTGTTTACATGCTGGCAGGCAGACAAAGTTGCTGGTGTCTGTCTGTTAGAACTCCGTCAGGGAGAACATTCCACTTTCAATCACCTGCCCCCTCTCAAACTCACCTCTGCACACTTTAAGCTCACTGTTGCACACACATTAGTCACACACACAGTCATGCACACACACAGTCACACCTACACACACACTTATGTACTAGCATTTGCGTTATACCGTAAAACTCCAAATAATAGCCCGGGCTTTTATTTTCCCAAATCGCCAAACTGCACCGGCTATATTAGAGACAGGCGTCTATATGAGACAGGCCTTCAATTCCCTTTACACAAAACTTTTCCTCTGCAAAGATGGAAAATATTATCGAATTAATTATTTCAAACACACTGAATGTCTACCTATATGATTAGGTTATCTGATGACAATTACAGATCATGATTCATTTAGTGTTGAGATGTTGTTCATTGAGTGAGATACAGTAGACCTAAGATCCAAATAGCGGGGATAGCCAGAACAGATGAAACACGTTTTAATTAAATGTAATTTACAAAGAGATCGTATCACACTGAAAGCTCCTATTTTGTCACTAGCAAATAGCCTATATCGGTCCTTTGTCAAATACAGTTGCATTATCAGCCCTGACCAAAACTGTTCAGGAATTATTTATGCAAAAGTGGAACGTGCTTAATGTTTCATTCTCCCTCCTTTTCGGCACAAATAAAACAGCATGAGAGAGCATGAACCATATTGTTTCTCCCATTTTGTAGGCTATTTGCCAAATTTGACAACAGTATACATTCAAATCATAGCCTACTTCCAGGCGCGCGGGAACATATTTTTGACCAGGGGTGAATACGCCATTTCAGTGCCGTGTATGAGTAGGTCTAAGAGTGAGAAGTTTTATAATGCCCTGGGCAGCCACATTCCACTGCAACTATGCCAGCACTTGCCACTCCGACTCATCAATAAAAACTGTGCGCGCACACACCAGTCCCATAGAAGCCCACGTGACTTTACATCATTAACCTATTTCAGTATATAGCCAGAGAATGTCCGTAGACGGGCTCTGATATAGCCTAGTCTAAGGTAAATTCCTTTTCTGACTTCTTTCTCTTTATCGCCATGGCATTTTAGAATAAAGAATAGCGTTTCGCGAACCGTTCTGGTTTTGTTGCCAGCATAAAACAAACACCATCGGCCTATCCATGGAAATTTTAAACACAAGGGATGAATTGAGCGATGACTAAATTGGGACATATAGGCATAGTTCATATTGAAAAGTTATACAATTTGGAACTCTAGCTTTTCCCCACGCCCAGTCTTTTAATGCCATCTAATCATAACATCGCAGTCTGCCATACCTTAAGCCCAAATCACACCCAAGATTCGCGACGAGATGAGCAGCAACTTTGCAACATTCTAAAACCTTGCAACTGTGACCAGACATGGTGAATGCCTTGCGACGGCTTGCAACGACGTGCAACATCTAATTCGCACTGCTGTAACCTCCTTTCTGTAATGATTTTGTGTCATTGTGAATCTTAGGTGTAAATTGGGCTTTAAACAGACGATCTAACGGGTTTTAGAAGATTAAATATAACCCGAAACTAGAAAAAAAAAGACCAGGCCTCTACTGGAGACCGGCCTTTAACCCAAACCTGTAGCCATGCCAGGCGTTTAAAAGAGACAGGCGTCTCTTTGGGACTCGGCGATTATTTGAAGTTTTACGGTAAGTTCATAGTCTTGTGTTTTTAACTGTTTTAATGTGGATAATTATTTGCAGAGAGACATTCATATGTCACA
Organism: Alosa alosa; assembly: GCF_017589495.1. NCBI lineage: Eukaryota > Metazoa > Chordata > Actinopteri > Clupeiformes > Clupeidae > Alosa > Alosa alosa. Next base: position 16,042,041 of record NC_063209.1, on the reverse strand, counting down.
CACTGACACACACATACTGACACACACACACTGACACACACACTGACACACACACACACACACACACAGGGCGTGATGCTATCTACCTATGTACATTGTCATCTGAGGCCTGTCTTCCCTCTGACTTTAAAGAGAAGGATTTGGTTAATCCTTGTGTTGGACACACACACACACACACACACACACACACACACACACACAAACACTCAAACACAAATCGATCTCAGCTGTTCAAAACTGTGGTCCCACTTTCAGGTCACCCAGTGGTCACCGGAGAGGACGTGTATTGAGTGATTCTGTGACCTAATGCATTAAAACGCCAATGGCTTTCTTCTCTTGCCCTTGACAGACACACACTCTCACACCCATCTCTCTCTCTCTCTCTATCTCTCTCTCTCTCTCTCACTCACTCACACACACACACACACACACACACACACACACACACACACACACAGACAGAGGTGGGCTTCTGGTATTTATTGACTCGTCCTGGTGCATTATTGGTTTTGGTCTGGGCCGGTTTAGTCTGCCAGGCCTCTGCTTTTTAGCCTGCTCAGGGATTGGCTGAGCCCCACATTCTCACAGGTTCTGCTACGTTCTGTCATGTTCTGCCACATTCTCACAGGTTCTGCTAAGTTCTGTCATGTTCTGCCACATTCTCACAGGTTCTGCTACGTTCTATCATGTTCTGCCACATTCTCACAGGTTCTGCTACGTTCTGTCATGTTCTGCCACATTCTGCCACATTCTCACATGTTCTGTGGAGGGTGCACTGTTGGGGACAACTCGCTGTGTAAGACCTCAGCAAGTCAGAAAGGTCTAGGAGAGTGTGTGTGTTTTTGTTGATGAGTGTGTGTGTGTGTGTGCTACGCTGAAGAAGAACTAACTACAACAGGAAAGAGAATGACTGTGAGTACCTAAAATACCAGAATGACTTCACCAGTGTGTGTGTGTGTGTGTGTGTGTGTGTGTGTGTGTGTGTATGGCAAGCCGATTGAGCATTTATTCAGATATCTTGATATCAGGCATAATTGTCATGTACATGCAAGCCATTTCTGTTCACTAGTTAACTAGTAAGCCATTTCTGTGTGAACTAGTTAACTAGTGACAGCCAAAATGCTCACTAGTTAACTTGTAAGGCCCGGGTTGAGACCAGGGTTCAATTCCTTAGAAGTGCATGAAGTTTTTTTCTTGATTTTGAGCTTTTAATTACTTTTGAAACCATGTGCAGTTAATGTGTACAATCACTGCCACACATGCAAACTAGTGAGACTTAAAATGTTCCACTAGTTAACTAGTGGACAAAAACGGTCAGCTTGTTTGTGTTTTTAGGTGTAACTAGTGAACAAAATATGCATGCCACTGGTTAACTAGTAAGGCCCACAACACCATCACTAGTAAACTAGTGGGTATTTTGGTCTTTACATGTTAACAAGTGACCATTTTGGCATCTCACTAGTTAACTAGTGGGGCTGGAATGGCCTTCACTAGTTAACTAGTGGGCATTTTGGGGCACACTAGTAAACTAGTGACACTTTTTGCACCTCACTAGTTAACTAGTCGAATGGAAATTGCCATCACTAGTTCACTAGTGGGTGTTTTGGTGCACACTAGTAAACTAGTGACACTTTTTAGACCTCACTAGTTAACTAGTGGGCATTTGTGTCTTCACTAGTTAACTAGTGAGAAGTTCTGCCTTCACTAGTTTACATGTAAGTGTCACACTGAAGCCACTAGTTTACTTGCTAGAGTACCTTTGGCCAGCATGTTAACTTGTGTGCCACATGCAAATGTTGTGGGTGGGATTTCGTGAAATTCTGCACTGTGATTGGTTGTCATGTTCTATTTGGACATAGGGAGCCAATAGAAAGCCTCAATTTCAGAATTCTCCGCCTCCCTAATTTGAATTCTCAAGCCACTAGTTGACTAGTGTGAATTTTGTCTTGAACTAGTATACTAGTATACATTTATGACCTCAGTAGTTAACTAGTTTGGACAAATGATGCATCAACTAGTTAACTAGTGAGCCTACTGCCATCACCTAGCTAGCTAGTAAGCCATTTATGGTTCACTAGTTAACTAGTGACATTGACCTACTGCAACTAGTTAACTAGTGATGTGTTTTGCCTTCACTAGTAAACATGTGCACATTTTTGGCTGTCACTAGTTAACTAGTGAGACCCAAAAGCCTTCAACTAGCTGACTGGTATGCATTTTGGCCTTTACTAGTTAACTAGTAGACATTTCTGGCTCTCACTAGTTAACTAGTGAAGCTAAAATGTGTTGACTAGTTAACTATTGAGCCTTTTGGCTCCCACTAGTTAACTAGTGTGCATATTTTGGCCCTCACTAGTTAACTAGTTCACACAAACATGGCTCACTAGTTAACTAGTTAACAAAAATGGCTTACATGTACATGACAATTATGCCTGATATCAAGATATCAGAATAAATGCTCAATCGGCTTGCCATAGTGTGTGTGTGTGTGTGTGTGTGTGTGTGTGTGTGTGTGTGTGTGTGTGTGTGTGTGTGTGCCCCCCTCCACTCCACTCTTTGTTCAGTTATCAGCAGTGTGTTCCACGTGCCTTCTGTAAGCCCATTAGTCCCTAAAACAATAGGAACTGCCTCGTCAGACTCCACAGGAACAAGACCTTGTGTCTGCGCTCAGCATAGTTCAACACTTTTCACTTTAACTCTGAACCCACCACCATGTTTAACACTTTTCACTGAACACTGAACCCACCACCTTGTTTAACACAGTTCACTTTAACTCTAAACAGTTCAGGGTTTGGACATTTTTAAAAAATGTTTACTTTTACACTGTATAGTCCAGTGTTACCACAGGGTTTAACACTGTTCACTTGCATTGTGCAGTGCAGGACGGAGCGGGATATCCAGCTGAAGGTGTGTCTCATGTCTGCCTGTTGCTCTCAACCTACAGTTGAAGTCAAGGACATTGATATGGAGAAACTTATAAAGATTCGCCTCTGGTTTGGAGCTGAAGCAAACATGTCTCACTAACATTTATAAAGCCTAAGCGAACATGCTTTAGAAATTAGATTAATCAGAGGTTTACATTTATACTCTGTCTTTCCACAGAGTTACTGTATTTTTCGGACTATAAGTCGCATCGGAGTATAAGTCGCACCAGTCAAAAAATGTGTCATGAAGAGGAAAAAAACATATATATAAATATATATATATATATATATATATATATATATATATATATATATATATATATATATATATATATATATATATATATATATATATTGCACCTGAGTCGCAGGACCAGCCAAACTATGAAAAAAAGACTTATAGTCCGGAAAGTACGGTAGTTCCTTTTCCCCAATTAGCACGGTGGGCTGGGGCAGCCGTGGCCTACTGGTTAGCCCTTCGCACTTGTAACCGGAGGGTTGCCGTGGCCTACTGGTTAGCCCTTCGCACTTGTAACCGGAGGGTTGCCGTGGCCTACTGGTTAGCCCTTCGGACTTGTAACCGGAGGGTTGCCGGTTCGAACCCCGACCAGTAGGCACGGCAAGGCACCTAACCCCTCACTGCTCTCCGAGCGCCGCTGTTGATGCAGTCAGCTCACTGCGCCGGGTTTAGTGTGTGCTTCACCTCACTGTGTGTTCACTGTGTGCTGAGTGCGTTACACTAATTCACGGATTGGGATAAATGCAGAGACCAAATTTCCCTCACGGGATCAAAAGAGTATATATACTTATATACTTAGTTACAGTTGACCCAGTAGCGCACGGGTATAAACACTCTTAATAAAGTGTATGCCACAGCATGCATAGGTTAGGTGAGCTCTGATTTCAGCGGAGAACCATTTGTGTGAAACTGCATAGATTCAAATGCAGGTCCGATCTAGCCTGGCGGGCCATCCTATATCATTGAAATGTATAGTCTGGCATCGAACCATTCACCTCGCTTAATCTAAGGGGCGGGCAGTAATTGTCTTTCAAACTGCCTAGGCATGCAATAGGCCAGCGCTACGACCATATCCGTATCCGGTCGGCAAAACGGCAAATACATCCTTCTTCGAAAGGAATGACTTAAGTGCATTGTGTTGCTCAACTTTCAAAGAAAAGCACAAGTCCGACTTCTCCAAAGTTGACGCCAACGCCGATTCAAACAACCGCTCTTCGTTCGCCACAGCCACCTTCCTTGTTGTTCACCGTCGCAGGAATGTGGTTATCCTGTTAAGCCCGCCTGAAGACTCTCTAACAAAATAGAGCGCTGTGATTGGATGAGGTCCACGGCGTCAGCCAATAGAAATCCCTATGGTTTGATACTAGACGTACAGGCTGAGCAAATTAATTTGCCGCCGCTAGGGTGCGTCTAGATTTCTAGGCTAGGTCCGATCTGGCTAGTTTAAGGTTTTTGAAGTCAGTGACGAAAGACTGAAACAAGGGTAATGGCATAAAGCATAGAGGCAGTTTCTTAAGGGTCATGGCAAAAACGAAAGCGTAGTAGTACTGCTATGTTATGGGAAATGGTGAGAACAATAATTTTGTGCATAATGTTTATAATGTGTATATTGTATAATGGGAAATAAAAACAAATTATTTTTGTTGCATACAGTTGAAGGGGCAATATCTGTAAGGGTGACAGCTGCTGGGGTTAAAGAGGGGTGTATATTGTGGTTCTGTCTTCTCGGATTGAGATTGTGGATGTTTGTTTTGCAATTTTGGTTGCACATTGTGTTGCATATTATTTGGTTTGTTTATCGTTACATCCCTAAAATTTAATATCTCTCTTTCTCACACAGACACAGACACAGACACACACACACAGCCTGTGATGACATTGTAATGACTCAGGCCTGTGCAGTCCACCCTCTAAGCTTCTGTGAAGTCTCCTTGTCCTTCATCCCTGTCCCCGCCTTGCCCTATGGTAACCTAAGTCTGTGTGTATGATTTCTCACACACTGCTCTCTTTTTCACTATAAGCACATGCATAATACACACACACACCCAAAGTCTTTCTTTCTGTCCCTCTCATTTTTTCTTTCTTTCTTTCTTTCTTTCTTTCTTTCTCTCTGTTTTGCTCTCCTAAGTGAAAGCAGCTCCGGTGCTGTTTTATTTACAGCCAAGCACGCATTGCAGTCGGCATGGTAACGCTTTGGCAACGCCCAAGCAGTGTTCCTGCCTTTGATGTTGACTGCACCGTGGCGATTTGTAGTTCCTCATGTTGGATGGAGAGCCAGGAGCCAGCAGTGCACTATTTGAGTGTGAGTTGTCTCTTGGTTACTGAAGGTCTCTGCTCTTATACTGATGAGATGGAGGAGAGGCCTAGCCTGCATACTGAAACGACCAACAAAAGTACTGATGTTCGAGTTCCTCTGTCCTGTGATGTAGTTAGTTAGGGAGTGGTGTGATGATCGTTTCAGCATTCCTTCTTGAAGATGATTTAATTGCGGTATGGGTAGGCCTGTCAGATTTTTTGACACACCAACAAAAAACATGTGCTTAAACACACACACACACACACACACACACACACACACACACACACACACACACAGAGTAGTTTAGTTGAGGGTGTTGGTGTTCTCTGGGGTATTCAATTGAGGGTTCCAGCAACATGAAGTGACACGTGCATGGATTCCACACCTGGTTTTCATATAGGCAGCCCCTTTCATCTCTCTGCTAAAGCTGTGTGTCACAGCCCAACAGTGGGTTTAACCTGAGGGAAAAGTGTGTGTGTGTGTGTGTGTGTGTGTGTGTGTGTGTGTGTGTGTGTGTGTGTGTGTGTGTGTGTGTGTGTGTGTGTGTGTGTAACCCACATAATGTGAGTGTGCTGGTGTGTTTGTGTCCTTGTTTTGTCAAGAGCAGAAAGTGAAAGACCATTTAAGTTTATGTGTTGCCTTGACATCAAGTGATTTCAGCTAATGGGCCTTCCCTTTCCCAGGCCAGAGAGAGAGAGGGAAGAAGACAGAGAAAGAAACAGAGGGGGTATACAGAGGGGGGACATTTCGAGAGGGTGAGGGCTCTGTTATCATTTTCTGTAACTCCCATCTATATCTCGCACACACACACATATACGCACACACACGCACATATATATATATACACACACACACACACACACACTAAGGGCAATCACAGGGTAAAGGTCTTTGCCTAAAAGCTCTGTGAAGTGTGTGGAAGCCCTGGCCTCTGATCTGTTACCTGTGTTGAATGAAGTCCCAGTGGTGTTGAGTAGCATATCTGTGCAGAATAAAAGCTGCAGTGTTACCTGTTTTCAGCTGCAGTGTTACCAGTGTTACCATTTCAGCTTGCTTAGCTTGTAAAGCTAAATGTGCAGATGTGTCCTCAGGAAAACGATTTTCCAGAAGAAAAAAAAAAGCACGCAACAATGACGGACTGTTCTGTTTTGTTATTCTGAAACGTCAACTAGTGCACTGCACAAGCCAGAAATGCGTAACCAAGGTGTTTAAGATGTTTTTTTTTTACCAGAGTGAGACTGAACCTTCCCTGTACAATGCACCTGCACAGAGAACAGTATCAGGAAGGAGGGATCACATGATGTACAGTAGGAGGGGTCAACAGGTGCAGCGATGCTTCGTTGTTTGACCGGAGTCGCCCACTGTTCCTTTAGAGACAGTAATAAAGATGTGTTAGGAGGAAGCCATGCAGGTATGCGGCGGGAAAGAGACTTTGACCTTCAGGCGTCAGGATGTGTGTCTCGATGGCCTAGCTCTCTGTCCTGCAGTGTGAGTGTCTCAGGAGGTTCAGCTGTCTGTCTCGATGGCCTAGCTTTCTGTCCTGCAGTGTGAGTGAGTCAGGAGGTTCAGCTGTCTGTCTGCATGGCCCTAGCTCTCTGTCCTGCAGTGTGAGCTGCCCTCAGGAGGTTCAGCTGTCTGTCTCGATGGCCTAGCTCTCTGTCCTGCAGTGTGAGTGAGTCAGGAGGTTCAGCTGTCTGTCTGCATGGCCTAGCTCTCTGTCCTGCAGTGTGAGCGTCTCAGGAGGTTCAGCTGTCTGTCTGCATGGCCTAGCTCTCTGTCCTGCAGTGTGAGTGAGTCAGGAGGTTCAGCTGTCTGTCTGCATGGCCTAGCTCTCTGTCCTGCAGTGTGAGCGTCTCAGGAGGTTCAGCTGTCTGTCTCGATGGCCTAGCTCTCTGTCCTGCAGTGTGAGTTTCTCAGGAGGTTCAGCTGTCTGTCTGCATGGCCTAGCTCTCTGTCCTGCAGTGTGAGTGAGTCAGAGGTTCAGCTGTCTGTCTGCATGGCCTAGCTCTCTGTCCTGCAGTGTGAGCTGTCTCAGGAGGTTCAGCTGTCTGTCTCGATGGCCTAGCTCTCTGTCCTGCAGTGTGAGTGAGTCAGGAGGTTCAGCTGTCTGTCTGCATGGCCTAGCTCTCTGTCCTGCAGTGTGAGTTTCTCAGGAGGTTCAGCTGTCTGTCTGCATGGCCTAGCTCTCTGTCCTGCAGTGTGAGTGAGTCAGGAGGTTCAGCTGTCTGTCTGCATGGCCTAGCTCTCTGTCCTGCAGTGTGAGCGTCTCAGGAGGTTCAGCTGTCTGTCTCGATGGCCTGACTCTGTCCTGCAGTGTGAGTTTCTCAGGAGGTTCAGCTGTCTGTCTGCATGGCCTAGCTCTCTCTGTCCTGCAGTGTGAGTGAGTCAGGAGGTTCAGCTGTCTGTCTCGATGGCCTAGCTCTCTGTCCTGCAGTGTGAGCGTCTCAGGAGGTTCAGATGTCTGTCTCGATGGCCTAGCTCTCTGTCCTGCAGTGTGAGCGTCTCAGGAGGTTCAGCTGTCTGTCTGCATGGCCTAGCTCTCTGTCCTGCAGTGTGAGTGAGTCAGGAGGTTCAGCTGTCTGTCTGCATGGCCTAGCTCTCTGTCCTGCAGTGTGAGCTGCCTCAGGAGGTTCAGCTGTCTGTCTCGATGGCCTAGCTCTCTGTCCTGCAGTGTGGAGTGAGTCAGGAGGTTCAGCTGTCTGTCTGCATGGCTAGCTCTCTGTCCTGCAGTGTGGCGTCTCAGGAGGTTCAGCTGTCTGTCTCATGGCCAGCTCTCTGTGCAGTGTGAGTGAGTCAGGAGGTTCAGCTGTCTGTCTGCATGGCCTAGCTCTCTGTCCTGCAGTGTGAGTGAGTCAGGAGGTTCAGCTGTCTGTTTGCATGGCCTAGCTCTCTGTCCTGCAGTGTGAGTGAGTCAGGAGGTTCAGCTGTCTGTCTGCATGGCCTAGCTCTCTGTCCTGCAGTGTGAGTGGAGTCAGGAGGTTCAGCTGTCTGTCTGCATGGCCTAGCTGTCCTGCAGTGAGCTGCCTCAGGAGGTTCAGCTGTCTGTCTGCATGGCCTAGCTCTCTGTCCTGCAGTGTGAGCGTCTCAGGAGGTTCAGCTGTCTGTCTCGATGGCCTAGCTCTCTGTCCTGCAGTGTGAGTGAGTCAGGAGGTTCAGCTGTCTGTCTGCATGGCCTAGCTCTCTGTCCTGCAGTGTGAGTGAGTCAGGAGGTTCAGCTGTCTGTCTGCATGGCCTAGCTCTCTGTCCTGCAGTGTGAGTGAGTCAGGAGGTTCAGCTGTCTGTCTGCATGGCCTAGCTCTCTGTCCTGCAGTGTGAGCGTCTCAGGAGGTTCAGCTGTCTGTCTGCATGGCCTAGCTCTCTGTCCTGGGTCATCTGTCCTGGGACATCTGGGTGGTTTGTCACAGCATGCACGCTCGCTCTCTCACACTGGTGTCTCCATCTAGCTTCACTCTCGTTGTCTCCCCCTGCCTTTGTGTCATTCTTTCTCTTTCTTTCTCTCGTCTACCCCTCTCCCTCCCTCTCCCTCTCTCTCTCTCGCTTTCTTTCATTCTCTCTCACAAACACTCTCTCTCATTCTGTCTCTCTCTCTCTCTCTCTCTCTCTCTCTCTCTCTCTCTCTCTCTCTCTCTCTCTCTCTCTCTCTCTCTCTCTCTGCAGGTAGAGGAGGAATAAGGGGTTAATTAGCTTTCCCTTGTAGCCTGAGGCAAAGGAATGCACTGAGCTCTCACCAGCTCAGAGACACATGCCACACAAACACACTCACTCTTCACTCTCTCTGTGTGTGTGTGTGAACTGTGTGAACTGTGTGTGTGTGTGTGTGTGTGTGTGTGTGTGTGTGTGTGTGTGTGTGTGTGTGTGTGTGTGTGTGTGTGTGTGTGTGTGTGTGTGTGTGTGTGTGTGTGTGTGTATGCTGTCTACTGGCCTGGGTCTGTGCTGCTGCTGGAGCAGTGGGTTATTTTGTGGGGAGTCAGCGTGTAAGATGTAACAGAGGTGCTTCGACCATATCCTTCCTTACGCAGCAGAAGCAACACACACACACACACACACACACACACAGTTCTCAAAAGTGAGCAAATTTACTCGGTACACAGACTTAATAGATATAAATGGCCTGTTGACATCCACACACTCCTCCTACTTATATGGTGGTTTTCTGGTTGTTGTGGCCCATGTCACGCTCATGCTCCGTGGTTGAAGTGAGGCTCCTCCTTCATTGTTTAAAGCCCTTTGGGTGTCGAGATAAAGCACTATATACATTACTGTGTTGTTGTTGTTGTTGAAAACCTACACTCAGGCCATCCTTAAAAATATTTTTGTTTGCAGTAACAGCCAAAAAAATAAAAATGGGTCGGTAGGTAGGTCAATATTTTTTTTTCAAGATTCAAAGTAAAAAAAAAAAGTTCAATTTTGGTCATGTTGATTACCTAGGAATGAATTTACACAAATGTGCATATCGTGGCGTAACTGACTGGGTCTTCAACCCGTTGCCTTCAGGAGCACCATTGCAAACCTCATTCTGATGCAGGTTATATAGACCAGCCTTTCTCAAACTTCTTTGACCTGAGGGCCGGTCATGGCAGACTTTTTGGTCATAGGGCTCATCTACATGTACCCAGAAAGAAGGCTACAATAGCTCTTGGCCCGTTATATTGAAATTTGACTATACAATGGGCCTACTCAATGCTATACAGTGTATTATACAGTCTCTGCTCTGTTTCTAAGGAAGTTCCAAAAACAACGTCGTTTCTATTAAGTTTAGTTTAAATAAATAAATAGCCTTCCAACAGGTTGAAGCGGAGCTTTGATACCAACGCTCCGATTAGTTTCAGTTTTCTCTACAAGAGAAGCGCATTGAATGAATGATCATACCACCACTTAATTGTAGGGCTCCATGTTTAATGACATCGATAGCAGAACGCGTTTGTTTTCTTTTTTCATCGATTCAGCCGGTTTCTTGATCAACTCGCGCAGCAAATTATCAGATGAAGCACCGGGCCTAATTTCACTCCCGACTCAGCAGTCTCCATGTTGAGGACCCATATTTGAGAAATGCTGAATAGACCACAACCAATTTCAATACTCCGACACGGTCACCGCTAGACTAGGGGAGAAAGGGATGAGAAAAGATCTGGCCACAGTTCTTCCAGAACTTCGTAGAACAGCGTTTATCAGTTTGTGTGAATGAAACGGTGACATCGTAAAACCAATGGTGTAGAGATGACGCCACAGGTTTTTTTAAGTGAGCCACGTTTGCATGTAGGCAATTTATATTCACAATACTTGGGCCTACTAAAATAACTATTATTTTATTGCATTTGTATTGGTTGTTTAGAGTAAAAAACAATCGGGTCGGTATTAACGCAAGTTTACAACCGCAAGTCGGTCGGACTAAAAGAAAAAAATATTTGGGTCGGTTCTAAATTGACAGGGTCGGTCGGGTTACGGCAAACGAAAATATTTTTAAGGATGGCCTCACTCACTGCAAACATTTCTTTTGATTCACTCAATGAGGTTTTGGCGTTGACATATTTTGCTGTTTTGACGCTTACTGTATCTTTTATGATCTTTAAAACCCCTTATCACACTGGCCTGCCAGTCCTGTATGTGCTTGGCGGGCGCTGTTCTGACTTCCTCTTCCTGTCGGGCAGGGGAGATCGTGGTGAACGAGGCCAACTTTGTGAGAAAGTGCATCGGCACGGAGAGCAGCCAGGACGACCTCTGGGGGAAGCTGATATGCACCAACTTCAAGGTCTCCTTCATCACCCACAACTCACTGCCCCAGCAGGTAGGCCCCAGTAATGTGCCCAGTCATGCTGCTGCAGCAGCATCTAACCTCACACACACACACACACACACACACACACACACACACACACACACACAGAGACACACACACACACACACACACACACACACAGAGACACACACACACACACACACAGAGAGACACACACACACACACACACACACACAGAGAGACACACAGAGAGACACACACACACACACACACTCACACACACAGAGACACACACACACACACACAGACACACAGAGAGAGACACACACACACACACACACACACACACAGAGACACACACACACACAGAGAGACAGAGACAGACAGAGACACACACACACAGGGTTGTAGATGCTCAGACTGGCTTGTGGCAAGTCAGCTTAAGTAACACAAATATAACAACATATATTAAGAATATGCTGAATCACTGTTACATATGTAGATGTCCCTGGATACATGAGCTATGTAGCCGCATTGGTGACATTATTGGTATTACCTAGATGACCCAACGCTTAGGATCTTTCTCATGGTATTACATTTGCAGATAGATTTTGCATAGTTATTAAGCAAGCTAGACTTTAGACTTTGCAAGTTAGCAAGTTAGACTTTGCCCAGTGTTTAAATCAGGGCCCATTGTAAACTAAGTATACTGCACTAGCACACTGAGACATATGCATTATATAATGGTAAGTTTTAAATATTTTGTTGCCATTACTTTCTGCTGCCCAAATGTCACAGCATAATTTCTCCCTACCATGAGCAAGCAACATTAATAATGGAACAGAACTGGACTGAATTCTGTTCCAGAACTGACTTCCACAATGGAACAGAATGTTGTCTAGAGTGAAGGCATCAGGTGGCTGAGGTGTGTGTGCTGAATCTTATTGGACAGCGCATCCAAAAACCACAATCTGTCGCTTGTTCCTTAACTTCCCCTCATACTAGAGAAGTAGAAGTAGCCTATAGAAAGCAAGCTTAAAGCCAGAGCTGCTGAAACAAGCAACACTGCTGACTAAGCTGTTTGATGCAGACAAGCCCAGACAAGATAGACGGGCCTATCAGATGCTACTCTATCATTTTGATGGGCGCGTGCTAAGCGACAGGCTAACAGCTTTGGGCACCTCCCATACATCCCAGGCCAAGGACAGTGCGCTGGGTGATCAGTAGTGTAGCAGCTCTTGTCATTTTGCTCGTGTTCCTTCCTTCATGGCCAAGGGTGTGTTCTGTCAACCCCATGCTTGACCCTGTGTCTCTGGATTGGGCAGATTGTGCAAGCCGAGTGAGTGGGGTGTGGGCATGGTGCACATTTCTGATAGGATAGGCATTGCCAGAGAAGTATTATATAACTAACTGTAGGTTGCACAAAGGTGTATATGTGGGTTTAGAAAAAATAAATGAAAAATAGGGTTGTGCATAGGTGGTGTTTTGTGTTTTTTGAAAGATGGATTTCATATTTGGACACACAGTTGGTCACTCCCTCTTCTCTGACTCTTCTCTCTCTCTCTCTCTCTCTCTCTCTCTCTCTCTATATCCTTCCACTTCCAGAATGTTCTGGTGAGTCATTCTAGAAGTGCACATTCAGTGAAAGGGCTTATTTTTGAGTCATCGTGTGTGTGTGTGTGAGAAACTGGTGTACTGAGGATTTTGTGGAAGAGAGGATTCAGAAGAAGAGTGTGTGTCTGGTGTGCACATGGTGTGTGCATTCATATCTGCGTCCATGGTTGATTGCTGTGTGTGTGTGTGTGTGTGTGTGTGTGTGTGTAAGTATCTGTGTCTGTGCTTATTTTGTGTGTGTGTGTGTGTGTCTGTGCTTATTTGTGTTTGTGTGTGTGTGTGTGTGTGTGTACGCAGTTCTTGCATATGGTTGTTTGTGTCTGGGTGTGCTCAAGGGTGTGTGTGTCCTGATTTGCGTGCTCAGCTGATCTTAACTCAGGGCAGTGACCTTCCCTACCATATTTAAACCCATGTGAGAGAGGAGCCGTCATCAGGCGTGAAATGGCCGTGACCAAGCATGTCTGCCCCAACCTCAACCTATAGCCACATCTGGTCTTGACCAGGCCTGCCTGCCCTGACCTCACTATAGCTACATCTGGTCTTGACCAGGCCTGCCTGCCCTGACCTCACTATAGCCACATCTGGCAGTGACCAGGCCTGCCTGCCCTGACCTCACTATAGCCACATCTGGTCTTGACCAGGCCTGCCTGCCCTGACCTCACTATAGCCACATCTGGTCTTGACCAGGCCTGCCTGCCCTGACCTCACTATAGCCATATCTGAGTCCCGTCTGGCCATTACTCATTCAGCATTATTACAGCCCAGACCATGCGTGTGTCTTGTGTAGGTGTGTGTGTGTTTTCAGCTACTAGCTTACACACACACACACACATACACACACACACACACACACACACACACACACACACACACACACACACACACACACACATGTGTCACTCTCATGCATTTTCAGACTCTGATGGGAGCAGTGATGCATTGCAGTACAACTTTCTCAGGTGAACTATCTCATCTGAAACAACACTAAGCTGCAGATGCAGATGGGGAGATGCCTTATTGTGTGGTGCTCTAAAATGAGTTTTTGGGACAATATATCATATAGCAAAAATAGCTATGGTGACAGGCCTGTGTGTGCGTGCGTGCGTGCGTGTGTGCATGCACATGCTGTGTGTGTGTGTGTGTGTGTGTGTGTGTGTGTGTGTGTGTGTGTGAGAGAGAGTGGGGTGGCTTCTGTGAAATGAGTCAATGATCACCCAGTGTCAAGTGATGCATGTGGTTCTCAGGTGACCGTGTTACTTATTACTCTGTGTGTGCGTGTGTGCGTGCGTGCGTGCACTTCCTACTGAGAGATAAAAACCTTTTACATTTTTGTGGCATGGGTCTCTCTGGAGTTGTGAGAGGAGATCTATGCGAATTCATCTTTTGGAATTCCACCTCTCATCAGCCATATTCATATCAAGACACCAAAAGGGTACCGTTGCCCTAGAAACGCCCAGATGCTGAGTCAGAGGCAACATATTCCGAGCAGTGAGAAAAATCTTCCAGTTACCTTTCAGCTTAGTTATATAGGCCTACACATTTGAGTTTTTGTTTTGACCCCTGAGTAGTCACTGAGGCGGGAGGATTATAGTTTAAACCTGGATTACTTTGTTTTTTGGTGATTGCTTCACACACCTTTGCACATAGACAGACCTTTTCCTGTTTATCCGATTGCTGTCTTGTTGGTTTATAAACATTAAGCAGCCAAAACAAGGGAGTCAAGCCACATTTGGGCACAAATTTACAAGCAATTTGGATCACATGCAGAGCAGTGTGGATGTTTTCAAGCAGTGGATATTTGTTTGTGTTTGAAGTCATGTTTGATGTTTTTTTCTCTTGCTGTGTTAAGCTACCTGTTGCGTCAGGCATCCCATAATTCCACCAATGACCTCTTCTCTGGTGTCGGCTAACCTTTCATCATTGAATGACACAGTGATGACATGGCTAACAAAACAACACACACACACACACACACACACACACACACACACACACACACCTCCTTTAATCACTGACTCTCTCCGATAGGCTGCTTCCTCCTCCCATATTTTGCTGCAATCGTTGTTTGTCTCAAAAACACTATGAAAAGCCGGCTTGTGTGATCTCAGTGCCATAAATATTTTTACAGTGCTATGGCCCAAGGCTGGAGTTAAAAGCATTTCACAAGCTGCATTCCATAGCCTCCCCATATGCTTCATTCTCAATGGCGTTTCAGACAGTTCTGGATGTTAGCAGTATGCGCTGATTGATATGGTGATTGGAGCGGCTGCTTGTGAATGGGTTGTTTGTTTTGAACGGTGGAGGATGTAGTTCTGGCTTCTCTGGACTCGATGTCCAATCAGTGTGTCATTTAGTCCCGGAACAGAGCCTAATCCTCGTCTGGAGACATGGCCTGGAGGGGTCTGATTGGAGGAGAGGGGATGCATGACAAGCTCACCAACCGCCCCGCCCCCCCACCTCCTCTCTGTGTCTGTAACACCCCTTCCGTTTGTCTCTCCAGCGAGGCTTCAGCTCAATCAGCATCAATGTCCATGTTTTTACGGTTGGCCCTGTTGCTGATGCCTGCACTCCAGATCAAGCAATTTGGACCACAGATGCTCTTCAGTCTGGGCAGTTTGAAGCGGTTTTGTTGTAGTGCTCAGGAGGTTCACCTCAACAGGAGTGTGGAGATGTTCTCAGACAGGGCAGAGAGCTGTGTCCATGCTGAGCCGCAAGGCTGCAGATTGATTCTGTCTAGCTCTGTTCCGTCCCAGTGCTCTGGAATCCACCGCACTTCTGTTCCATCCCATCACATTCCATTCAGTTCCATTCAGTATAGTTCTGTTCCATTCCATTCAATTCTGTTCCATTCCATTATCCCCGTGGCGTCTTAAAAGAGCTTACGTTCTCTAAAGGCGCAGGCCAGACTACAGTGCCCTGCGCACAGTTCTTTAACAGATGTTCTCGTCCACATACTTTCCACTGGAGGTATTTTTGCTAGACGGGGAGCCCGGCTCTTTAGTGCTTTAGTGTGACAGTCCACTGTGCCGAGTGTGCAGTTTAGTGTGTGTGCAGTGACACATCATGTGTAATGCTGCTGCCCAACTGTCTTTAATGATTGTGTGTGTGTGTGTGTGTTTTTCTTTCTGCTGCAGAATTTCAAGTATGTCCATCGTCTCCTGGGGGAACATGACGTGCCTCTAGCATGTGTGGAACAGGTGGTCACAGGTAAGACTGACAACTGACACACACACACACACACACACACACACACACACACACTGTCACACCCATAATCTCTCTCTTTGTCTGTCTGTCTCACTTACTCATTCACGCACACACTCACGCACCCACCCACACACACACACACACACACACACACACACACACACACACACACACACACACACACACACTCACTCACTCACTCACTCACTCACTCACTCACTCACTCACTCACTCACTCACCTCACCATCGAACACACACAACCCTTCAATTTGTCATCGACATCACTACTGTGTGTAACCATAAAGGTAATGTGAACACACAGCCAAACATACAGTATACAGACACTGTGCACATTCTCCATTGAGGGGGAGACAGAAACACACACACACACACACACACACATACAGTAAACACACGCTATGCACATTCTCCATTACGGGGGGAGACAAAAAACACACACACACACACACACACACACAAACATATAGTAAACACACACTATGCACATTCTACATTACAGGGGAGACAGAAATACCACACCTCCATGATGACACACACTGTCTGTTTCGGATGCAACATTCCCACCAGTGGTCTCTGCTGGAGAAGAACACTTAAATATACACACCTCTGATGTAGCTGTGGGCAGTGTACTGTTATGCTGACCGCAAGGCTCTGTTTTCCTATACATGAGTCAGTCTCCTTTCCTGCCCATTTTAAAAATAACTGAGCTAAAATATGACTGCAGTGTCAGAGAGACTGTGTGTGTGTGTGGCTCACTCCTGACATTAACCGACACAGCTGAGGGATGAGACTGGCTTTCTTCTGCTGTGCATGCTGGTAGATTGACCCCCCCCTTCCTCCCACATACACACACACTCGCACATGCATGCACACATGCACTACTTTCACCCGGTCGGTGTGGTACAGACATCAGCTTGGTGACGGCTGGAGTGAAGTGACATTTTTAGGGCTGTGTTAAATTCCGAATTCTGCTTCTGTCTCTCTCCTCTTGATACCAACTGTTTACTTTCACCTTTACATTGGTGTGTGTGTTCTGAATGTGTGTGTGTGTGTGTGTGTGTGTGTGTTTGAGTTCTTGCACAAGCATCTCACAGAACCCTCACACCTCCCTGACAGCTCTTCTAGTCTGGATTTTAACGTGTGTGTGTGTGTGTCTTGATGGTAGCATGATGGTTGGTTTTGTGTGTGTGTTTGTTAGGTGGTTGCTGGCCTCTCTACAGACTGTGTGTGTGTGTGTTTAGTGTGGGATGGGATGAGGTCACCCCTCAGACGGGCAGAGAGGGGTCAGGATTAATCCTTTTAGTGTTAGACCACTGCACACAGTGTTAGAGGTGACTGAGATTTCTCTGTCGTGTGTGTGTGTGTGAGAGAGAGAGAGAGAGAGAGAGAGAGAGACAGAGAGAGAGAACCTGGTTTGTGTGCGTGTGTGTGTGTGTGTGTGTGTGTGTGTGTGTGTGTTAGATCATTGTGCCTC